>NC_137824.1:34256135-34366135 GCF_963921795.1 Nannobrachium achirus | reverse complement strand
TTCCATCTCACTAGACATTCATTACAGATCAAATGACGCGGACCCCTGCCAGCCCCTGCAGAGAGACTCTCTATAATTAAAGGGCCATACTGTAGCATTTGTCTCAGGGTGGATTTGTTAACCACTTGAACCCCAGCATCCCCATATTCGGGGAGGAATCATAAGAGCTTGTAGATCGGCTGTTATCGGTGACGAGAGTCCTGCGAGCGGAAAATATCCGTCCAGATCCATCCGGTCCAGTCTAGAGGGCAGTGGTGGAAAAAGTACCAGAATCTTTTATTGAAATAAAAGTATCTGCAATATAGAAATGCTCTGTTACGTAAAGTAAAAGTCCGGAATTCAAAATGTAGTTGAGTAAAAGTACAAAAGTATTGGCATCAAAATGTACTTAAAGTACCAAAAGTAAAAGCACTCATTATGCAGAATGTACCATTTCAAGTTTTGAAATGTACAAAAAATCTTTTGGAAATAGCCGATCTACAAGCTCACAATGCGTCGCATTGCGAGCTTGTAGGTAGGCTATTTTCAAATGGCCGAAATATATGTAGGGGGGGTGCCACGCCCCTTGATTGCCTTGTACATGTGAGTCTGTATCAGTGTTTTGAATTGGATGCTAGTGTAACGCCTGGGATTCGAACCCGGCTCTCCTGTGTGAAAGTCTACCATCCTGAACCACCAGCCCAAAGGGATATCCCTAAGGACCAGGGGGAGATACTAGACTTTTGAGGCCACCAGGCTGAGGCAGTGAGTCACTCTGCTACAGCTGGCAGCGTCCCAAAGCCAGCCAAGGGAACACAGAAGGTGTAGACGTGGCCATTTTGGGAAGTTGAAGACAAAGTGTGCTGCATCATAGGGCATTAACGACTTGTGATCTTTGCAAGTCGACTCGACTCAGTAAAAAGTTGAGTTGAAGTCGACTTTATCGTTTTTATGACGTCATCACATCACACACAACCCCCCAATTATTTTAACTTAATGTGCAAAATTGTTTTCTCACTCAACTGTAAACAAACCAACATAAAGTTTAAGTATATAGAGGGTATCTTAACATTTCTAAAGTGCCAATTTAAGGACTTTTTAAACCCTCTAAAATAACAAATTAAACATTGTCCAAATTGTCAAATATACTGTATAGAGGCAAAGATTTTGAAAATAAATCGCGAGGCGCTGTGAGCATGTAGATCGGCTATTTTCACAATAGAAGCATGTTATACCAAATGTAATGTAGCTGTAATATTGGATCATTCCGTCCTTGACAATAAGCAATCCTACTGTTTGAATACTGTACAGACGCACACATGGAGCAAAAATAATGATAGGGAAAAAAAAGGATTTTTTTTTCAACTTCGACTTTCGACTTTCTCTGGTGGGAGTCGACTTGTGTAATGAAGTCGACTCAGTTGACTTGTCAACTTTTTCGTTAATGCCCTAGCAGCCCTACTGCATCATTTTGGATCGGTTGAAGGGGCTTTAGAGAGCATCCAGGCAGACCAAAGTCTGCAGATGACTGAGGTGATCTACAAGCACACAACGCCTCACGATGCGAGGCGTTGTGTGCGTTGGGTACCAGGGGTCTCCATATATGGTCCGAATATACTGTACATCACTGGCCAGATGGCCAAGACAAGGCGCTTGTCGCCCTGAGGTGTCTTACTAGTATGATGAGGTAGGGCTTTAATTTACGAAAAAACTTGCACATTTGAAATTTGGAGATTCGAGGTTTCAGGAACCTCGAATCTGCTGGTTTCTGATGGATAGTGACGATATGCTTATTAACCAACCTTTTCTTATCACCGGGACTAGACTCTGGAGCTACTTCAACTGTCAGTCAGTCTGTCTGTCTGTCTGTCAGTCAGTCAGTCAGTCAGTCAGTCAGTCAGTCTGTCAGTCAGTCTGTCAGTCTGTCAGGTAGAAACATTCGTGTTCATAGGACTGGACCAGTGGCGTCAGTTCAGAAAAAGCTAAGGTATGGCAACATGACTGGTGTCTTGCACGCGCGCCTTCGCGCGCGTGCAAGACACCAGTCATGTTGCCATACCTTAGCACCTTAGCAACAGGCATGATACATTTATTTTAAGAAGTACATTTTATTTTTTCCCTACAGTTTCTTGGGCTGTATATGGCAGCCTGGAATGGTTGTTCAAGTTCAGCTAGTAAACGTGCCACAATTAACAATAATGCATTGCACCTGTGCAGCTGACCTACGGAACCTGGGAATATACCATCTTGTCAAGATGGGGAGAATACAAGTGGGGAGAATATAGTTATAATACCTTGTTAAAGTGACCATTTTGTAAAATTTTGCATTTGTAGTTATCCTACTAATAAAGGAGCAAACTCACGCTCTAACGCTCTAACGCTCACGCTCTAACGCTCTAACGCTCACGCTTATCTACGTTTATCTATTCACTCGCTTCAGCAACTGATACCAAAGTTCACATGGTATTAGCCATTAGCATTATACCAACGCTGACGGAGCCCGAATTTCATTTCTCCCAAATTAAAGCAGTTTCTTAGCGTTTTCTTAACCACTTCTGTTGAACTCTGCTGTCTGTTGCCAGGGTTACGGTCCGTTCCTCCAGGCCATGGGATCTGTAGCCCCACACACACACACCCCTTTCTCTCACAGTTAGGAATGTTTCTCTCTCTCTCTCTCTCTCTCTCTCTCTCACACACTTTCACCGGGTGCGTTTGACATATTTTGGAGCACATATCTTCGAACGGGTAAGGTCTAGTTTTACTGTATTTTAACAACACAATAACCAGAACAGATAGACAAAGAGACATTCATGGATTTATATTTAAAAGTAAGTTTTATTTCCCCCCCTGGACCCAGGGTATGGCAGCTGCATACCCCTGCCATACCCAATTGACGCCCCTGGACTGGACCCTGCTGTTTGCAATCCAGTCAAAAGGTGGAAAGTAGGGAAACAAAATGAAGAGCGAATACTGGAGCACACAAGAGAAAATAAGAGATGAGAGGAGAAAGAAATGGGAAGAGAAAACAGGAGAGGAGAGAACAGAGAAAGGAGGAAGCGAAAATGAGGAGAGGAGTCGGCGTCGTCATGGGAACAGACACAGAAAGGCTGGTGTTAGTGAGGAGACTTGAGACTAAATGACAGAATGTTGAAGCAATACAATGTAGGAGAGACAGCGTCTCTCAGGGCTAACACATTCTGCTTGTTATTCAATGTTATTCAATCAAGTAGCAACTACCTATATCTAGGCTAGCAGCGTTTCTGATAGAATCTTGTGTTGTTTGCACTAAACAACACAGGCAAAAAATTATAATACAAAAGAGAAAAATAAGTGATAAATAATGTGGAAAAGGTGAACATCAGTTCCTGTTTCTTCAACTTCATCCAATTATACCCGGTTTGTCAGCGGAATCCCACCTTCTGCCTCTCTTTCTTTTTTTTTTTTTCTTTTTTTTTTTTTTTTTTTTTTTCTTATTCGATTTTTATTATATTTCCAATCACAATCATAATAACAATCATTATTATATTTCCAATAACAATCATAATGGCACCACCTCTTTTTTTTTTTTTTTTAAACATCTGTTTATTAACTTTTTTTTCCAGGAAGCAAATATTAACATCAAAATATAAAATGTACAATTAGAGTAAGAAATAACAAGTGAACAAACACATAATTCAAAAACTAAAATTAAAAGTAAGACAATAAGTCCAGACAATATACAAAAAAAAAACAGAAATAACAAATGTAAACAGAAAAATAAAAAATACAAATAAAAAATAAAAACATACAGACGGCTGATGGCGGTACGCGTCCCCAGACTAGGCGGACAACACTGAGAGCAATCACAATCCATATCTTACTGATATTAACAGACAACCCTAGGGGGCAGCTGACCACTATCTGTTCTCTTCCAAGTCTCTAGCAAACCGAGAATAGGTGACCAAATCTTATAGAAAAGAGGCTCCCTATCCGAGAGGACAAACCTTATTTTCTCTAGGTGTAAGACTCCTCCTAGCTCCTTTATCCATAAATTGATTGAAGGGGGTTTTTCCGATTTCCAGGCTTGAAGGATTAACTTCCTAGCCAACAATGTAGAGAGCATAATAGCCTGTCCTTCATGTTTATTTAGAGCCCACCCTGGCTCCAGCACCCCAAAGAGTGCAGTCAATGGAGCCGGGGAGAAGTCCCTCTCATAAGCTTTAGCAAAAAAATCAAAGATTTGATTCCAGAAGTTTTGCAACTTATGGCACAGAATGAATTGATGTGCCAGGGTCCCTTCTTCAATAGAACATCTACCACATAGGGGAGAAGATTCATTGAATAATTTATGTAGTTTAGCCGGAGAAAAGTGCAGTCTGTGAACAATCTTAAATTGGATCAGGGAGTGCCTGACATTAATCGAGCTGCGGTGAATATTATTGATACATTCCTCCCATGTTTCCTCCGAAATATCCAATCCCAGCTCACTTTGCCAACTTTCCTTAAATGGGAGGGAGGATGGGCTAGACAAGTCCTGTAAAATGTGATAGAATTCAGAGACTGCACCTTTACCGAAAGGTTCGACATGCATTATGCTCTCTAGTACAGGATGGGACGTTTTTTGTTCAAAACGTGGAACGTGGGTTCTGAAAAAATCTCTCATCTGAAAATATCTGAAAAGGTGTGAAGCCGGAAGCTGATAAGCCTGCTGCAGTTGTTTGAAGGAAACAAAATTCTCATCTATGTTATACAAACTTATCAAAGAACCAACCCCCTTCTCCCTCCATGCACGAAACACTGGGTCAGTCAGGCCTGGTTTAAAGGCATGATTGCCACAAATGGGAGTGTACAGATATAGTTTGGGCGCTTTTATCAGAGTTAACAACTGGGACCAAATTTTAAGGGAGTTCTGAATTATAGGATTACTGCTGTAAATATCTTTCTTAATCTTCACAGGGCTATTGAGGAGAGCTGGAAGACAGGAACCTATACATGACAAGTGTTCCACCTGTAGCCAGGAGGGCATATTTTCAACATTGTAATCCGGATAGCAATCAAACCAGTATGTGATGAAATTCAAGTTAGCCGCAATATAATATAATCTAAATTGCGGCAGACCGAACCCGCCCTCATTCCTGCTTTTACATAGATGTGAACGCTTTATCCTGGGTGTTTTGCCGAACCAGATAAAGGAAGAGACAACTGAATCTAATTTCTTGAAATAATATTGAGGGATGCTCACCGGGATTGATTGGAAGACGTATAAAAATCGAGGTAAAGTTACCATCTTAATGGCATTTATACGTCCAGCCATGGATAAAGGAAGGGTGCTCCAGAACTCTATGTTTTTTCCCAATTGTTTCATTTTTTGGTCCCAGTTTGCCTTTAGTAAATTTTTTAGTTTGCTCGTGACTATAATTCCCAGACTCGTAAATTTATCATAAACAATCCTGAATGGAGTGGATTCCAGGTAGGATTTGTCCACAACCTCTGACAGAGGCATCAGTTCGCTCTTTTCCCAGTTGATCCTATACCCTGAGAAGGAGCCAAACTCGTTTATAAGGTTTAGTAACGGGGGAATAGAAGTCCTCGGGTTTGAGATAAACAAGACCACGTCGTCAGCGTATGCCGATATTTTATGGGAAGTACCACATTGTGTAATTGGGTGAATTACTGAGCAATCTCGTATCCTTGATGCTAGGGGTTCCAGTGCGAGCGCAAAAATATACGGAGAGATCGGATCTCCCTGGCGTGTGCCTCTAAACAGCCTGAAAGGTTTGGATTCGTTTTGATTGGTGAGGACCGAGGCTGAGGGTTCGTGATAAATTACCTTGATCCAATCAATGAAGGACTCACCAAAGCCAAATTTTGTCAGGACGGACAGCATATATGCATGTTCAATCTGATCAAAGGCCTTCTGAGCATCAAGAGAGATCACGACTGCATCCTCCGTGCTACGTGTAGGATTATACATCAGGTTAAACAACCTCCTCAAATTGAACTGTATGTGTCTGTTAGGCATGAACCCGGTCTGATCCGGGTGTATGATGTTGGTTATATGCTCCTTAAGCCTTGAAGAGAGTATTTTGCTCAGTATTTTAGTTTCTAGTGGCAACAGGGAGATAGGCCTGTACGAAGATGCCATGGTTGCGTCCTTGTCCTTTTTTAATAGGAGGGAAATCCTGCCGTGGTACAGTCCCTTTGGTAGAGAGCCTGACTCCTTGGAATTATTCAACATGCGTAGTATAATAGGAGCCAATAGGTTAGAATAGGCCTTATAGAATTCGGCCCCAAAACCGTCCGGTCCAGGGGCCTTGTTGTTTGGAGATTGCGTAATCGCAAGTTTAACTTCCTCCAAAGTGATATCTGCCTCCAAGGCTGCAACTGCTTCCTCATTTAGAGTGGGAAGATCACAATCTTGGAGAAAGTTGTCGATATCCTCCTGACTGGACGTGCTTTTGGAGCTGTAAAGATCCTGATAGAACTCCTCAAAACACCTATTTATTTGTTTTGGGGCCGTAACCAATTCTCCATCTTTATTTTTTATCGAAAGAATTGATTGAGAGGCTTGTGACTGCCGAAGCAGTCTAGCTAGCAGTTTGTGAGGCTTATCTCCAATTTCAAAGATTTTTTGTCTATAATTTAGCAGTTGGGAGCAGACCTGCCTTGTGAGAATTGAGTTATAATCATATCTCAATTTTGTAATTTTGCCCAGTAATTCTGGCGAGGGTGTGGTTAGATACTCCCTGTCTAATTGGACCAAAGCCGCTTCTATTGATCTTAGTGACTGTTCCTGAATCTTGCGCTTAGCCGCAGAATAGGCTATTATGTGACCTCGCATGACTGCTTTGAAGGACTCCCATAGTACAGAGTCGTCAACCTCACCATTATCATTTGAAGTTAGAAAGAAAGAAATATGACCTTCCATTTCTTTATAGAAAACTTCGTCTTTGAGGAGCAAAGGATCAAAGCGCCAGGATTTGTTATTTCTGTTGTCCAGATCTTTAAATTGTAAATCCAGAGTGACTGGACTATGGTCTGAAATAAGTATCGGGTGATAAGTACTATCAATAACTGCGGATAGGAGTTTGGAATCTAAAAAGAAGTAATCTATGCGGCTAGAGGTTTTATGCACCGGACTATAAAATGAATACTCCCTCCCAGTGGGATTAACCAGTCTCCAGATATCTACAATATTCAAACTTTTTAGCAAAGTATTCAGCAAACATCCAGCCTTTGATTGGTAAGAAGAGAGAGTCGAATTTTTATCCAGTTTAGCGTCCATCACACAGTTTGTATCACCAGCAATCAGAATATTAGTAGCATGTATATTAGGGATTGAATTAAAAACTTTTTGGAAGAAATCTGGACAGTCGAAGTTGGGGCCGTAAATATTCACCAATGTCACAGGCTGTAACGCCAACTGACCGCTTAGAATCAGAAACCTCCCATCTGGATCAGCTAATGTTGCCGAGTGGACAAATGGAATATTTTTCCGAAATAGAATAGCTACTCCTCTAGCTTTGGTATCAAAATTAGCATGATAGGCCTGACCAAGCCAGTTTGCACGGAGGATTGACTGCACATTACGCCTCGCATGAGTTTCCTGTAAGAAAATAATATCAGGCTGTAAAGATTTAAGGTGGGCCAGGACTTTTGCCCTCTTTACAGGATTACCCAACCCCTTTACATTCCAGCTGAGGAACCTTAACGCCCCGTTAGGTAGTCTGTTTGTAGATTTATGTGTCATTGACACAGTTCGCTGTTGTGATACTCAGAGGCACCGCACACCACCCGAGAACACGCGCACACCACCAGCCGAACAAAACATGAAACATGAAACAAACAAAAAAAAAAAAACCCAACCCCAACCCCCCCCTCATAGAGGGACTTACTACTACGAAGCCCGTCTCTAAACTCCCAAACACCGTACAAGGCATTAGTAACATCCCCTCTATGGCCCCGCCCCTGACCATAGCAATAAGTAAACACAGAAGGAAAAAAAAAATAGAAATTAAAAGGAAAACCTTGTATCATACAGTTGCACCCGTAAAATTGTCACGATTGACCTCATCATGTTGAATAAATTTCGAATTAACAATCGACTGGATTCCTCTAGCCACTCCCACCTGGTCTGCCAAGATGCTGATAATATAGGGTTGTAAACCAACCTACCCAGACCAATAGAAAATGCAGTAGGAGTGAGTCAGTAAATAAGAGAACAACAACAAAAAAACTGATATGTAATCAGTAGGTGTCTACTCCATCTAACCAAATAAAATACAAGACTGTTTTCCCACAAAATCCGCTCTACAATGATATGTTGAAAATCCACTCCACTATGAGATGCTGAATATCCGCTCCACTATAAAGTGTTGAAGAATAATGCTGAAAATCCACCCCACTAAAAGGTGCTGAATATCCACTCCACTATAAAGTGTTGAAGAATAATGCTGAAAATCCACCCCACTAAAAGGTGTTGAATATCCACTCCACTATAAAGTGTTGAAGAAAATGATGAATATCCACCTCACTAAAAGGTGCTGAATATCCACTCCACTATAAAGTGTTGACGAAAATGATGAATATCCACCTCACTAAAAGGTGCTGAATATCCACTGCACTACAAAGTGTTGAAGAAAATAATGAATATCCACCTCACTAAAAGGTGCTGAATATCCGCTCCACTATAGAATGTTGAAGAATAAGTAGGACCGTAAAAAAAGGGGGAAAGAAAACAAAAAAGAAAAGGGGGGGGGAGAGGAACTAAAGAAGCACGCACTCATAATAGGTCCTCCCACAAACACACATGCACCCAAGTGACCCTCGAAACATATGAATAGCACAGAAGTAAGAACTATATAAAAAAAATGCTGATAATGACTCCAGATAAAACTCTGAAACCCAATCGAGGTTTAGTTAGTCATTAATGTAAACAATGATGCCTATCCACGTGCCCTTAAATATTTAAGCGTTTTTAGCACAGAAACGGTGCTTATTAAGCTAGGAGGAATCCAGTCAACCCTTTACTAGGTGTAAACATAGCCCTGAACACACATAAAAAAAAAAAAACTATATGAACACAATTAAATCTACAGATCACCTGCATCCAGACCCGCACAGTCAAGCACACTACCTAAAAGGACAGACACACACAAACACTCCCCCCACTCACACATGCCCAGTCACACACGCGCACACCCGCACGCACACGCAGCACGAGCAGGAGCGCTCGCCATACACTCCCATATGTACATATACCCATACACATATACATATACAAAGCCTACAAAAAACATTGAAAATAGAGTATTAAACAAGACATCTTTGTGCATGTTACAGAGGATCCTTAGATTCCAAAAAACAAAAAACGATCCTAATCTAATGAAAATAAAAATAATAAAGTGTAGCAGAGCATATACATCCAGCATAGTCCAACAGGAGGAGAAAAAAAAAGTTCAGTGCAGCCCACCGCCAAGAAAGTAGGGGAGGAAAGGTTAGGAAAGGTAGGCTACAGCAGCTATGTCAGCATTACCAGTGAGTCTGACTGGCTCACTGGAACAAAACAACCATATTAACTATCCATTGACATAGCATAAAATGATTGAATAAGCAATATACCGGTAGTTTTTTTTTTTTTTTAAAGAGAAAGAAAGAAGAGCGGCGGGCTGCAAAAGATTCAGTCCAGATCTTCATGGGAAAATAAAAAAGGGTTATAAAAACAAAAATTGTCTTTTGAGTAGCACCTTAGGGGTCCAGTCGAATGCAAAATATAGAGTGTGGTGCTACATACCAGTGGCTCTCCAGCCTAGGCTGAAAAGCAAACGAAATCAAGAAGAAGCACCGTTAATCCTCGACTCCTCCACCTTCATCCATCTCCGTGGCATCGCCACCCGCGCTGACGGCGCTGTCGCCTCCGTCCGTGCCGCCTCCAACAGCGAGCTCGCCCGTGTCGCCGCCACCCGCCGTGCCGCCGACTCTTTCCGCGCCGTCCCCGTTGTCCTCGTTGCCCAGTCTGCCGTCCAAGAAACCGTTAGCCGCCTCAGGCGTCTCGAAGTAGCGGGTGTCTCCGTTGTGAGTGATACGAAGGCGGATCTGGCGAGTGCCCACGAAACTCGACAGCAGGCCAGCAGCCTTGCATCTCCCGCGGACATCGTAGAATTTCTTGCGCTGCTGAAACACCTCTGTTGGTACATCAGGGAAAATGGAGACACGGGCGTTTTTGTACTGAAGGGGAGCCTTCTGAGCAGCCAACTTAGTGATGAGGTTCTTGACGTGTAGATAGTGAATTTTCGCGATGAGCGCCCTGGGTCCACCTCTAGCCCGCTTGGGGCCCACACGATGTGCAATATCAACCAACACGCCGTTTGGGAAGTGTTCAGGCCCTAGTAAACGTGGAATCAGCTTAGCCACAAAGTCAGCCGCATTCTGCCCTTCTTCGCCCTCACAAATAAAACCGATACGTACGTTTTGTCGCCTGGAAATTAATTCCATTTGTAGGAGCTTTTTGCTCATCTCAGCGTGGCTAGCTTGTAGCTCCTTGTACACGGTAGCCTGTGCCTGCAACTCGTCGTCGTGTCTCGTCACTGTTACCTCAATGTCGCGCACCTTCTCGGTCACCGTTGATAGAGAGGCTTGCATTGAACTCATAGAAGATTCAATTTTAGTGAGTTTAGCATCCATTTTGCTTTGAAAGGTGGTAATAGCCTTCATCAAATCCGCTGTGGAAGGGTTATCAGCCACAGATGAGCCGACCGACTTCCCCCCCACCCCCAGCGACATGTTGTCGGCGTCCAAGTAGTCACTAAAATCTTCGTCCTCTACCACTGGGCTCACTCTGGTGTTGTATTTGTGGTGCTTCTTCTTCTTATCCGTCATTAACACAATCTTTGAGCAGAAAAAATATGCGATATATTCCTTAAAACTAGTAAATTAACTGTATTTGGGACGGAGCCTCACAGGAACACAGCTCACCACATGCTCGCTGACCACGCCCTTTCTGCCTCTCTTTCTAATGAATTCTGTTCATTTTGCTTTAGCGAGATGTACAAAATAAACTGTATTTTGAGCCATGTGGAATGAAAACAAGGAAAATACATTATTTATTGACATCTCTGTCTGTCTGTCTGTCTGTCTGTCTGTCTGTCTCTCTCTCTCTCTCTCTCTGTCTCTCTACCATGTGTCTCAGCCTATCCCGACCAGTCCAACCAGTATGTCCCCGACCCCGGTTGGGACGTTGGGGGGAAACCCCAGCATGCAGGACGTCTTCATACTGTCCCCTGTTTCTGGACTGTATGGCACCAGGTCAGAGACACACACACACACACACACACACACACACACACACACACACACACACACACACACACACACACACACACACACACACACACACACACACACACACACAAAAATATATATATTATTGAACTCTATTCTCCATGGCGTGAGTAATCAATAAATAGAAAAAAAGTTATTATTGGGGGTGAACTACTCCTTTAAGTAAATGTACTTAGTTAATTTACACCACTGGTTTTCTCATGCCAATAAAGCTAATTGAATTGAATTGAATTGAATTGAATTGAATTGAATTGAGTTGAGTTGAGTTGAGTTGAGTTGAGTCGAACTGAACTGAACTGAACTGAACTGAACTGAACTGAACTGAACTGAACTGAACTGTGTGTCAGGGATGAGCTGGGCCTGATGTCCTGTGACGAGATCAGCCGCTACACCGTGGGCTCCCAGTCGGGTTCTAAAGGCTCGGAGGCCATCAGCTACTACCTGGACCAGGACAGCGGCCAGTACTTCTCCCTGCTGGAGGGGGACGGACCCCCGGGGCCCGACTACGACCGAGGGGGCCGCAACACAGGGGTCCGCAGGCGCGACAAGACCCCCACGCATGGTAAGATGAGAGACAGGGAGAGAGACAGAGAGAGTGTAAAAGGCACTGGTTCCCAAGCACTGGGCTGGGACCCGTTTGTGGGTCGGGGACACATTTGTATGGGTCCCTTAATTTTTTTGTTTCCTACATTTTGTTTTTAATTATCGTTATTTCAAAACATTTTCACAAAAGATTCCCCCAAAAGCTGAGATTTTCATGAATAAAAACAAAACAAATGCAATGATTTTTTTTTTAAGTAATTTCATTAGTAGCCTAAATAAAAGAAAAATCATAACATTTCCATAAAAAATTGACAACAAATGTTTAAGAAGTAGTGAAAATAGCCGTTCTACAAGCTCACAACAGTTGTGAGCTTGTAGATCTGTGCGAACGTCTAATCTGTCTTTTGGGTCTCGAGCTTGAAAGGTTTGGGAACCACCGGTGTGGGGGGGTCTGGAGTCAGTCTCTGACTGTGAGGCTTGAGACAGACCCCTCCACCTCCACCCCCCCCCCCCCCCCCCATCCCTCCACCCCTTTCCTTCCACCCTCCACTCGTCTGTTTCCGGAGCTCTTTGCATGCGTCTGTGTCGTCCGTCATGTGCTGAACAAGGCTCTGCTTGTGTGTGTGTGTGTCTACTGTAACATCTCGCGTTGCGCACTGTCCCGAGCATACTGATCCACGTGAAGCAGGGGGTCCATATCCATCAGGTCCAGGAGGACCCCCAGATTGTCTCCAGTCCTCCTCTACCCCCACTCCCACCCAAACTCCTCACCCAAAACCGCAAAATTCCCTCCAAGATCCCATACCCAAACTCCCTCCCAAACCCCTCCCATATTCCCTCACAAATCTCTACCTGAACCCCATCCCAAAGCCTACCCAAACCTCTACCAACCCCCATCCATACCAGCACCAGAACCCCCACCCCATCCCCCACCAATACCCACACCTTAAAGACAATGTGCTGTGACTCCCCCCTCCCCCATAACATAATCATCAGGTATTTAGATTATACTTTGAGGAAGGTTTTTTTCAAAAGAGGGTACAGAAAGTGTTAAAACTATGTTTTTATGTGGAGACACCCACCTGTTCATTAAGTATACCTGGTTTTCAGGTGCAGTGATTCTCAACCATTTTAATTTCAAGGACCCCCAGTTTGACATGCCTTAGCCTACAGACCCCCATTTAAAGGCTATTCTATCTCTGAGACCCCAATTTAGATTGTACGATTAATGTTAATTTAACTCTGAGAGTGTACACATGGAACCATGTGGTTCCATGTGTACACTCTCTGAGTTACATACCCATAAGGGTTCATTTGGTTACTAACTTTGATTTAGCTGGGGACCCCCTGGAACTCCCTCAAGGACACCTGGGGGTCCCCAGACCCCCACTTTGAGAACTCCATAGACACATGTACAGAACAGAAAAAGTACAAAACTACGGCACCACATCTTTACCCCCCAAAATCCCCCCAAAACATCCACCCTAACCCCCAGTCCAACTTTCCCAACCACCCCCCTCCCCTTACCAAGCCTGCACCCCACAGCCACTCCCTCTCCGCCCCACCTCTTTGTTCCAGCCCTCACCCACACGTTCTCCGTGTCATCCAGTCTCCTAATCCCCCCGGCCCACTCTCTGACTGCTGATCGTCGTTTCCAGGTGACCTCAGACCTGTCTCCATGCCCCCGGAATATAATTGGATGACCGAGGCCAAGGAACCCAGCATGGGCAAGAGAGGGAGTCGAGGTACACTACACACCCGCACAGACACGCACACAAACACACACCACGTGTGTGCACAGACACACACACAGGTCGTGCTTTGTTTGCTCCATGTTCGGCTCGTCGTGCGGTTGTCCATGGTGATGTGGTTGTGAAACTTCCGCTACATATCTGCCATTAAAAGGCGGTGAAACTCTATAGGCAGAGTTTGTTGTTATAGTTTTCCCGTACAGGTTAAAAAGGACATAAGGGTAAAAGCATGGCAGACTGTAAGTGTAACGCCCCGGCTATCCCGTGTTGGAATCTAGCATCTTAACCCCTAGACCAAAGGGATATCCCTATGGACTTTTGAGGCCTTCAGGCTGAGGCAGTGTGGCAGCTAATTGCGACCGTAAGGTCGCAGTTACTATCAAAACCTCCACCGGCTGTCAGTCTGTCTGTCAGTTTGTCAGTCACATTTTTGGACACTGCTCCTACAGATTTGGCCCTAAAATCACCCAAAGCGGTACACAGTATCTCTAAAGTCATGTCATCAACATGGATCTGTCCCATTTCCCATATTTCCTCCTGATTGGCTACCATTGCCTTCTAAAGTCTGTGTATGCGACCTGATGGTCGCTTATCTCCTGATTAGGGAGTCTTACTGGTACAATTACTAATGGGTTGGACTGTAGGTGTTTAGGTGTGATAGTACTGTTGATCACGGCTAACGCTTACACATGGGCCACGCCTAAATTGGACACACCTATTATTTTATTGTCTGGATTGCCTACAACATCATGCAGCGAGCAGTGTTCACAGTGGCAGATACCGACACAAAAAGCTATACAGCATGTTTGTAGCCTTGTAGTTGAAGTTAAAACCAGCTCAACGTTTTTGTAGCTGTTGTAGCTTTTGTAGCATGCTACAAACATCGGATGTATATGTTTGTATTGTCATGTCGCTGGCGTCCATTGAAAAAGAATTGTAGCTGCCATGTGAACATTATTAGTACAGACTTCGATGCATGCACCTGGCCAGTATAAGGCCAGCCTGCCATGTTTTACCCTTCTGTCGTTTTTAACCTGCAAAAGAAAACAAGCTACAAAATGGGCCTAGGGTTTCATTCCCATTTAAAGGACCATAACTATGTTGTTTTTGCATGATTTTAGCCCATTGACTACAAGTCACGTACAACAGTGTATGTACAGTATAAGCATACTCCACATTTTTTCTACCTTCCAGGAAGATTGTGGTTACCATTAATTTCAGGACAGCATGAAAACCCACTTAGAGAGACGTAAAACCATAGCTTGAGATACTTTAGGACGGTAACCCAACATATGTCACCTTTATTTGCTGTCAGTGTTACATCATCATTGAGTTTTTAATGTAGCTGAAAGCTCAAAGTTAAAAGACTGACATTTGGAAAGGGATAATGGGAATTTGGTAGGTTCTTTCATTGAAAAGACTCTGAAAATGAGACTGGCTTACAAGTCATGTTTTCACTCTATAAACTAGCACAAGAATGTGCTGTACCATTCCTCTGTGTCAAACTGCTTTATCAAACATCAAACAACATGGCTTTGATGAAAAGTACAAACTGCATAAATTGCACTCTGATGGTTTTTGGCTACATCTTTCAAGCAAGTTTCAAGTCTCTTTAAGTTGGTCTCTAAATCAAACAGAAATGAATTGAAACCAACTGTCTAGTGGAAGGTAGGAAAAACATGCATGCTGTCTGTGACGATAGTCTCGTGTGACACGATGGGATTATCTCCATATTTTAGGTTTCCGGAAATTATACCCCGAAACGTTCTTAACAGAAGGTTATATGGCATTTTACAGTCCATACGCGCAACCGGGCGTGTGGACCGTACAACGTCACTATTATCTACTGTCATTTAGGTTCAAAATCGGCAAAGATGTCCCCTTTAACAGTTTTGAACTCCGGGTGGACTCATCCCCCCTGTCCTCCCACCCGTTGAACGGTGGGCAGCGAGACGCCGTCATCAGTATTCAGCCGAGGATCCTCCACTCTCCACCAGAAAGTCTATGAATAACATTAAAAACACAATACTACCGTTGAGGGAGGGTGAGGGGCTCTGTAACTGTATCTACCTCTCTCTCTCTCTCTCTCTGTTCCCTCGCTCACACCTTTCCTTTCTTTGCCTCCCCTCGCTCACACTTTCGCCAAATTCTCGCTTGTCTTTTCGTATTTGATGCTTTGCTGCCTGACGAGGTGAGAAGCCGCTACTATGAAGACCATTAATGAGCTTAATTAGCACGCGGCCGACTGATGGGATTTATTAAAGGGTGATCTTTTGAGTCGGTGTGATGGCAGACTGGCGTGGGTGTGACAGCAGTGACAGTAGATCCGTCGCGGATAATACTGACCGCTTCAGGCCTTCAGCGCCTCACCCACTCTGTCACAGTGTGGTCAGCGGGCGGCTCAAGTCTAGAGATCGCCTATTTATAAACTATTTTGAACAGACAATATACAATAGACAATATAGACAATATTTTAGGCCAAAAAAACAAAAAACAACATACCAAATTTCATACCCCACCTCAGGGGTGGTGGTATGAGGTACAGTATTATGCTCTTATTCTGTGAACCACCGGGGTGTCCTCAAAGTTCCCCTTAAGCTTTTGTGTTTTCCTATCCTTGGTCAGTTGCGGGGTGTCCCCAAAGTTCCCCCATAAGCTTTTGTGTTTACTATTTTTTTGTCATTTGCGGGGTGTCCCCAAAGACCCCCTTTAACCTTTGTTTATTGCCACCGGTCTGGGTTTGGTTCATTCCTGTCTGCTTCTGTCCTTAGTTTCTCTCCCTCTCCTTCAGGGCGCTAATGACTCAGCTCTGTAGCCCCTGCCTCTCCGACATCAGAGCACTCGTCACGCAGACTATGTCCGTATTCTAACCACTCCTCTCTCTCTCACTCTCTCTCTCTCTCTCTCTTAGGTACGTGCACACATAGACATCAAAGGTGCCATGAGCCCCTGCCCTTTTATCTGTCTGTAAAAAAGTGCCCTCTCCAGACCATGAATGCAGTTTTGAAATAAATGCAAATGCCCTCTTCCCATGCCATAACTGAAGGCAGCATTCAAGAGAATTGCCTTGTCCATACTCTCCTGAACTTGAACGCAGCATCTTATGTTGAAAGAATTGCCCTCTCTGTGTAGGAATCCATGCCGTTACGCCAATATTGATTAAGCTTAGTTCAGTGTGGTATCACGCACCGAAAATAGCCGACCTCCAAGCTCACAACGCATCGCAGCGCGCCGCTTTTAGAAATTTCAGCCCCTGCCTCTGTAACAGTCTCTGCACGTACCTGCTCTCTCTCTCTCTCTCTCTCTCTCTGTCTCTCTCTCCACTTCTATCTCCATCTCTCTCCCTGTCCCTCTTTCTCTTTCTCTCTCTCGCTCTCTCTCTCTCTCTGTCCTAACAGACTCGGACAACTCCCTCCTGCGCTACCTTAGCGACGATAAGATCCTGGTGATCGAGGAGGAGCCCGAGGGTCTGGGGAGGGAGAGCCGCAGGGACTCCACGCGACGCTCCCGGCGCAAGAGTCGCAATCCCAGCAGCCCCAGCTTTCCCATCAGCCCCTCCATGCTGTCCTCCACCCTGCGCTTGGACCAGCCGGTCGACGCCATGCAAGTATGTGCGCTCCACCACTACGCGCACGTACTGTACACGCACGCACGCACGCACGCACGCACGCACGCACGCACGCACGCACGCACACACACACACACACACACACACACACACACACACACACACACACACACACACACACACAGTGTTGGATATTATTTTTTAAATGAATGTGGTCAGAGCATAAGAAGACCAAGGCACCTTGTTTTTAAAATGTTAAAAAATTAGCATCCCCTCCCATACTTTATACTTCTACTCCACGACATAGCAGTGTAAAATATTGTAATACTCCACTACTATTAGGCCTACTTTTACAAGATAGGCCTACTTATTACATTATTCATACAAAACATTCATTACAGTAATGTAAATGTAATTTAGATAGCATGTTATGCAGACTAATACCAGGTCATTAAACTTTTTTTTGACGATGGGTAGCCAGATTGGGTCATTATTGACCTGGCATTCTACAGATGTGCCGTTTCAACTCGTCGTTATATTTACTGCTCTATTCCTGAAATTGTCCTGCAAATGCATTTTTTCCCACAGGTTTCATTGCCTGTTTTGCTTTTAAATTTTTTATGGAGAATGGAGTGTATTTTTGCAGAAACTTGCAAATGGCAAGAAACCACTCCATTCCCATTGAAAAGCAGAATCCACCTTCTTAGGTATATTTAAACTTTGAAGGAGGGTTGCAGCTTTTTATCGACTTTGCAATATGCACGAGGTATGGAAGCTAACTTCTTGCAGTTACAATGCGCGGACGCGAGGCAGCTTTAAGTGGTCACAGCTGTAAGGTTAATCGTGGACATTGCCTGGCTTGTGTCGTTATGAAGAAATCTTGGTTTTAAGATGCTGTTTGAAATGGGTTTCATTCATTACATTACCACACTGTCTGTAGGCTATACTCCTCCAGTCCTGTTGAATCCCAGACAGTTTTCATGTCATGATAACTGGTGGGTTGGGTTCTGGGTTTGAACGACAGGTGGTGCAGGGACCACAGACACAGATACTCGCACTTTAACGATGGGACAGCACTCTGTCAGAGCAGAGTGAGTGGGAGCAGTAACTGAGACAGGCTGATCTACAAGCTCAATGTTCTGCAAATCCACAGAAACAATGGCACATCTGTGTATAATGTGTATAGTTTCAATGTACTGATTATTGTTTTAACATTTTATTACCTTTTTAGACTGACGATAGGTTCTTCACCTCTATGATATTATGTTAATATTGACATGCATTTGATGTACAGCATTACCATCGTGCTGTCCTTGCTTATTGTACATCGCTCTGGATTAAGAGCGTCTGCTAAATGCCTAAATTAATCAATCAAGACCTTTCCTGTACTCTGTCTATTCAAGAATAGACTGTTTACTGTTGAAACATTGGGGGTACACTGTCCACCACTGCTGTGGACACCATGTCCTGTCCTACAGACATGGAGATTACTCTTGTAAGAGGACAGACTAAGAGGACAGTCTAAAGAGGACGGTCTGAAGAGGTCACATTGTGTGCGTGTGTGGGTGTGCATGTGCGTGTGTGTGTGCGTGTGTGTGTGCGTG
Organism: Nannobrachium achirus; assembly: GCF_963921795.1. Lineage (NCBI taxonomy): Eukaryota > Metazoa > Chordata > Actinopteri > Myctophiformes > Myctophidae > Nannobrachium > Nannobrachium achirus. The sequence continues at coordinate 34,347,371 of NC_137824.1, read as the reverse complement.
TGCGTGTGCGTGTGCGTGTGTGCGTGTGCGTGCGTGTGTGTGTGCGTATGTGTGTGTGCGCGTGTGTGTGTGTGTGTGTGTGTGTGTGTGTGTGTGTAACTATACTTGTGCTTTATATAGTTTTTTATGACTATAATTACTCACTTATCTCCCGATTAGGAAGTCTTACTGGTAAATGGTTATGGACATGGGATGCATATCGTGGTATCTATATTTAGCCTATGATATGTAAATAATTATGCCTGAAGGACAATAAAGTCATCCTTGTCACTAAAACGCACACACAAGCTTACACACACACACACACACACACACACACACACACACACACACACACACACACACACACACACAAAGAGGAGGCGCTTTTAAAACATGTTCGCTTGGCATGTGTTTCGCCTCGTCCCTTGTAGTTTGCGGTGCCCACGACTTTTCTTTAATCGTGCAGTGTGTGCATGTTTCGATTATCTGGTAGTGGTAAAATAATCTTAAAGGATAATCCTGTAGTGTGTGACGCTACCAGATGCTAGTGTAAGGCCACCTTTAGTACCCTTGTCGCCTCAGACGTGGCTGAGACTAAATAGGAGTTTATTCTGTTTGCACACAGTAGGTAGGTATGACTCAGCATGACCCACACCAATTACAAGAGGCACTGACAGACTGTGCTCACGCACGCACGCACGCACGCACGCACGCACGCACGCACGCACGCACGCACGCACGCACGCACGCACGCACGCACGCACGCACGCACGCACGCACTCAACTATATGCTTACAGAAGCTCTCTGCGGCTCTCGCAGTTCACACTGACGGATGCAGTGTGTGTGTGTGTGTGTGTGTGTGTGTGTGTGTGTGTGTGTGTGTGTGTGTGTGTGTGTGTGTGTGTGTGTGTGTGTGTGTGTGTGTGTGTGTGTGTGTCTCACACACAGTGGTGACTCATATCTTTTGGGGTAACACATTACTGCACTCTTCTGTGGTAACAAGCTTATGCTTATACCTTAATGGCTCTCCTCTCCTCTCCTCTCCTCTCCTCTCCTCTCCTCTCCTCTCCTCTCCTCTCCTCTCCTCTCCTCTCCTCTCCTCTCCTCTCCTCTCCTCTCCTCTCCTCTCCCACAGAGAGGTGCAGACACACTGCGTGCAGATACAACAGACAGGTGAGTGTGCGTGTGCGTAGAGGCAAAAATCTGTCATTTCAGCAGATAAACGACGGTACGTAGATCATCAATAGAAAAGATAGACTACATGGAGAAAGATGCAAATTCTGGGTAATTGCAAGTGTGGTTGCAATTTGGAGTCACGAGGAATCAACTGGGAAATGTATTCCGTCTTACCATTTGTCCCTTTCATGCCCATATTTGGATATCTATGTGTCTCTCTGTCAGCCCTTGTCCCTTTTTGAGCAGTGATAACCATGCGTCCTTGTCCCTTTTATGCCCATATATGGAGATCCCTGAAAGGCTCTACTCCTGGCAGTGAGTAAAATTGGAGAGAAAAAGGGGTAAAAGGAAGAAAAAAAAAAGAATGTGATCAAATCAGCATAACAGCACACCTGTGCTCAAATGAAAAATGCATAATCACTATAAATAGACTCTACCATTGATTAGAAATATAAACAGTGATGATGTCACTAGAAGCTCCTATATCTGGTATCCTCCATCAGCTGTGCTGGTGGGATGGTGACACAGCGCTGCCAGTTAGGACTGCATGGGAAGTTCACAGATGTAGTACTGTAACTAAATCTGTCTTCTTTTTTCCCTACCCTTCTGCATACTGTATATCTTGGTTTACAACCAGATTGAGCTAGCAAGGCAGTTTTGTGTTCCTATTTCTATCAGTCATTAGCTCAAGTTGGCTGACTGACTCAACGGGGAGTAGACATTGCCTCAGTCAGACCCCATCTATTTCCGGGGAATTGAAGATAACAGCAAAGTTATTCTGCTTTTTGTTAACCTCTGCACAACAGAAAAGTGAAACTTTTGGTCATGTTTCATTTGACATGATCACAATATCTTACAATAGATGCGAGAAATCTCTGAGTATGTGAGTATGTGCGCAGCGTATCTCGAGAACCGTTCGTCCCACCGACTTCAGAGTCGGCATGGGCGTTCCCCGCCGCAGCGAGGAGTGCAATGCTCGGCCTCGACTCGACCCGATACGCGGTTTTCCGGAACCAGTGCGAAAGGCTCGGAATCTCCGTATGCGGAGCTGATGTCTAACATCAGGCTGTTCCGGAACCGGCACAAACACTGACTCATTGTGATCACTTCTGCTGACTCATTCTGACATCACACAAATAGACAATTCAAGTATGCGGAGCTGATGTCCGCTAGGCAATAACCGTACAACGGGTATGATTTATTCCACACTTTCACTTTGCACTCTAGGTCAAGTGTGTGGAGCTGATGTCCGCTAGGCAATAACCGTACAACCGGTATGATGGGTATTGCCTAACAACTGGATGGGCATCATTCCCCACGGGTGGCAAAGCAAGCAGGCTGTGTATTCTTGCTCAAGATGAAGAAACAGACTCAGCAATGTTGTCTTTCCTGAGGTCCTGACTATATTAACGTATATCACATTTCAGGCCTTTGGTCTGAAAAAGAGATCTCCATATGGGCATAAAGGGACACAGACAGACAGATACAGAGATATCCATATATGGGCATAAAATGGGCACAGACAGACATATATCTCCATATATGGGCATAAATGGACACAGGCAAACAGATGGTCAAAACGGGTCGTATTACAACAGGTATAATGGGGTTTACATTAAAGGGTGGGGCATTCATTCCCTATTTACATCGTTCCCAAGGAGGCCCAGTCCCCGACTAGACACTTGGCCGCCCGAAGGGCAGAGTGTGCTTAATTACCATCACTGTTGGCACACCCTACTCTCATGTAATATCGCTTAAATCAACCACACTTGCTCCGGTTCTTCTGTTATTTCTTCCATCCTGCCTACTCTGTAACTTTCAACGTCCTACCTGTGTTTCTGTAGGTATTCTGGTTCGGGAAGTTCAGGAGCCGCCTCCATGAGGAAGGTAAGGAGAAGCACCCAGAGATGCGATGTAGGGTGTAACTCTTTGTGATGTTCACTTTGTCCACTCATAGCTAGTCTGGCTATATGGTGACATGTGTGCTCTCATATCTCATAGCGATCCCTTCAAAAAAAAGTGTGACATTTGTTTTTGTTTTTCATTTGTACCATTAGTGCTGAACACATTCTGGGACTTGAACTATTTAAGTGTTTATTTTCTTTTTGGCTGCATTATAAAAATGTAGTTATTTAGTAAGTTGAAATCTCACTATTTCTATGTGTCATACTTCAACTACGGGAGGGTCACCAGAGTCGGCAGGTTAGCTACTGTACTCTCCAGCGTCAGGGTTACTGAGGTTAGGGTTAGGGTTTGGCATATATAGAGGTTAACATTCACCAGCGTCGGCAGGTTAGCGACTCACCAGCGTCGGCAGGTTAGCATTTCATCAGGTTAACATTCACCCGCGTCGGAATACTGGGACGTAGAACAAATGTTATGTCGAAAAGCAAACTATTTTCTGTGGAAGACTTGCTCAAACCTGTAGACCGGAGGCAGCTTTTTAAGACCTTCTTTCTTTCAGTGCAGGCTTTGAATACGTGAAGAATAATCTCTAATACTTAATTCATATGATGGCGTTGCACGCTAGAGGTAGTCGATCCATAAGCTTGTGATGCAACGTGTTCGGTCAGCGGTCAGGCCAATACAACACCCTGCTGTAAGTAATCATAAGTGTGACAACTCACAAATACCTCATGATTGAAGTCTCCATGAAGGCGTGTGATGGGTCATCTTCTGAAGGTGGAAACAGTCCTCTGAAATAGAACAGACAGACAAGAAGCTACATGCTGCATGGAGAAATGCATCAACACTGTACTGTATGTACCAGAGTCTAAAACATGTCTGAACATGTTTCTGTCTTCTGTTCTTCTTTCAGTCTTTCCATTACACCTCCCTCAGAACGAAAACCAAAAAGAGAAGTAAAGGTAGACTTCTATTCTATTCTATTCTATTCTATTCTATTCTATTCTATTCCATCAAAATGCTATTGACAAAGCATTGGTGATAAAAATGTGTCCTCTCCTCTCCTGCAGGTTCTTTGACCAGTGCGAGTCGCAGGAGGATCTCCTGTAAGGATCTTGGTCATGGGGACTGTGAGGGCTGGCTCTGGAAGAAGAAAGATGCTAAAGGATACTTCACGCAGAAGTGGAGGAAATACTGGTTCATCCTCAAAGAATCATGCCTCTACTGGTACACCAACCAGAATGTAAGAAACTTAAATACTATTGGTACAGCAACCAGAATGTAAGAAACCTAAATACTATTGGTACAGCAACCAATGTAAGAAACCTAAATACTATTGGTACAGCAACCAATGTAAGAAACCTAAATACTATTGGTACAGCAACCAATGTAAGAAACCTAAATACTATTGGTACACCAGTCAGAATATAAGAAACCTAAATACTATTGGTACACCAACCAGAATGTAAGAAACCTAAATACTATTGGTACACCAACCAGAATGTAAGAAACCTAAATACTATTGGTACAACAACCAGAATGTAAGAAACCTAAATACTATTGGTACAGCAACCAGAATGTAAGAAACCTAAATACTATTGGTACAACAACCAGAATGTAAGAAACCTAAATACTATTGGTACAACAACCAGAATGTAAGAAACCTAAATACTATTGGTACAACAACCAGAATGTAAGAAACCTAAATACTATTGGTACAACAACCAGAATGTAAGAAACCTAAATACTATTGGTACAACAACCAGAATGTAAGAAACCTAAATACTATTGGTACACCAACCAGAATGTAAGAAACCTAAATACTATTGGTACAACAACCAGAATGTAAGAAACCTAAATACTATTGGTACAACAACCAATGTAAGAATCTTAAATACTATTGGTACAACAACCAATGTAAGAAACTTAAATACTATTGGTACACCAACCAATGTAAGAAACTTAAATAATATTGGTACACCAAACCAGAATGTAAGAAATGTAAATACTATACTGCTCAAGAATTAAGAGAACATTTTATTAATTTCTTTGAGCAGTATACAGTATACAGTATATAGAAAGAGAACGTGACGTGACTTCACACCACTGAAACCTTCACAAGATGGTGCCACCTGTCCATTCAACTCAATGGACTGGGGGGAGGTGACGCTCATTCTTGATTGGCACACCAACAGAACATCTGACTCAAAAACTACAGCTGGAACAACGGCTAGATAGAATGTCAGAAACTGAAATACACGCACGCACGCACGCACGCACGCACGCACGCGCACACACACACACACACACACACACACACACACACACACACACACACACACACACACACACACACACACTCTTGTACTGATTGTGTCAAGTCAACATAATTATAAATACATGATCTAACAATGATTATTATTTAATTCTGAATACTCTGGTGGTAATATGCATAATGGAATAGTGCAGTCAGTGGCGTCTATTGTTTGTGACTAACTCTGTCTGTCTGTCTGTCTGTCTGTCTGTCTGTCTGTCTGTCTGTCTGTCTGTCTGTCTGTCTGTCTGTCTGTCTGTCTGTCTGTATATCTTTCTGTCTGTCTGTCTGTCTGTAGGATGAGAAGGCAGAGGGCTTCATCAGTCTTCCAGAGTTCAGGATAGACAGAGCCATCGAGTGCAGGAGAAAATTGTGAGTGTCCCTGACCATGTCACTCACACGCACACACACATGCACGAACGCACACACACACATACACTAATGAGTCTCGTCTCTCTGATTCATTGCAGTGCCTTCAAAGCCTGTCACCCCAAAATCAAGAGCTTTTTCTTCGCCACGGATTGTCTCGAGGAGATGAACCGGTGAGTGCAGTGTGTGTGTGTGTGTGTGCGCGCAGCCACGCACGCATGTGAGTGTGTGCGCGTGTGTGCATGTGTGTTTATGTGTGTTTATGTGAACCTGTTTGTATGTGTGCGCATTAGTCAAGGACGTCATGTGTATGTTGATGAATATTTCAGTTGAGTAAACCAAGTTTACACAGTGCAACAACCCACCAACACACAGAACCTCATGCATAATGCATGAATGTGAAGTCTCTCTGGTCCGAGATCCAGCTGTGTGCGCGGACTGCGCGCGTGTGGACCTGGCAGTATGTGGTTCAAGGTCTAAACTGTTGTGTGTGTGCGTGCATGTGAGTGTGGTGTCCCCTGTTGTTGCTGATGAGCTGTAATTATCCTCAGCTCTCCTCAACTGCCATGTACTGTTAAAAGGGGAAAGTCATTACCAGGCTAGCTTTGACATTGACACATCACAGGCACAAGTGTCTCTTAATGGTGCGTTCAAACTTGGGTATTTTGAACGGCGCGATTACATACAAAGTGAATGCAAAGACGAGACGATGTGCGCCCAGGCGCGGCGTGAATGCCGCTTGCCACCTATTTCTGTCTTTGAAACAATATAGAGATAGATATTGCAATTTTAAAGCAATTAGGTGCATGTATCTTTTGGGGGGTTATAGGCTAGATATTCACTAGACAGTAGCTATTTATATCTATCTTTGAAGAAAATTGAGAGATAAATAGGCCTATTGTCATTTTCAATAACGCATAATAGACATGGGGTGGTTCTCAGACGTTTTATTTGCAAAGACCTTTATACAGGTCCATTTGGTTCATGCTTTTCACTCTGTAAAAGGTAAATTCATAATCTTCCAATGTTCAATGGCAAAAACACATTTAATTTGTTAATCACAATGATTTCCTACAATTTACATCTTGAATCATGACGGTGTCATGTTTTTGTCCATGATGGTGGCAAGCGTGAATGACGCGAACAGGGCGCCACGAACGACGCGACCGGTCGCCTCGGTATCTATCTTCGCCCCCCCAGTTGGAAAAATCCAAGTGAAGTGACCTCCGCCTCCCCCCGACTCCACTCATCGTGTCCTGACAGCCAATCAGCATTGATGTTGTCCGGAGACACGGAAATATTTTTTGGTGTTGGGTTTTGAGACTCCCATCTGGAAAGGTTTTGTACCAGGAACCACCAGAAGAGAAGTGTTAAAAGAATTCTAAACTTTTTTTTAAAAGAAATTCAAAATAGAAGATGTTCAAGATTGTATATCTACTATTTTTCCAGAACATTTGGGTGTTTAAATTTTTGCCTAATGACGTGGCAAAAAATGAATACATGGGAACGCTGGGTTCAAACTGCTTCAAAGAAAGGAGTTTAACCAGGAAAACCTCCAACCTGACGTCCGTCTTAAACAAAAGTCAATGGTTCTCAAAGTGGAGTCCGGGGACCCCCAGGGGTCCTTGAGGGAGTTCCAGGGGGTCCCCAGCTAAATGATAGATAGTTGGGAACCAAATGGATCCTTATGGGTCTGTAATTTACATGTAATGCAATGCATGTAAAACTGGGTGTCCTTGAAATTAAAATGACCGAAATTAAAACATCTTCTCTTATTGGGGTCTGTGGCCTATCTTTTCAATTGGGGTCCCAGAGAGCCATTAAAGGGGCACGGTGGTGCAGTCGGTACGGTAGTGCTGTCGCCTCACAGCTAGCCTAGAAGGTCCTGGGTTCGATTCCCGCTGTGGACGCTGTGGGCACTGCACTGGGGGCGTGTTCCCTCCTCCACGTCATCAGTGCCCATACCCTAGGTGGGGTTGGCAAAAGGGCCTTTCTGTGTGGAGTTTGCATGTTCTCCCCGTGTCCCCTAGGGTAGGTACCCTAAAGAAAACATGTAGTAATCGTGGTCTCTATACTGCCTCCCCCTGGCCTGCCGGGGTGCCTGATGGACCTGGACACGCTACGTCCAGGTCCAGCCGGGGAAACCCCCTGTCAGGTGAAAAGAAGCATCTAGCCGTAAACAACTTCTCTTACGGGGCATATCTTTTCAAAAAGGGGGGGGGGGGGGGGGGGTCTAATGAGTCTAAATGGGTCTAATGAGTGTAAATTTGAAGGTCCTTGACATGAAAACCACTGCTCTATGTAACATTCCTAGCTCTTGCACTGACACCACTAACGTGTTGTTGACAAGCAGGTGGTGTACAGTAAAGCCAGCTCTCTGTAAGACATCTGGACCCGCTCCCCTCTCCTCTCGCCGCCTGCGTTTTAATTGGGGGGGAATCCTGGGAAGCCGATGACGAAAGTCGGCTTCCTGCGAAGACGCACTTCCTGGATGTGACACCTGTTCCTTCAGGCTACGCCGTCTATTCTTAGCCGGGCGACCTCATTACCAGCAGTCTGCGATGCAGGGAGAGGCACGGGGACGCAGAGAACAGCCAGAACACAGAGAGGAGAAGGAGGATGGATGTCTGAAGGAGACACGATGGAAGGAATAGAAATGGAGGGAGAGAATGAGAGAGGGAGAGACAGATAGTGGGGGAAATAGAGACGGGGGGAGGGAGGGCAGTGGTGGAAAAAGTTCTCACATTTTTTAATAAAAGTGTAAAAGTATCAAATACTGCAATATATAAACAAGTAAAGGTTCGGAATTCAAAATGTGCTCGAGTAAACGTACGAAAGTATTGGCATCAAAATATATTGATAGCAGATCTACAAGCTCACAATGCGCTAGGTATAAAATAGCCTAGGTATAAAATAGGCTAGGTATAAAATAGACTAGGTATAAAAGAGAGAGAGAGAGAGGGGGGGGAGAGAGAGAGAGAGAGAGAGAGAGAGAGAGAGAGAGAGAGAGAGAGAGAGAGAGAGAGAGAGAGAGAGAGACGAGAGAGAGAGAGAGAGAGAGCAGTGTGAGATTCTGACAGAATGGAGCAAACAGACGATTGTCAGCTCTCTCTTTACTCCATCCATCTCTCTAATTGTCTCCAGTCCTTCCCCCCCTCGCCAGCGTGCGCGTTTGTGTGCGTGCGTGCACCTGCGTTGTGTGACAGGAAGACCGCGAGGACGGCTTATTAAAAGACACAAATGTGGAGGATTTAGTGTGGCGGTGCTTTATTTGTCTGCTTTATTTTACCTAACTCCGCTCCTCTCCTCTCCTCCATTGTTTCTGTGTTTCTATAGGTGGATGAACAGGTTGGGATTGGCTGCTATTGGTTACACTCCTGATGACAAAGTGCCACGCCCCGATGAAGGTGAGATGGTGACAAACAAACTAACAAACAAACAGCACCTTTCTGTTCATGGCTTACTAATTGTGTGTGTGTGTGTGTGTGTGTGTGTGTGTGTGTGTGTGTGTGTGTGTGTGTGTGTGTGTGTGTGTGTGTGTGTGTGTGTGTGTGTGTGTGTGTGTGTGCACGTGCATGTGATCAGACTATTGGAGTGAGAGTGATCAGGACGAGGTAGACGGCTCCATGACACTCAAACAGGAAGTACCGTCCTCGCTGTGCGACACCTACCACCGCACACCATCAGTGAGTACACAGAACACACACACACATGCACACGCACACTCCACGTCCTTGCAACTTCTTTGCGGTGTTTCAATCTAATAGAATATTTTATTTTAAAAGCCTCACGGTTTTCAGAAGTGCGGAGAGCACAGCTCTCAGCATGAATAATACATCTTGAGTGAGACACTGGCTCTATTAGCAGCCAACGCTATGCTACGCTAGCACACTGCCAGCTTACATAGTCTCAGTCACACCACCGTCGTCAGTCTCTAAGTGGCAGCACTGAGCCAGGCTTTTCACAAGCACAGGCCCCTTATTCACAATACACAGGACAGTGTTTCTCAAACTTTTACATTTCAAGGTCTTCCCTTAACTCTGACAGGATACAAATGAACCAAATGGATCCTGTCAGAGTTACAGACCTGTATGGGTCAATTTAGCCCCCCATAAATGAACCCACAGAATCCCTGGGATCCACATTGGGAACCACTGACACAGAACATGCTCCCTTTTGAATATTGTGTGAATACAGTATATGGCATTGTGTCAGTATTCAAGTATTCCAAATAGCGCTGGCGTACTATATTGATAGATAGATATGAATGGAATATAATAGATATTGAGTAAATACAGTAGCCTATGACAGCTGTGTTTTCTGCAATGACTGAGGTCCTTACAAATGTGCAGTACCCTGAAGGAGCTTGAGATATGTACGGTATATGGTACATGTATATGGATATACAGTATGGATATATGAATGGATGGGTGGAATGGGACTAGACACCTTTGAGACCATGGGACAGGCGGCTCTACCATCTCAGTCATGTCATGTCAGTCACTGCTGGATGTCATTATCATCTCAGCCATCTCACTGCTTTCTCTATCTTGTCCTCTGGTCCCTCTATACTCTGCTTTACCCCTATATACTCTTCTATACTTCTCTTTACTCCTCTATACTTCTCCATACTCCTCTATATTCTCTTTTATTGCACGATACCCTTCTCTATACTATTCTATACTCCTTTTTCCACATTTCTACTCTTCTTTACGCCTGTATACCTCTTCACTTCTCCGCCCTCCTCCCTCTGACACTGGCCTGCCTCACCTCCGTCTTGCCTTTCCTTAATCCTCTCCGCTCCGACCCCTCCCTCCTCCCTGCACCACCTCCTCATCCTCCTTGCCCTGCATGCTGGGCCATGCCAGGCGCACCTCCTAAACGCCTACGACCCGCTGCCCCGCTCGGCCAGCTCCATGAGCCTGATGCGCTCCACCCCCTCCCCCCTCCCCCTCCCGCCCCCGCCCTCCTCCATGAGCGCCTCCACCTCCCCGGTCCCGCCGCAGATGGTCTCCTCCACCTCCCCTCTCCTCCCTCTTCCTCCTCTCCCCCCCCAGGTCAACTCCTCTAGCCCCTTCCCGGAGCCCAAGCACGGGCGCCACTTCTCCAGCGAGTCCACCCACTCCCACTCCTCGGCGGAGGACCCCGGCATGCAGGGCATGGGCACGGGCACGGTGGGCAGCACCAGCACCCACTCCTCGGGCTGCCGCTCCACGCACCGCGAGCGCCGCTCCTGGCAGGACCTCATCGAGACACCGCTGACCAGCGCCGGGCTCCACTTCCTGCAGACGGGGCCCGGGGACCTGGAGGTGGGAGGCTACGGGGGCATGGCGGGGGACGCGGGCCTGTACGGGGGGCTGGGCAGGCCGGCCATGTCCCCGGAGAGGCGCCGGCAGGTAGGGAATGCAAGTCGTCCATTGATTCATTCATGGAAAGTTGATAAACGTATAGATCGGTTAATCGATTCATTGATAAGCTGGCTTTTATTTTAGGATCAAAAGGAAAATTCTTGTCCAAATCCCAAAAATGAGTGCAGAAACATAATTGCCTTGATGTATATAACATTAACAAGCGTCAACAAGCTTCAGCTGGACATACAAACACACGCACACACTTCATTTTCTTCTAAAATAATTAAAATAATAAACTAAAACGATTAATTATAATTCTATATTATTCTATTCAATCTTCATTAGCAAACTCAGGTCCAAATACAAGATACAAGAAACAATGAAGAAACATGACAGGCATTAAAAATCAATAATCAATCATTGTTTCATTTAATCGAATAATTCTTAAACGGCAATGAATCGACTTTAGACTAACTGTCAACCTCCCTGACTTGCAGGCCACGCTGCCCGTGCGGCGGCACCACGCCGCAGAGAGGGACCGGGAGCGGGACGGGCCCTTCCCGCTGGAGCGGGGGCCGCACACGCACTACCACACGCACCGGCGCTCCCACAAGCAGCGCAGCCAGAGTCTGCCCAGGAACAGGGACCCCCAGAGGCCGGGCAAGCTGCTGCAGACCCCCGCCCGCATGGAGGAGAGGAGCGAGGATGAGGAGGCAGAGGGACACTGTCCGGATATCCTGGAGGCCGAGGACGATGGTGAGGAACAGAACATACACCATGCAGACACACACACCTACAAATTAGGGCTGGCTTTTTAATCGCACTTACAGTAGCAGTGGCGCGTGTGCAAGACGCCAGTCATGTTGTCATACCTTAACAACGAATGAATTTATTTTAAGAAGTACATTTTATTTTTTTCCCCTGTAGCTTTTGCTGAACTGACGCCACTGTCCTCCCCCCCTCGCGTCTCTTTCTCAGACCTGCGGGAGATGCGAGGAGTGTCTGAGGGCCCGCAGCCGCGTGAGAGGCGGGTCTCCGAGGGCCGCGAGCGGCGAGTGTCGGAGGGTGGGGGCCGGGAGGCGGCGGACCCACCGGACGGCCTGGAGCAGCTTTACCGGGCCCTGGAGCAGGCCAACGTCACGGCCCTGGGGGACCCCCGGCCCTGCAGCAGAATGGAGCTCCGACGCTGCTTCACCCACAGAGCCAGGGACCCCCTGCTCAACGACAGGCTGCACCGGGTCCGAGCCCTCCGCAGCACCCTGAAGGTAACTGCACATATTATACTACCTGTACCTCTAAATGCCTTCACACACACACACACACACACACGCACACGCACGCGCACGCACACGCACACACGAACACACGCACACACATGCACACACACTCACAAAATATTTACTGGTTCTTCAGGGGTTCCTTAGAACTGTGTTTCTCAAACTTTCACATTTCAAGGTCTCCCCTTAAGCTTAAGGGATATTTCACTTTAAAAAAAGGCCTTTTGAAAAAGGCAGGTTGAAGGTCTCTCGGCCTTCAAACCGTTCCGAGATAAAGATAAAGCCTTTGTTTGCATCAGCATAGAACCGGAGCCTATGGAGAATTTTGCTGGCGGACGCATTTCGTCATGGGATATGTAGTGTTTTCTGATACAATAATGTTATGCAATGCATTTGAATTGAAATTTCTTCTTTCTTTTTTTTTCTCCCAATTTTCTTCTCCTTTCCAAATGGCTCCCCTGGCACCCCCTGGTGTCCACTCTGGGGGTTTCAACCCCCTACTTTGTGAACTAGAGCAGTGGTTCCCAAACCGGGGGTAGGGACCCACAGAGGGGTCCCCAAATACTTTTGGGAGGTCTCCAGACGATTGGCTTAATGTGCAGCATTGTTTTCTCACTCAACAGTAAACAAACCAACATACAGTATACAGTAGGTGTTGTACAGGGTCTCTGCACAATTGGCCAAATTGGCAAATATTACATAAGAAAGGCAAACAGATAGCCGATCAACAAGCTATTTTCACAATAATTTTCTGTGGAACCGAGTCAAAATAAAAAATACAATGCCCACGATTCCAAGTGTTTGTCAGGGTGGGGCGTTCCTAATTTAAAATATGATTATTTTGCAGGGTCGCGGCCTCTTTATTTAGACCCAAAAGAGACATTTTACGTCTCCGTGGGACTTAACTAGCTCACATCGCACCGCGTTTTGAGCTTGCAGGCTATTTTCACTAGATTAGGGCTTCCTGCCGGATCTATCACACACACACACACACACACACACACACACACACACACACACACACACACACACACACACACACACACACACACACACACATGGTAAATACCTGTCACGCAATGGCCACATGCACAATGAAGGTTTTGGACTATATTTTAGGTTTATGTAGCTCTCAACATATAAATCAGTGGTTCTCAAAGTGGATTCCAGGGACTCTGTGGGTTCCTTTAGGCCCTCAAGGGGTTCTAAATCGACTCATACAAGTCTGTAACTCTGACAGTGTACAAATGGAACCAAATGAACCCTAACAGGTTCATTTGGTTCCATGTGTACACTGTCAGAGTTAAGGGGAGTTTGAGAAACACTGATATAAATCATCAACTTCATCAACATACAAATAGAAACACATTATAGAATTCTCTTTATCATTTTTCTCTTCTCCCCGCCGCCAGGCCAAAGAGTCTGAGCTGGAGGCCATCTGTGCGCTGCTGGAGGACCCAGGCCTGTGCTCCCAGAGCTTCCGGGAGTGGAAGCAGTGGCACGCCGACCTCTTTTCCGACATCTGCCAGCTCAGCCCCGGCACCAACGGGCAGGACGACCTGTCGCCGCTGGCCGTGCCGCTCATGACACACACACACTCCTTCATAGAGACACACGTCTGAGTGAGGAGGAGGGCTGGGAATGCAACGCACCAGTAGCACACACACACACACACACACACACACACACACACACACACACACACACACACGCACACGCACACACGCACATACAGTGTATAATCATGCAGGATCAGACACACTCATGCTCACACGTGCACACACACACATAGGCACATAGATATATAACTGATACACGCACGCGCACACACACACACACACGCGCGCACGCACACACACACACACGCACACGCACACGCTCACACTCACACTCTCTCTCTCACACACACACACACACACACACACACACACACACACACACACACACACACACACACACACACACACACACACACACACACACACACACACACGCGCCGGCGTAGAAACACCCTCACTCACTGTAAGATGTGTAAATATCACAGAGGCAGCAGTGAAGAGGCGTGCGTGTGTACGAACTTTTGATAATCCCGAGGACCCCCGCAGGGTGCCTACTGCATGCCTGAACAGAAAGCATTAATCCTCCTTTGTCTATGGAAAAAAAACTAAAAAACTAAAACAAACTCAGCATAAACTCAACAACACGCTTGTCAAGCAAACTTGGGAAAAAACGAAAACAAACTGAGACTTTTTGACATGTCGGTTCCTTTGTATTTCTCTTGGTTTTGCTATTTCACGGTTGATTTCCGGGGGGGCAGGGGGAGTAAATGTAGCAGCAATACAGAGGAGAAACCTTTTCACCACAACACTGTACCTTTTGTACTGATGATCTTTGCACCCAGAGCCACCAATTCTCCCCCTGTCCCCTTCTCTCTCTCTCTCTCTCTCTCTCTCTCTCTCTCTCTCTCTCACTGCATATCCTGTTTAAGTTGTAGGGACCCTTACTGTTACTCCAGGCCCCCGGGTTTTCATGAGGGACAGCGCAGGGGAGTGACTTAAAGATGAAGTGACTTTTTTGACTTAACCCAGAGAGGGTCACAAATGTACTTGGTCACACTTGTCACCCTCCCTGATGAACCGAACACTGAGGATTTCACTGTCACACTGGCACTCGTAGCCATCGATGCTGCTGTTACTTCTGGAACTGTTGGAAGACCCCCCCCTCGCGCCATGAGTCCGTCCCGCCGGCTTGGACATCAGCCAGCCGGCCAGCCAGCCAGCCAGCCAGCCGGCCGAATCGAAACTGTGAACTGTGTCTCGTCGATGAAGTTTAAAAAACACAAGGACAAAAACTAAAAAAACTGATCGATTCTTCTCTCTGCAGAGATGGATCCCACTCTGATAGCGATGTGCAATTTACAGAGATTTTATTCCTTTGTTTCTGTTCTTGCATCTTCCTCTCTCACTCTCTCTCTGTCTCTTTTTTCTTCCTCGCTTTCTTTTCCTCTCGCCCGTTTTCTATCCATCTTCTCTCTCTAATTGTCTTTGCGCAAGTCTTTTGCGTTCTGTCTATGACCTACCAATTCTTCTTCTTCTTCTTCTTCTCTCTCTCTCTCTCCCTCTCTCTCTCTCTCTTTCTCTATGTCTCTCTCTAGTCGTCAGAGACTTGTGTATATTTGTATACTGCTGTGTATACCGATGTATATGTTTGCGTTTCCACTACCACTGTGATTATGCTTATAGAGGTAGCGGAGGAACCGCAGAGTGTGTGTACTTTACAGTATATAATAGGTACTGTACTCGCGCGGGTGCAAGACGAAAATATCAAAAAATATTTCTATTTTTGTTTCATTTCTTTCTAAAAAGCAGCGAATGCAAGAGCTAGGGGGTTCTATCAAACGGAGTCACTCGCCACAAAAGAATGCACTTTCTATATCTCTATTATCTCATCTTGGCTGCATCACAGGGTGTCCAACTCATCGGCCTGTATACCGTACACATTGCTGTTTCAATAATATCAGGTAAAGGAGCATTTGCCGTTTTATGATTTCCTTTTTCGGGGGGTTTTATTTTTTCCTTTCGTTTTTCTAAAGAGTTTGTGTACAGTCTACAGATATATTTAAACATAGGAGAAATATATAAATCTATTTACGTTTTTGTGTGTCATAGATATGATGTTGAAGTAAGATGCATTCTATGCCAAGGTCTTTTGCAGTATCCCCCTCTTCACGCTGTGGACGCAGGGTGCTCCCTATCGCACCCGGAAAAAAGTCTGAAAAAACAAAACAAAAACAAGGAGGCGAGAGACAAACCGACAAGCACTTGATGGACAGATTGGACAGGTTCCCTGGTTCAGTTCTGAGATGTTCTCCTGATGTTGCATGAGAAAATTATATACATATGTATATATTTGTATATTTGTATATACAGTATATACATATATATATATGGCCGTGGATTTGATTGGACAGGGTAATATCGTGGATCAATTGTGTTCTCTTTTGTTCTCCAATTTTGTACTCCTCCCCTCCCCTCCCCTCATGAGTGTGAGATTTCAGACTGTAGCGCATGTTTCATGCAAACGTACTGTTAGAAAGAATGACCTTTTTATTCGTTTCGTATGTTCATGAAACTTCGAGGCGCTCTCGACTTTCTCACTATAGGTTTAATAGCATTTCGAGAAGACACACACTGTAGCAGAGAGGCGTTTTTTTCCACGGACCGCCGCTCTGTGGTTGATCTCACTCGCGCAGGCAGGATTCGAACCCCGGAACTTATTTTGAATGCAATGCGTTTTGGTGTCCACAGAGAAAAACACATGTCCGACACACAAAGCCGAGGGGCTTTTTGACTCTCTGGACGACCCAATCTGAAATATGATGGTATATACAGCTAGATCAGTGTTTCTCAACCTTTTTTCTGCATGGGCACACTTTTTATGTCCAAAGAATCCATGGGCACACCAACATAATACGGGGGTGTAAATATCGTCACTGTCGGGAAGAAACCTTGTATCTCCAAGTTTCAAATTTGTACGTTTCTTCGCAAAGTAAAGCCCCGCTTCATCATACAAGGCTGTCGCACAACAGTAGTGAAAACAGCAGATCTACAGGCGTTGTGTGCTTGTAGATCGGCTGTTTTCACTAGTTTAAATCATTTTTAAAATGATAAATACAATACTGGCTTTCAAGCAGTTTCAAGGGGCACACTTGACCCTTATCAGGGGCACACCAAAGGTCCCTAGGCACAGTGGTGGTTGAGAAACACTGAGCTAGATAATGCTTCTGGACAATTTGTGTGAGCCCGACACTGGGTGGCTATACAGAGGTCTTAACTGAGCAGTCTGTAGCCCCTTGTGAAAGACAAGATGAATCATTTCATCTGCAGCATCCAGCGTTGGGCCAATGACCCAATAGCGCCCCCCAGTGTCTGAGACTCAAGAGTAGCTCCCTGGTGCACCCTGCACACTGTATTATTTTAGTCACGTTTGACTGTATGTTATTTGAGTGAATTTCCAGGTTAGTTTACATTCTTGTCACAGTCTTGTGTTGTCAGACACCACACGCCACCCACCGATATGCCACGTGTTTGTTTTTAATGGTTACGCTTGAGAATACCACAAAGAAACCAGACCATGCAAGCACTTTTCCTGTGCCTCCCAATTAAAGCCCTCTTTGGCAACCATGGGCTGACTATAACAGCATTCCTCTCTCTATCTCTCTCTCTCTCTCTGTCTCTCTCTCTCACACTCTCTCTCTGTCACACACACACACACACACACACGCACGCACGCACACACACACACAGTCTCTCTCTCTCTCTCTCTCTCTCATATACCGGTTTAAGTCGATAAATGTTCCGGTACAATGGCGTGTGTACACCAGCCTTTTTGACCCTCTGTCACTCTTACTAGAACAAAAAAAAAAAAAAAAAAAGATAGAAGAAGATCCGAGATATCGGCCTATTAATGATTGTTAATATAATTTTTTTACAATTCCTCTAAAAATATAAACAACAATGTTATTCTGATGTTGGTGTTCTCACTTAGATTTCGTAATTAGGCTGATATATCTCAATTATGGAAGAAAAAGAAAATGATATATAATATAAAATAAATCCTATCAAAGTAAGAGTGACAAAAAAAACCCCACCAAAGGCTGGTATATGCTTGTTTCATTCTGCAGACTCTTGTCTGGTTTTCATCTCTGTGTGTCCATGTTCGTCCTTCCCTTCCACCCCCAATCGTTGCTCTGCGGAGCACGTGACAAAACTGTAGATTTAGGCGGGAGTGAGAGTTATAATTTGTTGGCACAGACTGTGTTTATTATACCCTCCTTTTATTATGCTTATTTTATACCGTCGCACAACCAGGGTCGCATGCCAAAAAATAGCAGTTCTACAAGCTCAGAACGCGTCTCGACGCAACGCCTGAGCTTATAGGCCTGCTATTTCTTTGGAACCGGACACTGTCACACGACGAAGTATAAACCAGGCCATACTTTGACTTTTTCTTCTACTTTTACTTTCAATGTGTGTGTGTTTGTGTGTAGACACACTGCAGAAACGGGCCGAAAAGGGAGATACCACTGTGTGTTCTTTCAGGGGTGTGTCACACCTCACGGTACATTGCACAGGTGTGTAAGATGTAAGTTGCACTGCGACATTAAAAAGAAAAAAAGGAACATATTGCTCTTTTTCAAGGATACTATTAGCTTACTGTTATTCTGTACATTAAAACTGACTAAAGATGATATTAAAAACATGAAAGAAAATTACATTTATTCTTCCTAAAGTAGCCTTTTTTTGGTTTCATATATATGAATATATATATAAATATATATATTACAAAAAAATAAAATAAAATACCAGATTGTAAACTTAAGTTGTTAAACTTTGAACTTCAATAAATGAAATCCTCTGCATTATGAGCCATGTTGTGTTTGTATTCTGCTTCCGTGTTTTCTGTTTGTTGAAAGGATTATTGTTTTGCTGCACCGGGTCTGGGACACCATCAGAACCATCAGAGCTCGATCAGCGAGAGAGAGAGCGGGAAAGAGGAGGAGAGTTTACTCACACAGTAACCCAGTCAATGCTGGGTACAGAAACCCGCTGATCGACACATCGACACGTCGCTGATCGCCGCAGTCTCAGCTTTTGTCCCAAGAAGATGCTCTCTCCTGTGGATCATCACTTTGTCTTTTTCAACGTCATGTGTGTTCTTAAATATATTGCGTTTTTTTCTGCATGTTCTTATGAAGCCCAATGAAATGTGTAATAATACCTAGATGTTTCCCCTTAGTGTGATGGTGTCATGCATCCAAAGTAATCAATCTACAAGTTCACAACACATTGCATCGCAATGCGTTGTGAGCTTGGAGGGATAGACTCTGAATACATTGTGAGCTTGTAGATAGGCAATTTTTGGCACACGACCATACAACAAAGTATAATTCAAGCATATTCGGACCCGTTGTGCATGAGGTCATGGAGACATCATCTGTCCGTTTTTTCTCTGCAAAAAATAGGACACTGTCTGCAAAGGCCTTTAGTGCTATTGATTAGATGAATGGAGTTAAATGGATGAATACACTCAAAGGGTTAGTTAAGAAGAAGGAAGGAAATGGATGGAAAACAATATACTCAACTGAAAGTAAGGTGAACTGAATGGAAATAAATGACAGTGAGTCAATTTTTTTTAATGTATTACTACTATGGTCTGCATGCTCACTGAACTGTCCTTTTAGGTCTTTTGGAAGTGTAATGGGACTGCTCTAAGTGCTGTTACTGTTACTAAAATGGTATGGTCATAAGTTCATAATGCATAATTCATACTTTCATGATGAATAAATCATTTAAATAATTGAGTTCATGCAAGGTTAAAAAAAATGTAAAAATCTTGAAAAGTTCCCTGTCTGTCAGTAGCACTACACCGGACCATTATTGATTGAAGCATGCTTGCATGTCAATGCACACATGTGCTGCACTGCAAACAAACCTGTAAAAAAACCCTATTTGTTACAATACAATACAGTATATTAAATTAGGCCTATATTGTAGGCAGTGGTGTAAAGTACACAAGTAGGCCTACAATTTTGAGTTATTTTTTACTTTACTTGAGAGTGTTTCCAATTTTCTGTACTTTAACTTCTACTGCATTACATCAGAGGCAAATATTGTACTAAAAAAAAAAAAAAAAACGTACTTTGTAGATTTTGATCATTATTGAAAGGATACATAACCCACTTCAGCCCTATATACATTTCGGCCATTTGAAAATAGACGATCTACAAGTATCTAGACTTGTTGATCGGCTATTTTCAAAGCTATATTTTTCGGCTATTTTTTAGACATTTGAAAACTTGGAACTTGTGAAATGGGACATTCTGCATAATGAGCACTATAGCCTACTTTTGGTAGGCTACTTTTAAGTACCAAAGTAGTAGTAGTTGATAGATACCAATTACTTTTGTACTTTTACTCAATAAATGTAGAATTCAGGACTTCTACTTGTAACTGAGTATTTCTACATTGCATGATTGATACTTTAAGGGAAAATGTGATTGTAGGCTACTTACTTATGTGATTGTAGGCTACTTGCCTATATATCAGGGGTCTTCAATGTTTTCAGGCCGGGGACCCCCAAACTGATGGGGAGATGGAGCCGGGACCCCCTACCACCTCGTAGGGTGGGGGGGTCGGGGCTACGACATATTTTTTTAACATGTAGGCCTACAAGTTATAGCGAGCAGGGTGGCCATACCACTACCATTTCTAAACATACTACTTATATAACTGAGATCCAATGTCAATAATATCAACAATCTGTCAATTGCATAGTAAGCATGTATTCAAGCTATTCAAAATGGATAGAATCATGATTTATTTTTTAACAAATGTGGAAAATGGCATTTTTCTTTTTTTGGCAACAATTTCTCGGACCCCTTGCAGTACCTCCGCGGACCCCCTAGGGGTCGCGGACCCCCTGTTGAAGACCTCTGCTATATTTATACACAATTGGCAATACACAAGTTCTACCGCTAGGTGACAGTACAGTATCTTGCTCCGGGATGGTGTTTTTTACTGGTGTTTCAGTCCGAGTGTGGGGAAAGGGTGCGTTCGGAAATGCGCACCGGACTGCGCGGGCGTTTATCGTGGGCTTGCCCAGGCCTTACGGCCTGGGCATAAATATAACGATTGCATTCACCACGGCTTCGTAACTCGCGCGGCGCTCCGCCGGCCGCGCGGCCCTGGCCCGCTCTTCGCGGCCACTCGCGCCTGCGGCGCTCGGGGGCGAAGAGCAGGACCAAGGTCCGCTGGCCTTCGCGCCGCTTGCAATGTCGTGGACAATAAAACGAGCGCACCCTTTCATACACTCTGACTGAGGCCCTGTCCAGACGACAACGGATTTTTTATCCCCGGGGAGGTAAAGCCACGAACGCCCATGGGTGTCCACATGCAAACGCATGCAAACGGAGGACTAGCCGAATAGTTTCCAAAACTCCGGCTGCAGTGCATTTTTGTTACCCGGGCGTATTTCTTTTGCCTTGTGGACACCGTAAACGGAGAAGTTCTTTGCTTGCATGCTTACGTCAACCTTGTGCTCCTCGCCTCCTCCTCCTTGCTATGAGAGAATCCTGTGGTGGTCTCCGTAGAATATCCATATTTATGAGCGCATTCACGGTTAACATTAGAGAGCTCAGCTGTCTTGTTTAGGGATGGAGCCCTAATGAATGATTGTTTTAATGATATTTGTTACTCTTGTCAAATGTCATCTTCATAGATGGTGGTCACTGGTCAGCCACGAACTCACAGTTGCAAAAGATACCAGTTATGTTCTGAATTGTCTCACATAGCTTTCCACCGGCTCAATAAGCCGGATCGATAAGGTGCTCATTATCAATAACGAGATGCAGCCCTCGTCTTGTTTAACGGAGCATATCTGACGCAACGCGCCTGCCTCTTCTCTTTGTCAAAGTTTGGATATCAAATGCCAATATCAAATTATTTCAAGCATAATGGAGACATACGCTCTCTCTCTCTCTCTCTCTCTCTCTCTCTCTATCTCTATGCTTGCTCTCTCTCTCCCCTCTCTCTCTCTCTCTCTCTCTCTCTCTCTCTCTCTCTCTCTCTCTCTGATTGATAGAGTTAGCGCACCACACTCTCTCTCTCAATACAAAGTGATGCTAGCTTGACCACGATGTTCTGATTGATAGAGTTACATTCGTTTAATGCTGAGAGAGAGAGAGAGCGCACCACACTCGACGATTCCTCTCCCCTTAATGTTTAAATAGCAATTGTGCATGTTAAAGTGTGAAGATTGTGAAACTTGGACGATGCATAGCCTATAGTGGGCTATAGATAGATAGCTGCTGCAATGATTGCATGAGAGCAGGGGGACGCGGCCACCCGCTTCGGTGACGCACAGACAGGGATTTATAGCGTTTTGATAATACCGTGTGGACACACATATTTTTTTACACGGGCCCGTGTGGAGGCGTAGAGGTTTCCCCGGGGATTAAAAATCCGTTGTCGTCTGGACAGGGCCTGAATCACCAGTAAAAAACACTCTCTCATCTTGCTCCCCCCCTAGGTGACGACAGAACACTGCGACCTGAGAAGAAAGAAGAGGAGGAGGAGGCAGGGCTGTCATGGCGGCCAAGGTGAATGTTTTGACATTTTATCCGTCTTAAAGTTTACTTGTTTACCACTTGTTCCGTATGAAATGAAATAAGAGTAGTTTATTAAAGCATAAAGGTCACGGTGGCGCTTATAGTTAATGTTAATGAACATAACATTCATGTGTGTACTACTATTATTAGTCGGACTGTGTGCGTTGTGGGATGGGCTGTGACGTTAAAAACTAGCAGAAAATACACGTGTTTGTTTGTTCTTCTCGCAGTTTAAATGATACACACCAACACGTCGTCTTGATCAACGTTTTCAACCGCCTCGACACGTTTTATGTGGGTTGTTACTTGTTAGTCGTTTGTTTTGCCGTTAGAACACATTGTCCTAATTTCAAAACAGCACCAGAAACCTATAATGGCTTAATTAGTTCATTGTATGAAAGTGAAAGTATGACCCCCCCTCTCCAACTGTGCATACCTTCACCAGGGGTTGACACTAAGGTCTCAGAGGCACTTGCCCATCGGGCAAGTACAGGTCATGTTCTACTTGCCCGAAGGTAATGCCCACTTGCCCGAAAAGTAAATCGTCCATTATAAAATGATAGGTACGATTTTAATTACCGCTCAATTTAACACTTATTTTCTTCATTTTCTGGGGCTGTGCGATAAAATGTCATACATCAATACCTCCAAATCCAAATACCAAATACTTTAGCTATGATTGAATATGTCTATGGTTTCACACTTGTTATTTTATATTTTTAAATGTAAAAACAGCACATCATAGGTAAATAGTAGCCTGATTTCAAGACTCTTCAAGACTCTACGCTGGAGCTTAAGAGTCTGAGCCTGTCTGCATACTATTTGATTGAAAAGGGGAGGGGATTTCAAATTTGAAATTCCCAATCACAAGCGATCTGGTGGGAGGGGTTGTGTTTGACTTTTGCACACAAAACAATCCCTCCTCCCCCTCCCCTCAATGACATGCACCCAACAGGTCACTGTCTTTGATGTTTCACTGATTAGAGAGAATCACTAACGAGCTATTCGACACTTGTATGGCTCAATCAATGACTGCCCTTTTGAAGTTCAAAGGGAGCAATTAAGAACTCTGGTGAGCCACGCAGCCACCCCTCCCTCCACTGTTTCTGTTGATTTTCACCCCACCCCCCCTCTCTCTTGCTTTGAATTCATTGGTCGGTTTCGCTCGGTTTGAGAGGTTTTCGTTAGCAAGAGCCACGTCATATGACACATCCAGACCAAGAGATGCAGTTCACTCAGAGAGTGGGCAGGTCTATTGGCTGGAGCTGCAGTTCACTCAGAGAGTGGGCAGGTCTATTGGCTGGAGCCAGGCTAGGTAAATAGTGCTCTTATTTTAAATTCCACAGACCAGAAGACACAGCGCACTGGCCACTTTCAGGTGTTTAGACATATATCTCGTGTTGTGTTTATAGACATTTGTGTCCCCTCTCAAATGAGCACTTGCCCTGTCGGGCAACCTGAAAGCCAACTTCACCTGCCCTGACGTTTTATTTACCTGCTGGGGGCAGGTGGGCAAGCCTTAATGTCAATGCCTGCTTCACCATTCTTTTGTTTTTATGTTTTGACACTTGCTTTCTCATTGGCTTCTATTGACTTAGTTCCAATGACTTTCTCATGGCAATAAACATGAAGCTCCTTTTGAAGACAAATGGCAATTAAAAGTGCTTTACACATAACGTTAAGGATTAAGAAATGAAGGAAAGTATTATTAAAGGGTATGAGTACAATTAAAAATATGTATTTGAGAGTAATAGAAAATAAGTTAAAATCATGCAGGAAAAATAATGTTACGTATATGCACTTCAACAAGCTCACAACGTTCTTTTATTTCTCCATGAAATTATCCATTGTGCATATATGGGCTTTCAAAGATATGGGGTTAATATTGATGACGTCAGGGAACTCCATATATGGGCATAAAAGGGACACAGAGATCTCTATATATGTCCATTAATTTATTAGTGAATACATTTTCCCCGTGTAATGGGGAAAATCCAAATGGTAAGACAAACTTAATTTACGAAATTCGCTTCACGGCAACCACACTTGCAATTTCCAATTGCATCTTTCTAATAAAATAAAAAATAAAATAAAAATGCCTTTTTACAAATTTAGGGATAAAGGGCCCCATAAAAATGTGTCCAGACTCCAGACTGACAAATGGGTCCGGTCCCAGCTAGTGTTTGGGAACCAGTGCATTGGAGAAGTCCCTATGCTAATGGAGCAGAGTAGTTATGGCAAACTGAAAGGTAGTCTGCTTTGAGAGTTGTTAGTAGATCTGCAGTTTTCTGGGATTTTGTAGCAGATTTTTGTTGCAGTGTCCCTGCCCCTTTGTATATACTTAATGTTTGTATAGACTTACTGTTTTTTTGTTCTTTCTTTTTTTACTGACTATTATCTACTGCAGCATAGTACTGTGTTCTAGTCGTCTGTCATTCAATGTTATATGATATACTTAAATGGTTTCCTGTGGAAATAAGCTTAGTCTTTTCTAGGATCTCCTTTTAGTAGACCTTGTACCAGTGAACTGTACCGTCATGAAACTGTACCTTTTCCTATGAAAACTCCTAATAAAGTCTTCAATCAATCAATCAATCAATCAATCAAGGATGTCCTAGTGCATAAAACGCATGTTTAGTTCTGATTCTGGGTTCAGATTCAGAAAGTAGCAGCCCGGTCCCAGACATGTAACCTGAGAAGTGGGTGGTTCCTGGTGCAGCACAGCATCGCTTGTTCATCAAATGTATTTTAGCCCTGAACCATTCAGTACTTTATAAACCAAACCACAGTAGTATTTTGGAATTTGTTTTAATGACAGACAGGGAGCCTGTGAGTGTAAAGACCTGAAAGAACTGGAGTTGCATGATAATGATCCACTTTAGAATGAAAGTTAACATTATGGGTTGTTTAAGCTGAATGCACTCTCAGCTACTGTTAAGTAGGCCTATCACAATTATTATTACCTAAGCATCTAATCAATATAAATGTATTTTAAGATAATTAATCTCTATTATTTTAACATAATTGTCGTACATAGTTTCCATATTGAAAAATGTTCACACATTTTAAAACATTTTCAAAAATTGTGGAAATTGCAGATCTACAAGCTCGACTAATACCCCAATTTTATTTATTTATTATAATTACAACTTTTGAGTACACAGTAAATGATTAAATATGGCCTATTTTGTACATTATTTATTTTGATTATTGGTCATTGTTAATCATTTTATTTTGTTATCATATCCAATTAATTGTCAATTACAATCTTACTATCGTGACAGCCCTAATTTGGAGACTTTAGGATTGTTTTTGTTGCTTTCTTTTAGAACTTTTTATTCATATTCGGTGGCAGGCAATTTACATGCTATCCACAACTTTCCCACGTACCGTCGTGCATTGTGCAAAAGTTGTGCGGCAGCTTCCGGCGTTGCTGCTGAGAGTGATCTACAAGCTCTCAACAGTTGCATCTGCGATGCGACGTGAGCTTGTATGTCTGCTGTTCTCCGGAAGTGTCCCACAGATAATGCTACAGTAAATTCTCGCGGAAACAGGTGGATATATTATGTTTTTAAACTAGTGAGGATACTCAGCTATTTTCAGCAAAAGCTTTCTTCACAATAACAGAAAACTGCAAATACACTAGCTTAGATCCCTGAGGAACAATAACTATGTGGGGTTCAAGTGGTTTAAAAAAGCTTTATAAGCGTGTGTTTTAAACTTTTTTTTTTCATATTCAGTGAACGTTATCTTACTATAAATGCGAGAAATCTCTGTGAGCGTGCGTGTATGCGTAGATGTAATCCGCGTATCTCAAGAACCATTCGTCCCACTGGCTTCAGATTTGGCACGCACGTTCCCCGCCGCGGCGTGGAGTGCCGGGCCTCGACCCGACCTGACGCGCGGTTTTCCCGAACCGGCGCGAAAAGTTCTGAATCTCCTTATGCGAAGCTGATTGTTGACATCGGGCTGTTCCGGAGGAAATTGGCGCAAGCGCTGACTCATTGTGACATCACTTCATAAAAGGCTCTGACATCACGTACGCCACATGAGTCAACAAAGAATCTATGTGAGTGTGTATGTATGTATGTAATCTCCGTATCTCGAGAACCGTTCGTCCCACAGGCTTCAAATTCGGCATGCGTGTTCCCCGCCGCAGCAGGGAGTGCAGTGCCCGGCCTCGACCCGACCCGATACGGATATTAGTATAGGGTTTGCAAGGGTGGGGCATTCATTCCCTATTTACATCGTTCCCGAGTAGGCCGGCACCCGACTAGACACTTGGCCGCCCGAAGGGCAGAGATCTCCATATATGGGCATAAAAGGGACACAGAAGACAGACAGATACAACGATTTCCATTTATGGGCATAACATGGACGCAGACATACAGATATCTCCATATATGGGCATAAATGGACACAGGCAAACAGTTGGTCAAAACAGGTCGTATGACAACAGGTATAATGGGTTGGGCGGGGCATTCATTCCCTATTTACATCGTTCCCGAGTAGGCCGGTCCTCGACTAGACACTCGGCCGCCCATCAGGCAGATACAGGGATCTCCATATATGAGCATAAAATGGATGCAGACAGACAGATGGTCAAAACGGTTCCTATGACAACAGGTATAATGGGGTTTGCTGCATTAAAGGGCGGGGCATTCATTGCCTATTTACATCGTTCCCGAGTTGGCCAGAGCGCTGACTAGACGCTCGGCCGGCCGAGCTTCTAGTACATTTTAATAGGTGTTTGCCAATGATTGTTGTGTACCACCCATGGTGCAGGTGGTGATATTACACAAGGTGTGTGTGTTATCCTGAATATCGGCACGCCTGCGTTGCTGCTGGAACGAGACGAAGGCAGTGCAGAAGTGCAATTTGTTTTGCGACCAGCACAGCTGATTTCTTTGTTTGATGAGACCCATGATGCTCAATATCACCATGGATAGAGAGCTATTTCAACAGATTGCTTGGTGGGAACTACCTGTTGTATAATGGTTGTTGTGTTCCGTCCATGCCATGGTGCAGGTGGTGATGGTGGCCGTCCCCACGGTGTTGGGCCTCGCCTCCCTCCGTGTCTACAGGGTCTCCGATCCCCCAACGGAGGGGCTCATTCCCCGAGAGACGGTTAGTCCTGGCACTGATTATTACAGATTTGCCCAATTGTTTTCATCACAATTATTTAGCACGATCGTCAGAATAATTTCCATTCACCTGTGTAAAGTCATATAGCCGAAATTGTATATCTACAAGCTCACAACGCGTTGATGTGTTGTGAGCTTGGATTTCGGCTAGTTGAGCCTTTTCCGAAAATGTTGGAAAGTGAAAAATTATCAAATATATATTCATTGTCTGTTTTGGCCATAGTATTTACATTTTTCATTTGTATTATTGGTAGTGGACATTGTCAGTACATTCTGTGCTTGTCACTATGGATAAGTCTAAGCTATAAAGTACAACAAAAAGTTACAGAAAATGTCAAAAATAATCGTTTGTAACAAGCTCACAACACGTTGCATTGAGACGCCTTGTGGGCTTGTAGATCATAAGGCTGTTGGTCGTACAAAGTAGTGCAGGGCTCAAGTGGTTGGTTTAAAATGGCTGAACACCTCTGTTGTATTTCCTCCCCAGCTGTCCGTCTACAACCCACTGCCACAGTCCACTGGTCAGCTTCAGTTTGTTGCAGAGAAGCCCGGGGCTCTTCAGAATGGCTTCGGCTACATGAGAGAGACCATAGTCCCCTGTGTCCAGGCTGTTAAGGTAATGATACAACTCGACTCAACTTGACTTTATTTTCAAATCACGTTTACAGTTGTAAAAGGATATTTATTTTTAGAAGACATTACGGCTGCCACTCTTAATTCTTTTAGATAGCCTTTTAAACCACCCTTGCTATGATGAGAACATGGGCTGACGTGCTAGTGTTCTTTAGGTGGAGACAGTTGTCTGATTTTCACAATAAAATGTTGCCCACCCGCGTTTAGTCGCGCACCGTCCGTCTCCGCTAGGGTTAGGATCCTTTAGGAATTCCGGCGATTACGGTTCCATTACCTTCTTCTTCTTCTTTCGTGTATCATCATCCATTACCATTCCCTCTTTACCGGTCCGATGCTGTTCCCTAACTACTGGTATTCTTATTGGGTGTTTCAAATGAACCTTACAGGTCTGTAACTCAAGAGTCGATGATCTGCAGCATTCTCATTTCTTTAGGACAACAACCGCTCAATTTTCCATAAAATATAGAGGACCTCATTTTTGGCATTGCTTGCCATGTCAAATAAGAGACTGTACAAGCCTCAGCTCTTTCAAGAGACAACTAATGCTGTTTTTGTTAGCAAACATACATAGCTAGCCATTCGCGGTTAGTTATGGATGTGGTTGTTTGCATGTAGTACTGTGTGTGGGTTTATATACAGTGTACGGGTATGTGTATGTATATATGGTTATTTCTATTTATCCATTTCCTATATATCTATTTGTTATGGATAATTTCTGCCTTCACGGATGGTCACTATATACGTACTGAAACATTAATGTTTCATATTTTTATTATCAGTAATAACTATTCCTCATATCCTTGTAAATATGATTCTAAGCTTGAAGGATAGCTTTTAGGAAGGCCACTCGACAAGCCCTTCATGGGGTTTGTTGGCCTTTCCGGCACATCATTTTTTTAAATTTGTCTTGTTTATTTCTTTATATTGTTTTGTTTTTTTAAATTTTTGTTTTATTCAAATGTTTTAAAAATGTGCAATAAACTAAATTAAACAAAAACTAAACTAAGAGTCTACAAATGGACACTATGGTCCATTTAGTTCCATTTTTACACTCAAGAGTTATGGTGGTCCTTGAAATGAAAACACTCGTAAACCACTGGTATTGTAATTGTATAGCAGACATGAAGTTCACATACCAGCTCTGACAGTGTGATAAACCCGGTTTCCGGAAAAGGTTCCAATTGTGGTTTCCCAACCGTCAGCAAGGGGGAGAAGACGACAGCCACCTCATGGCCTCCCCTAAGTAACAAGAAATCTTGTGAAATAAAATGTTGCCAACCAGGGGCGCCTGGTGGCCTAGTGGACCAGGCGCATACCATATAGAGGAGGAAAAAATCCTAAAAAAGAGCCTTAGTTTTTGAGGTACCCCTACCCGGGGTAGAACAAAACGCGACATAGTTTTTTCATATCTTTAGGATGTCCCCTTCATGAAATGGATTGTCCCAAGTTTTACTTTGACTGCAAAAGTCATGAAATTGATCCATGAAGGGACTCATCACATAGGCAAAAAAACGCCTATCCTGAAAGATGGAGTTCCAAGTCAATCCTTTGTCATTTTCTACCTGCAGGTTGTTTTTACCTCATACTTGCACAGATGGTCCACAGGTAGTGTCCTTACATCCCAGAACAATCAGAATGCAAAAATATGGTTCTGTTTTGAATCTGCAGCCTTTTATATAAGGACTTTCTATAGGCGGAAATTACATTTCTAAGGAATGTTCCCCTGTAAGTCTGGTGATAATCTTCTATAAGGGGTAGAACAAAACGCGACATAGTTTTTTCATATCTTTAGGATGTCCCCTTCATGAAATTTACTGTCCCGAGTTTTACTTTTACTGCCAAAGTCATGAAATTGTTCCATGAAGGGACTCACCACATACTGTAGGCAAAAATCGCCTACCCTGAAAGATGGGGTTCCAATTCAATCCTTTGTCATTTTCTACCTGCAGGTTGCTTTTACCTCATACTTGCACAGATGGTCTACAAGTAGTGTCCTTACATCCCAGAACAATCAGAATGCAAAAATATGGTTCTGTTTTGAATCTGCAGCCTTTAATATAAGGACTTTCTATAGGCGGAAATGACATTCCTAAGGAAGAATCCCCTGTGATCCTGGAGATAATCTTCTATAAGGGGTAGTATAAACCCTGACAGTGTTTTTACTTGTCCTCTTCATGAAATGGATGGTCAGTAGTTTTACTATTACTGCAGAAGTCATGAAATTGATCCATAAAGGTACCCACCATAAAAAAGCTTACCCTGAAAGATGGAGTTCCAAGTCAATCCTTTGTCATTTTCTACCTGCTGGTTGTTTCATCTCATATTGCACAGATGGTCTACAGGTAGTGTCCCTACATCCCAAGGGGGAGGCTCTCTCCATTCCGACATGTCGCCACTCCGAAATGGACTTCTTATTGTCGGAGTGGCGACACTCCCATGGGCCTGCCTAATTCTCTTCACCTCAAAAGCAGCAAACATATTGTTCTATAAGCAGTCTATGGTATTCAGACTTAAATGCAGTACATTATATATGTAAGCCTATATTCAGTAGAATACACTACACTTTGTGCGCCATTCTTAATGCCAAATAATCAGCAGCCTTTTCTCATTTTCATTTATTTCTTTTTCAATCAACAACTATTTTGAGCAGTGTAAGGGAGACTGACCAATGTTTGATTATTTGGCATGCAGTAAGCCAAAGATTCTCAGATCCTGAAGTTCATGAATGTGCTTCGCCAGCTTGTTGAAAGCTGTATTATTGCTTATTCTGAACAGGCTGCTTGTTGCATTGCATCCAGTCAATGCGTGCCATGCTAGAAGACTCTCACACAAAGCCACTCCCAATGTATTTGTAATATCAGACATTGGGATGTATCGTTGTCTATCCCATGACCAGCATGCATGAAAATGGCAGCTATTCCAAGGAGTTGTTGACTGACATAGTAGGCGAGCAACACAAGTATATCCATAGTACTGTACATATAAATTAGGTCAGGGTCTGAGAACCTTTGGCTTGACAGATAGTCTACCAGAGGCTTCAGGATGTTCAAGACAATATGCCCTCACTCTCTATGGCCTAAAAAAGAAGGCAAAGGGCCAGGTGTGTTCTAGTCTTGATGATCTCCGTTGTATTCTTGCATCAACGACAGACATGCCAGTCTCACACCTGCCTCCCACTGAGGATATTTTTGAATGTTCAACAGGCTATGTACCAAACTGGTACAGTATATGGTGCCACAATCATGTCCCCAAACCCCTTTTGTGGAATCCAGTTGGGAAGGGTTGGATGCTAAAGGATACATCACTAAAGCCTGTCCTGTTCAAAAAATAGCCTGCACCAAGCAGTAAGAGACCTCACCCAACTCTACTGCTATGATAAGGATTGTTGCAGTCAAAGTAGTACGTGCCTCAATGTCTCTCTGTGGGATTGTGTTGTACATAATATTGCTCCTGTATTTACAGTACATTGCCTGTAAACTAAAATAAACAAGAAATGACACAATCCTTTTATACCAGCTTGTGCCTTGTGGACCAGCCTTGACTGTAGAGCATTGTAGTGGCCCTTGGTTGTAATCCACTGGGAACTGAATTCCTTCTTACCGTTTATATTATAATAATATATACCATCATACCATATTTATTACCATAACATAAATAGTAAGACTGAATTCAATTAATCCATTGACCAGCCATTGACCAATAGATACACAGCCGATTACGTCACGAACAAACTCCTGACAAAATTATGTCTGAATTTGGGAGATCACAGCTTTGTATCCATTGACCAGCTTTGCAAATTGGTCAGTCCCCCTCACACTCAAATTAGTTGTTGATATGAAACTAGACCAGGTCAACCTGGTTGTGCCAGACCCCCTGTCTGTCATCATCATTTATGACATCATGCCTTTTGTAGGCATGTCATCATCATGTCATCATCATATATACCCTTTATATAGAAAACCCGGACCGACAGACATTTGCTTATGTAGGCCTACCCATTTCATGGGTCTGGCAAATATTGAAAAAGAAATAAAGGAAATAAATTAAAATGAGAAAAAGCTGCTGTTTGATTATTTGGCATGCAGTAAGAATGGCACACATATATAGAAAAACTCCTGATTCACAATACAAGCATATTATGACATATTCTTCTGGTTTATTTTTGGTTGTTGGTGTATTCCCTATTGACAATCTGAATGGAGTTTGTTAATTTGTATTGATAATGAGCACCTTATCGATCCTGCTTATTGACCCATGGGCTTTTATCGAGCCCACTGTTGAGCGCTTTATAATATTTTGTGGAAAGATGTGAGATGTGAGATTCTGAACAGAACTGGTATCTTTTTGCATTGGCCAGTTGTTGTGAGTCTGAGTTTGTCTATGAGGATGAGAATTGACAAAAGTAAAAAATATTGTCATTTAATATCTTTAGAAAATCATTCATTAGTGTGCAGTAAGTGTTAAATGGCTATATATTATGAATAGTACTGTAACAATGTATTAATCGCCTCTTGTCTTGATTATTTAAACATGATGTCATGGGCCGCTATGCTTAATAACAAGCTTGATAAGCCCAAAGCTTATTGATACCGGGATATCAAGTTTGTAGTAGGCCCTTGTTTCCAGCTCCTTCCCTACCAGTAAGTGGAAATGGTGTATGATTAACTTGTGGGGATATTTCTGCCCTTTCTTGGTAAATCACTTTTTTGCATTCTGATTATTTTGGGATTTAAGGACGCTACCTGTAGACCATCTGTGCAAGAATGAGGTAAAAACAACCAGCAATAGAAAATTACAAAGGATTGACTTGGAACTCCATCTTTCAGGGTAGGCGTATTTTTTGCCTATGTGGTGAGTCCCTTCATGGATCAATTTCATGACTTTTGCAGTAAAAGCAAAACTACTGACCATCCATTTCATGAAGAGGACAAGTAAAAGTTATGAAAAAACGTTGTCATAGTTTGTACTACCCCTTATAGAAGGATTACAGGGGAATTTTCCTTAGGAATGTAATTTCCGCCTATAGAAGGTCCTTATATAAAAGGCAGCAGATTCAAAACAGAACCATATTTTTGCATTCTGATTGTTCTGGGATGTAAGGACACTACCTGTAGACCTTCTGTGCAAGTATGAGGTGAAAACAACCTGCAGGTAGAAAATGACAAAGGTTTGACTTGGAACTCCATCTTTCAGGATAGGCGTTTTTTTGCTTATGTGGTGAGTCCCTTCATGGATCAATTTCATGACTTTTGCAGTAAAAGCAAAACTCGGGACAATCCATTTCATGAAAGGGACATCCTAAAGATATGAAAAAACTATGTCGCGTTTTGTTCTACCCCGGGTAGGGGTATGGTAAACTTCTGGCCTATTCTTTCCTCTACTAATATAGGCATTGCCATTTCGGCATCAATGCCTGTCGGCGTCGCCGGTTCGATTCCCGATCCGGTCGACCTTTGCCGCGTGTCACTCCCTGTCTCTCCCCCATTTCCTGTCAGTCTACTGTCCTATCCAATAAAGGCAAAAAGCCCAAAAACAAATCTTTAAAAAAAAAAAATGTTGCCAACCAACCATCAAGGACGATGATACACGAAAGTAGTAGTACCCTAGACCTCACAGATCCAAGCAAGAACGCAGGTGTCGCTCCCCGTCCGAGAAGCCCCATAGAGATCTATTAATGATCTCTATCATCACACCAGAGATGGAGATAGCAATCCCACACAGGGGAGTTGCCAGTTAGGCGGTAGCTGCATTATTCGCAGAAAGAACCCAATCTTTTAACACAATCGGTTATCGGCATGACAAGATAAAAATGATGGAATAATTAAATGGTTGTTTGAAATATTTATTTTACATCTGAAAGATGTAGGCCCACCTACCTTGTGTGTGTATTGTGTGTTGATAGTAATGTGTGTTGCTGATTGGACTGAGTTAACCCAGCCAACACGCCATGCGGCACCAAAATCTAATTACATCCACCTTGGCGGGGTGATTATTTAGCTGAGCTGAAGTGAACTCATGCATTCTATCCCTTTGTTCAATTCCTTCTGTTGATTCCATCACATCGTTGCATTCTATGTGCGTTCTATCTCTTCACCCCCCATCTATCCTTTTTATGTGGTTACAGAGCCCAGTTCTATGGAATCCAAATGGAATCCCATTCCTGCCACTGAATAAAACATTTTATATAGTGTGATATATTTGAGGGTTTTTCATCTTTACAAAGTAATCTTCAAATGATGTGTGATGCAAGTCACGATTGCACGATTCCCACACAATGGGAGCGTGTCTGCGTCGTACGTGTCTGTGCACACAACAACAGACGCCCGGGAGTCAGACAGGAAGAGGCTGTGGTCTGGTTTCCAGATGGGTGCCGCTGTCAAACCCTGAAGCTCGGGAGATGTGACATCTAGATTATTGTGCTGACACTTGACGCCATCGCAAAGTTCCATCCCTTGTTTGTGTTCTCTTGCAGGGCGCCTGTGTCTCTGTGAAGAATGGAGGTTTACACGTTTACCACGCTGGAGAAGGTGAGTCAACACTAAACACATAACAACATGGCTGTTTAACATTCATGCTCTGGGGGTGTCCCCTCCCCAAATAATTATTTTTATTTTCTCAACTTTATTTTGAATTTGTCTAGTTATGAGTAACATTTGAATTAGTAGTCTTCAAGAGACAAGAAGGTGGCTGCACAGTGCACACACAGCCAAAGTACCAATATTTTACTTTAGGACGCAGAGTTAAGAAAACCAACATTTTGGCAGGTAACAGTAAAGTAAAATATTGGCACGTTGGCTACCAGTGTACCGCTTTTTCTCTCTCGAAGATTACAATTTCTGCCATGAGCCGGCACGGTGTGCGTAGTATTCTCGTGCACAGTATGAGAAACATTTAAACACTGTACAAAACAACAAAATAGAAAACACATGGAATCCCCCAGGATAAAAAGAAGACAGATAAATTATAAGACACACAAGTTTCAGTTGAACTTGACAGATGTTTCTGAAGATAGTATAACATGCTATACACATAATGTTATATCCAGGTAGACCGTCAATACGATTAAAGGAAAAGTCTATGAAAGGACTCGGGTTAAGCAAAGTTTTTGCTGGCTTTACATCAGGTTTTTACATAAATTAGAAAAGAATAGGGTCTGTAGCAAACAAAAGGCTTATGATATTAGCACATTTGATAATCTTTACAAATCCAGCAGTCTCACAGCTCCTGATTTTCTTTTTTCAACACATTTTAATCCTGACTTGATTACGTACGTAAAAAACATGCTCATTTTTTTATGAGACTGCATAGCATAGAGCTGTATTTAATTTGAATGTTAACTTTGTTGTAAGATAGAGTAGGAGTAAGCAATTTACCCCGAGTGAGAGGACATTATGCTCTCATAATGTCCGCAGTGAGGGTGTTATCGGACGAGGCGCAGCCGAGTCCGATAACACCCTCACTCAGGACATTATGAGAGCATAATGTCCGACCCCGAGTGGTAAATAGCTTTTCTACCACTTTTTCCCGTATACATGAAAGAAAACACATAGTTGTAACTTGCAAGGATCTTAAGTTACAATCATTATTGCCTATAAAACTTCCGCGAGACAGCAGATAGTTCCACAAACAACATCTTCTACTCACCAACAGATGGCGCCAACTCCATACTAATCCATGCGTCTAGCTTACAGCTAAGCTAACGTCAGTTAGAAGTACCGTTCCGGCCGTAAATAGAGGCTGTTCGCTTCCAGAAAGGCATAGGTTCAGAGAAAAGGGGCTTTAAAGTTGGCGGATTGCATTGGATCCAAATAAATCGGCGACTATAGCATGCACGTTAGTAAACATAGGACCGTTGCCACCGTCATTTGTTGGTTGGGGGAAAGGTGTTCCGACTACCTCCTGAAGTCCCCGGATGTACACTGAGGCGCATTGATCTCGGACACACAACTTTGCGGCAGTTGTCCTCTCATAACCTCCGGAATTTAGCCAATCAGAATCCAGTATTTGAACACGTGACTCGAAAAAGTGGTAGAAGACACCGTTTACTCTACAAACATTAAGAGGTGATCTTGCCAAGTCTCTCTGAAAGAGTTAGCCAGAAATAGCCACCTTCCCTCATGATTTGAGTAGAGAAATAAAAGTCTCCTGTTGGAGACATATTCCGACACTCAAAAGTTGCGCCATGATTTGGAGAACACAATTGGAAAACTTTGCCAAGGGCATAAATTCTTGGCCAGTCTAACCAAGAGTGTATTAACTCAACCCCTAAGGTAAAAGTGATTGATTTAAAACACATTCTGTTTTTCTTCCAACCGCCTCTGAGGATTGATTCTACTCTTAAATTTACTTCACATAGGACAGTGATTCAATACATTCAATCGATAAATGTTTGCCTAGTTGGTGCCTTATAATTCAGATTGACATAAAACAAATGCAAGAGTAGAGCAAGCTTCAATTTGTAGATCGTTTTACAAGAAAGCAAAGGATGTTTGGTAAATTTGTGACATTGTGTCCATCAATAAAAATCGAAACAATTTTTTTTAATTACATGGTATGCCGACTGAGAAAATACTGTGTCTTGAGCCCAGCCTCTAATAACCCAAATTCACTGCAAAGGTTGGTTCTGAAGCAGTCCAGAGACCATTGCCTCCTGGAGACGAAGGAGAGTTCTTGATGACCCATGCAGAACAACTGTGTTGCTTTTGGTTTCCTGCAGAGAGTGTTGACAGATGTAATTATCGTCTAGTGAGATGAAGGTCGAAGAAAAGTGGAGTATTATTACTTGAACCACTTAAACCCTATAAACTTGGTTCTGGGATCTATTGTAGCCTCCGTCCTAGTTTCCCTCTACACCCATTCTCTTTGCCGATCTACAAGCTCACAATGCGTCACCTTGAAACACGTTGTGAGCTTGTAGATCTCAACGTGTTGTGAGCTTGTAGATCTGCTATTGTGTTCACTCCAGAATAGGGACACCGGGGTTCATACAGTTAATGGTATTTATATCTTTATGATCTCTCTCTCTCCCTCCAGATGTGTATCATTTCCTAAAAGACCCTCCTTCTGGCTTCGTGCCCAGAGTGGGGTGCATCACCATGGCTGGCCTGCTGGGGGCATTCCTAGCACGGAAAGGTAACCACAAAGACACAGCAAACTGCATACTTTCTGATGTAGACACTTGTTATTGTGATATAAAGTAGAACACAGCTGCTTGAACGTAATGCTATGCCAATGATCACAATGTTACATTAACATTGTGAGACCAGATTTTACACTGGTGCTGTCCAGTATGATTACAGTCATATCCATTTTCAATTCATGAACGACAAGCAGGTGCATAAATGTAGTCTAACAACAGTTACAGATTGTATTGAAAAGTATTTAAACATACCGTAGCCTGATAAGATAAGATCATATATATAGCCTTACCAGCTCCACTTTGTGGTATATTAGTGATCAGATAAAATTAAATGTATCGCCTAACCAGCTTCACCTTGTGGTATATTAATTAGCTACTTTGTAATTCACAGTTTGTGTGCGTGCCGTGGTTGCATGTGTAATTATTTCTCAACAAAATGCACAAATGCATCAGCCGTTAATTAGAACATGTTTTCTTCAGAATAATGAACAATCAAAGGGGACTGAACAAAATGGGCACTTAAGAATAATCAGTCTCTACAGAGAGCTTTTAAGTTCAAGTGGTAAAGGTTTACGAGATGGGACTGTGTATTCTATGTACATGTATATATTTTTTAGATTAATATCATGGTTTAACCTGCATGTGACTTGAGCTCGTAGTCACAGTGAGCGACAGCTGTTGTTGAATTGTGGTAGGACAGCTTGACTATTGTGTAACGTTCACTAGCAGAAAAGAAAGTACAGATTGTGGTGATGACATTAATAGCTCAACCCTTTGGTATGCATGACATAACTGTGGTAAGTTATGATCCCAACCCCACTAGGCCTTTTCACTTGAAAATCAGCTATTCTCTGCGAGTGACACTGCTGTTGTATTGATGTATAGAATAAATGAGTCTTTATGTTAGTATATATCGTCGCTGTCGGGTGGAAACCTTGTATGTCCAAAACCGTTCCCTTTTTTACTATTATTTTAAAAGCGAGTCAATGTAGTGAAAATTGCCGATCTACATGCACCAGTGCGAGGCGTTGTGTGCTTGTAGATCTGCTATTTTCTCTAGTTTTGTGCAACAGCCTTGTGTGATGAAGCAGGGCTTTACTTTACGAAAAAACATACAAATCTGAAACTTGGAGATGCAAGGTTTCTGCCCGACAGTGACGATATATATATTCTAATTCCAGCAGCTGTAACCCTAATGCCTACAATATGGTTGATGTTGTGTGCAGGTTCCCGTCTTCAGAGAGTGGCGGCTCCCCTGGGCATGGCGAGCGCTGGTGCCGCTGTGTGCTACCCGGCCCAAACCGTTACTGTAGTGAAGGTAACAGTAGTTTGGACCATACTGAACACTCAGACCCCATACACAAAATAATAAATATGTATAAAAGAACTGAATTTGAGGTTAGAATGCTGAGTTTAAAATGCTATGGAGTGGCGATTGCCAGCCCCCTAGTCTAACCTAACGTGGACATTCTATGGCCCAGAGTCCGACAGATCTCATCGGCTCCTCCGGAGTCTCCGAATGGACGCGGCGGGGGACATGACTCCTGCTGCTGTCCACTTTGAGTTGATGAGGAATTGATCCGTGGTGGAGAACGAGTGATAAATCATAGCGATTTTATAATTATAATGGATAAACCTAAACAAACCAGTTCACATGAACAATACTGATGTAAAATAAGATATCTGAACGGCTACATATATTTTATATACAATTTAAATGTTGTGAGCCTCAGTTACAGGGGCGCTATCCCAGGCTTTTCTTTCTTGAAAAGTCTGGATCCCGAGGCTACCAGCCCCCCAGATACCAAATGACAAAGCATTGCTCCTTTTCCTTCTACCCAAACAATCAGGGACTAATTCCTAAATGTATACTCAGTCGTATGACACTGACAAGAACAGCAAACAAAAAGAACTGATCTTCAAGCTAACGCAATGCCCCGCCCTAACAGGACCACAATGGAAACAAGCCCTTAGGACTTTTTTTGTTATCCTTTTAGCATCATTGTATAATCGTAGTACCACTGTAATATTTACATACTGTTAATAATTTAATCAATCAATCAATATGTTAGTTTGATAATCTGTTCCGGTCTGCAAGCAATAACTTTGTGGGGTAGATTATAAATAATTCAGCTTAAAGACCACACCAGCCTTTATGAAATGTGGGTCCTTTGTAACTCTTTGATAAGAGTTCGCTCCTAAAGACTGTTATTGAGATATAATGCCCTATTCATCATCATGATTGTCATTGAAGTCTGATGTCTCCTCCACAGTTGACGGGTAAGAAGATCTATTCTGCAGGCCAGTGGAGCGGCTCTGCTGTGTCCTCTCTGTTCAAGTCCAAACCAAAGGACCTTCCAGCCCCCCCACCTCAGGTAAACCAACCAGCATCCTTAAAACTACTACACCCCCCCCACTAATAATGTAATGCAGTGGTTCACAAATGTCAAGGTCTCCCCTTAACTCTGACAGTTTACAAATGGAACAAAATGAACCCTAATGGGTTAAGTTATTGTCATGTATGGGTCAATTTAGACCCCCCCTAAAGGAATCCACAGAGTCCTTGGAATCCACTTTGAAAACCTCTGTTGTAATGCAAGGCAAGGCAATGTTATTTGTATAGCACATTTCAACAACAAGGACATTCTGTGTGCTTTACATAAAACATCAAACAAAGGAAACACTAATAAAATAATAAAATTACATTAGTATGCATGAAACAAAATAAGCTAAAATCAATGGATTTTACATTGCACAGGCGAAAAGAGAAAAGATAACTCGATCAAAGGCAGCAGTAAACAGAAAAGTCTTTAGTTGTGTTTTTAAAAGAAATAAGAGTGGCAGCAGATCTGCAGTTTTCTGACAGTTTGTTCCAGATATGTGGTGCATTAAAACTAACTGCTGCTTCCCCACTAGGTTTATGTGTGGTTGTAGGAACAGAAAGCAGGCCTTTCCCAGATGATCTGAGAGGTCTGGATTGTTCATGTTATCGTACAAGATCAGAAAGTTATTGTTGGCCCTAAACCATTTAAAGGTTTACGGACCAACAGTAGTATTTTGAAATGGATCTTTGGTTGTTACATTATAATGTAATAACATCCATACAACCACAGAAAGTGACACTGTAATAACGCACAGATAATGTGCAGATAAAAACATCACTGATCTCCTTGTATTTTTATCTTGAAATTCTACCCGTGCCTTGGAAAATGATAATGAAAGAAATGTGATGACGCATGATGCTCCACTGAGTATTACCAAAACATTTCCAGCCAAGGGTCAAGGTTTTCCCCGTGACAGACACTTATAATACAGCCTTGGTAACATTACAGGCAGTGTGGAGCTGCCTCCTCAACAGCTAATGAAATATTATAAATTCTGCTGTTGTCATATCATCTGCGTAATTCAGCAGTTGGCGGAGTATCTTCGGTTGGCGTTCCCAAAAAAACAACGTTATTTCTCTTTCCAAAAGTGAAGGGTCTTCTTGATTTAAAGGGAGTAGTTCACCCCCAAAACAACTTTCATTCTATTGATTACTTATGCCATGGAGACTTGAGTTCAATAATATTTTTGGTATTTGTCACATTCCTAAGACAACGATTTGATTACAATAAATGTACCCCCATTGATTCCGGATGGGGACCCAAATGGAATCAATGGGGGGTAAATTTACTATAATATTTGTTTTTGTCTTAGGAAGGTAACAAATACAAATACATATTATTGAACTCAAGTCTCCATGGCATGAGTAATCAATAGAAAGAAAGTGGTTTTGGGGGTGAACTACTCCTTTAACAACAGACAGATAGATGAGAGGATTTTGGTGAATTAGTTTATACTAGTCCTGTGCCCGGGGGTGTGGAGTATATGGGTGCACAGTATATGAGGCAGAATAGTCACTATTGACGTCCAGTTGTGCAATACCCTTTGTATCCCTCTGTCTGCTGTTTCACCCGTTTATGCCCGTTTATGCCCATATACGCCTCGCAGCGTGAGGCAGCGTGTCTGCTATTTTTGGCTAAAGTTCTCGGAATATGGACACTAGGGTTCAAGTGGTTGATAATAAAAAAAAAAGAGAAAACATTTTCTATCACACAAAAATGTGGAGGACCCCCTATAGTAACTCAGAGGACCCCCGAGGGGTCCTGGACCCCCTGTTGAAGACCCCTGTTCTACAGTATGTTGGAGAATGTGACATATTGTCCAGCTCTACTCGATGATGCTTTCTTTTCCCATCAGCCAGAAGAAGTGCCAAAGCCAGAGTCTCAGGTTGTGGAGGAGTCTCCTGCTCCAGAGCCCCCTCCAGCAGAGGGCGCCACTTCCACTGACACAGAGACGGTGGTGGAGTCGGTAGCAGCCGAGCCTGTTCCTGTGGCCGAAGAACCAGCCGCTCCCGTCCTATCAGAGGAACCTTCCCCAGCTGACCAGAGCCCAGGTACTGTACTACTGATGTTATTACCTCCTCTGCGTGTGTGTGTGTGTGTGTGTGTGTGTGTGTGCGCGCGCGTGTGTGTGCGCGTGTGCATAACTCTGACTGTACAAATGGAACCAAATGGACCCTTTGGTTCCATTTGTACACTGTCAGAGTTACAGACTTGTATGGGTCAATTTAGTCCCCCCTAAAGAAACCCACAGAGTCCCGGGAATCCACTTTGAGAACCAATGACTTGGAGTACTCACATTCATGAAAAGTATTTATTGCTTTGTAAACGTAAATTGCACAAAGCCTGTTAATTTCATCCAGCTGTCTTTCTTTTTATGCATGCATGTGAATGGAAACAATTCTATTACAAACAATTATACAGAATAATCAAGATGATCTCAAAAACTTGCTTTCAGGTGATTATATGATGATTGTGACGTTTCCATGTAAAAGAAAAGTCATACATTTTCCTACATTTCCATTTTCCGCGCTGCAAGCTTGTTGATCTGCTATTTTTCAATAAGTCATGAAAATTTGTGCAAATCTTTGACTGTATGTATGCATTTTTTAAGCGAACTTGTAACTCATTTGTAACTAAAATTTTGCTTCTGGGGTCCCTGGAACTAAATATTTTGAGATGGGGGTCCGTGGCCAAATAGATATTATTTTGGGGGTCTTTTACATGAAAACGTTGTGAGCACCACTGACATAGAAACAGGTTTTTCAAAAAACCTTAGAAGGATTTAGAAGACACTTACAGAATCGGGTCAAAATATTCAAATGTTCACGATTTGTCAAAAATAGCAGATCTACAAGCTCACAGCGCTGTGAGCTTGTATATCTACTATTTTTTAATAGTTCAAGCATAAAATAATACTTAATAATGCATCCCGGTCAACATAAATTTGCAATGGTGGACAGCCCTATTCATCCCCATTGGTGTGTCCTGTGGTGTC
The DNA here is from genome assembly GCF_963921795.1 of Nannobrachium achirus. Taxonomy (NCBI): domain Eukaryota; kingdom Metazoa; phylum Chordata; class Actinopteri; order Myctophiformes; family Myctophidae; genus Nannobrachium; species Nannobrachium achirus. The sequence goes on along the minus strand of NC_137824.1, from coordinate 34,304,533 downwards.
CAGGGCCTGTGGTGGTAGAGGAAGCTCCAGCGGAGCCGACCTCCTCCCCCACAGCGGTGGACGAAACGCCTGCAGCCGAGTCCATCAGCGCTGCTTCTCAGGAACCTTCAGCACCCACGTCAAGTAAATCTAAATTTATTGATCTTTGCTTCCCGTGCACTCATTCCCCCTCAATTAAAATCATACTTTTGTACAGACACTGGGATTTAATTTTATCTATCTTACAGTCGGTGTAATTTACAGTCGGATGTTTTTCAGTGTTTAGACGTTTACGTTGTTGGCACAAACGTAGAATAGTGGGCATATATTCCATACAGCTGATAGATGTTTAGTGTAGGAGAGAGATTTGCGGTTTCCATGCTGCTGGCATGGAAACCGCACGCACGCACGCACGCGCGCACGCACGCACGCACGCACGCACGCACGCACGCACGCACGCACGCACGCACGCACGCACACACACACACACACACACACACACACGTTATAGATTTTGTTCAAGCTGGGAAAGAGAAAGCCATAGAGCAATCTCTACTCAGGCTAAACGTGGTTTGATGCAGATTGAGGTGGTTAGGTATGAAACCAGCAGTAAAATCCTGGGTGTTCATTTAACTCTGAGAGTGTACGAATGAAACCAAATCCATTTGGCTTCATTTGTACACTCTCAGAGTTCTAAGTGGATAAGACAACTCAGACACCACCTCTCTGCTGATATACCGCATTACCTCTCACTGACCCCGTTGCTGCTGTTTCTCTTCTGCTCCTTCCAGCAGAAGAATCTGCACCAGCCGAATCTTCAACACCTGCTGCTGAGGAACCATCTGACCTCACACATACCTCCCCTGTGGTGGAGGAATCATCACCTCCACCTGAACTCTCCCCTGCACAGAGCACCTCCGCAGGTGCTAAGAATATTGATTTCCTTCTCTCCGGTCTCTCTCTTCGTCTCGCACACAAACGCACACATTTTGGCAGTATTGGACTTTAACTGAGTACATTTGCTCAAGCACTGTACTTAAGTGCAATTGAGAGGCACTTTATTGAGTAGTTTTGCTACGTTATCCTACTACTCCATTTCAGAGGAACATATTGTACTTTTTGTTCCACTGCATTTATCTAATGGTATAAATGTACGATAACATGTCTGTGATTCTGAAATGGGCATACAGCATAATGACATTTACTTTTGCAAACGTAAGTGTATTATCTGTGTTACACCACTGCATTTTGGATCCTCTTGCTGTGCTTTCCACTGATGTTGTGTATTTTGTCTTTGTGTCTAGAAGCTGTGTTAGAGTCTGTTCCAGCTGAGCCTGGTTCTGTCCCTGCTGCCTCTCAGGAACCTGTATCCAGCCCAGAACAGACCACTGAGCCTACAGCGGCTCCAACTGAGCCCATCGTTGCATCTCAGGAACCCACCCCCATACCAGTAGTTGCTGAAGCCAGCCCAGAAGCAGTAGTAGAATCTGTGTCTGAAGTCAGTCCACAGGCAGTGGTGGAAGCTGTTTCTGAAGCCAGTCCAGAAGCAGTAGTGGAAGCTGTTTCTGAAGCCAGTCCAGTGGTGGAAGCTGTGTCTGAAGTCAGTCCAGAAGCAGTAGTGGAAGCTGTTTCTGAAGCCAGTCCAGAAGCAGTAGTGGAAGCTGTTTCTGAAGCCAGTCCAGAAGCAGTAGTGGAAGCTGTTTCTGAAGCCAGTCCAGAAGCAGTAGTGGAAGCTGTTTCTGAAGCCAGTCCAGTAGTGGAAGCTGTTTCTGAAGCCAGTCCAGTGGTGGAAGCTGTTCCTGAAGTCAGTCCACAGGCAGTGGCAGAAGCTGTGTCTGAAGTCAGTCCAGTGTTGGAAGCTGTTCCTGAAGCCAGTCCAGTGGTGGAAGCTGTGTCTGAAGCCAGCCCAGAAGCAGTGGTAGAAGCTGTTCCTGAATCCAGTCCAGTGGTGGAAGCTGTGTCTGAAGCCAGCCCAGAAGCAGTGGTAGAAGCTGTTCCTGAATCCAGTCCAGTGGTGGAAGCTGTGTCTGAAGTCAGTCCAGTGGTGGAAGCTGTGTCTGAAGGCAGTCCAGTGGTGGAAGCCTTGTCTGAAGCCAGCCCAGAAGCAGTGGTAGAAGCTGTTCCTGAATCTAGTCCAGTGGTGGAAGCTGTGTCTGAAGTCAGTCCAGTTGTGGAAGCTGTGTCTGAAGCCAGTCCAGTGGTAGAAGCTGTTCCTGAAGCCAGTCCAGTGGTAGAAGCTGTTCCTGAAGCCAGTCCAGTGGTAGAAGCTGTTCCTGAAGCCAGTCCAGAAGCAGTGGTAGAAGTTGTGTCTGAAACCAGCCCAGACCCAGTGGTAGAAGCTGTTCCTGAAGTCAGTCCAGTGGCAGAAGCTGTGTCTGAAGCTGGACCAGAAGCAGTGGTAGAAGCTGTTCCTGAAGTCAGCCCAGTGGCAGAAGCTGTGTCTGAAGCTGGACCAGAAGCAGTGGTAGAAGCTGTTCCTGAAGTCAGTCCAGTGGCAGAAGCTGTGTCTGAAGCTGGACCAGCAGTTGCTGAAGTGTCAGCTGTGACAGAACCCCCACCAGCCCCAGTGCAGACACCTGCTACTGAAGACCCCCCCGCAGAGACCTCCAGAGGTAATATGTAGACTATATACGATAACACACACACAAGTTATTTTCTTTTCTTATAATCAAACCCTATTCCATCACCCCAACAAGTAACGTGTGTATTCTTTAACCACTAACCCTTGCCTTCTCGTCCTCCAGGGGGAGCTGGTCCCGACCCAGCCATGATGGACTTCGGCCAGTCCAGCCCTGAAGATGACGACCTGTATAGCACACGCACGAGCTGAGAGTCACCAGAACAACAACAACAACAATGCTGTCACCTGCACTTCTCATTCAGACCAAGTATTTACATTCTGAACCAAAAGAACAGTTAAGTAATGTAAATAGAAGCTTTGCTTGTTAAGGAATCTTTGAACCAACGTTTCCAATGCTTTTCCTTTTCTAAACCTGTTTCTTACCTCATAAAATGGTCCAAGTCTAATTGCGTACTTAGAGACGAGTAGACAGCGTCAGTTTGTATTTGACTTGGCAGAGTGCAGGACAGAATGCTAAATACTTAAACAATAAAAGCATAAACTGTACGTTTGAAATTGATAAACCCACTTTGAATCTGGGATACCTATTTTGGGCAGGTGAAAAAAGCAGAACTATAAGCTTGTAGATCTTTTTTTTTTTTGCGCAACACCATCGTACGACAGAGTATAAAATATGGCTTAAATGTACTGTAAGTGTTTTACAACAGATGGCAAAGTTGTTTATTGTTCTCCTTGATGCCGTCCTTTACATATAATAATTGCCTCTTGTGCTTATTACCGCATGGTGTATTAATTTATTTGCTTTAGCCTGCTGTGTTGGCAGACTGTACACTACACATGCTTGTACCAGTGATCATTATGGTAATACCATACCAGTGAAGTTTCGTTTCCTTACATCAAACACCTTCCTGTCCTCAAATGTTTCTTTGGGTAAATAAATCAATGTGTATATTTTTCACACCAATGCTTGTGAGTTTCGTTTTTAATTGTGTTTTTTCAGGAGCAACCAGGCAGTTTCTCTGTGTGAAAAGGAAGCAGTAAATTACGAGCTTTGGTTTCATAAGCCACCCCTGGTTGCAAGTAGTTATGTGTAGTTTGACATTTTTGGTTGGTTGGCTTTGGATGGTTTTCAAAGATACTATGACGATTTTATGGTATAACATTTTTTTTGTGTTTTCAACAACCACCATCAGCTCTCTGCTGTTTTACTGTGTTTCAACTAGGGATGTAACGGTATACCGTATTATGGTATTACCGTGGTGTAAACAGCCACGGTATTGACACCGTGAGATTTCCGATCTCACTGTATTTTAATTATTTTGAGTGCAAATTGTGCATATGATGCGCAACTCCACTGGCACAAGTTACGACGCGAAACGCTGATAAAATAAAACATTTCAGTTCACGTTCTCAGTCTCCCACTCAGTCACATACTTCTATTTCACAGCTGCAGACTGAACCGGGGTTTCCTACCTGTGCTGCTGAAAAACAGATCATATTGTATTCCATTGGCTGCCGTCTTGGTTTAGTCCAACCAGCATCCCCATTAAAAAAGGAAAGGAGTGTCATACCATCCATGATCCACACAGGTCTGTGTCTGTATGTGGACCCTGTTTGTCGGAACATCGGCCAGTGGATAGGTCCATATATATGGAACAAAATAATCCCTTAGGTGTCCATTTGGTTCCGGCCGGCACCGGTGGACCCCCCGCGGCATCCACCCGAACAGCTGATTAAGTTATGTGTATATTCTTCTTTTTGTATTTTTTGTATCTTTGTGTATATATTCTTTTTTTGTGCCTTGCTATTTCTTTTTCACTATACACAACAGTACTTTTTTTCCCCTTTCGTAACCTTTGTAACCTTAAACTACTTTGCTGCCTCTGGGCAACTGATTTTCCCCCTTGGGATAATAATGGTCTATCTATCTATCTAGGCCAGTGGGTGCCCCCAGGATCTGCTATTTTTGGCTAAAGTTCTCCTTAGAATGGGGATGCTATGGGGTTCACGTGCTTAATGCAAAGCAAATTAATCTACGACACAAAGATTTGGTCGGACCCTCTGAGGACCCCCTAGGGGTCCCCGGACCCCCTGTTGAAGACCCCCCCATATATAGACAGTTGTAGAAACCCGGGCTGCGTGGCGTAATCTACATATCAACTTCGGGGTCCTTGACATTAGAAACAGTTTGGGAACCACACAGTGTCATGTGGTTCAGCCGTTAATTAGCACAAACACACAGTGCAAAGCAGTTATTTATGTGCCACTGTCCCTGGCATAGTCACCGTCCCCTGGCAACACTTCAAGGCTCTGGAGTTTTGGCACTGGTCTGTGTCATGTTGTCTGGCGTTCTCCCAGCTCCCTCCGCGACCGCGAAGAGAGAGGAAACGGAGGCTCACAATCCCTCGAACTCTGACCTCTCACCCCCCGCGACCTGCATTTTCCACTGTGGCCGGCAGAGTTCACCAGGGGAGGAGAGAGAGAGGGGGCTGCTGGGAGATCTTTCCCAGAGTTCAGGCCGGGCGGGAAGACCACGTCATCGTCAAATAAACATACAGCACACTTATCTGCAAAACCATAAACATGAACGTTATGTAAGCAATTTAAGGGTGTTTGAGTGGATATTTTGTTTACCCCACACATTTCTCCCTTCCTTATGTGTGTGTGTGTGCATACCGCAAGTGAGCGGCTGTGTGCATGTACATCCTCGTGTGTGTGTGTGTACAGTTTTCCTGAAATCCACTTTTCCCATGACTTTAGATCGGGTCATGTGATTATAGGTGCCCAGTCCCCTCTGTAAATAGAAACAGGACTAATGCATCTCTACATGTGGACGCAATCTGTCAGCCTGTCACTGTTCATCCACAGAGCAATATTCTGTGCATAAAATGCGGGACGCAAAAGATATATATAGGCTAGCATTGATTAAAAAAAGAAAGCCATCAAATTAAAGTAGGACAGTCGAAGAATAGAAAAGCAAACCAAGTAATAAAAGTGGTCTATGGGGAAAAATAATATTCAAATGATGATATAAATATGATCTAGGATAAGGGTGAGGTTAACCACTGCTGGAACCCTATAGCGTCCCTATTCTGGGTTGAACATTTGGCATTTTGCAGATTGATTATTTTCAGCGAAGCGATTTGGTGTAAGGCGAGAGGACCTGGTAGTGGAGGACTCCGGTCAATTATGTATACTAGTCCTTGTCAGTTTGAGCATATTTGCTCCGAATTATGTGCAGTTTGGGTTATGGGGTGTACAGAGTGCATGAGGGATTGAATGTAGGAGTCTCAGAAGTAATGTTGGAGAACCCAGACGTATCGGTGATGTCAGCCGTCTCCAAATTTGGGCACTGTTTCAGCATGCAGCTGCTACCATGGCGGTGGTATCAGTGATGTTAGTCATCTCCAAATTTGGGCACTGTTTCAGCATGCAGCTGCTACCATGGCAGCGACACATGCACAGTAGTACAGGAGGCGGTATCAGTGATGTCAGTTATCTCCAAATTTGGGCACTGTTAAGTATCAGTGATGTCAGTATGCGTGTATATCAGACAGACAGAGACAGACATTCGGCCGTCTAAAAGTAGGATAAGGCTTAAGTGATTAAAGAAACACGACTAGAGAGTTTTCTTTATATTTGTTTCAGATGCAGTTAAATGAACTATAGCCACACAATCATCCTGGTTTTAAAGTAGCTGGTAGAGTCATTGATTGTCCCGTTGTTAAATTGTTGCTTTCTCTTCTTCCATTTTAGGGAGAGGACAAAGATCCACGGCTATAATGCTTTTCACAAAATTACACTGTCATGTGAGCACGCGCCACAATCCATCTTAACTACAGCAGAGGAGAGCAGAGGTAAAGAAAGAGAGGACTCTTGATAGACTAAAGCAACAACAAATAAAATGATGAATGCTGAGAATTGATTGAAAATGAAAATATTAACTAATCAAGGGACGGTTGGGGGAGATTGATGAGCGGCCGATTGGGGAGTGCGGCTGGGGAGTAGTATAATCGCCTGATTTTCTTCATTCTTCTCTGCTCTCTTCATGCACTGCCATGTGGTGGAAAAAGTACTCACATGTTTTACTTACTGCAATATATAAATAATCTGTTACAAGTAAAAGTAACTCAATTCAAAATGTCCTTGAGTAAAAGTACAAAGGTATTGGCATCAAAATGGACTTAAAGTCCAAAAGTAAAAATAGTCATTGTGCAGAGTGTCCTATTTCAAGTTTTCAAATGTATACAAATATTTGGAAAATATTTACAAATGGCCAAAATGTATATAATTTTGAAGTGGTTAATGTATGTTTTGTAATAATAATCAAAATCTACAAAGAAACTAGCAACTATAGTTTTCAAGAAAATGTATGGAGTAGAAGTACATTATTTGGATATGAGATGTAGTGGAGTAGAAGTATTGTAAATTGAAAATACTCAAGTAAACTATTGTACAAATATCTCAACATTGTAATTACAGTAGTTACTTTAAACCACTGGCGCTTGCACTCACACGTACACACAGGGCAGAAGAAATAACACATATTTAAATACATATTACAGTGACACCTGTGACATACTTAGTTACTTACGCCTGTAGCACAACTTTGGGCATGGGCTGTGAACAAGCTGTTCCAGTCATGTATGACCAGACAGACCTCTACACATCTGCATCCAGGTCACGCCACCAGGTGGTTTTTTGGTTTGCCCCTTTCCATTTCCCTTGAGGATTCCAAAAAGAGGGCATGTCTCGTATGTTAGGTGCAGGCTTGCGAAGAATGTGACCAATCCATCTCCAGCGTCTTTGGAGGATTTCTTTCCTCCACAGGCTGTTAGTCTGGTTCCTGGCCAGGGTTCCTGGTTGTATTATTTGGCCGGTGGATTAGCAGGATCCTTCTGCGGCAGTTGTTGTTAAAAGACTGCATTCTATTCATGGTGGTGAAAGAGGTCAATGTATACCTGGGCTCATGGGTCAATTCTATGAGACCTTAAAGTAAGGAAAGTGCTCACAGAGGGGCCTTTTTTTGGTTCAAGAACCAGTGCCGTTCAACTTTCTTGGAAACTTCGTTCATTCTTGCGAACTAGCGTATTTGGATCCGAGATGTAGTGGAGTAAAAGTAAAATATTGGAAATACTAAAGTACAAATACAGGTACCTCAAAATTGTACTTAAGTGCAGTAGTTAAAGGGGTAGTGTCACCTAAAGGGGTTGAGGGTCAGATTACACTGTGCCATGAGCTTCTCTGAAAACGGTCTGAAACAGTCTGAAGCTCATGTCACAGTGTAATCTGCCCCTCGCCCCCCAACAACAGCTGACCAGTACAGTAAGTAGTCATACAGTCAGGATATACAGACAAATAATAATTTGATTGGCTTATAATTGCGCATCCCCACAATGACATCATAAAAATATTAACTTGTTTTTTTTAAGATTATTCTTAATTAAAGTGACAGTAACCCTTTAGGTGACTGGTCCCCTTTAAAGTTGTACCATGTAACTTTTTTTATAAAACAAATCTTAAAATTGTCCTAACTCTTAAATCGCTAAAGTTTTAGAACACCCACTCCGTTATTTTCAGCTTCTGAAGCCTTCTCTTTATAGGTTTTCTATGATCCTGACCGGGGTCCGGTTTTCGCGCAAAAATTACGTCATCATACACTACCGGCCAATCACAGCGAGGGTTATACACTGCCGGCCAATCACAGCGCATCTTGAAGTGGGGTCGCTAGCTATCACAATAGGGCGGCCATATTTGTAGGCGCCCGTGTGTCTCTATCTATACTCGGGTGAAACACTCCGTTTCTCCGGAATGCCTGAACGCACAGGAACCAGGGACCCCTCTAAAGATAGATCTCGGCGAGATGGAGGCAGACGCGGGGGTGACGCGGGGATGTGAGGCCCGGTCCGCGGCGAAAAACGGCGCGGACGCTACTGACCACTAGTTGAGCAACTTACACAGTATAGCTTTAAGTAAATGTACTTGGTTACTTTCCAACACTGTCTGTTTGTGATTCACTCTCATCTAAGCATAATGATAGGATATACTTAACTTGTGACTGCTTTATCAGATACAGTACTGCATGCCCAATGATACGAGATACAACTGTTGAAGGGCAACTTATCTACATTGCCAAACATCATGTTGTGTACTTGATTCGTATCACACTCTTTTAGTTCTATCCTTTCCACATCTGTTTTCAACTGCTATCTTCTACTAATGTGAACCATACGGTACTATGCATATTAGCTAATACACTTCATACTGCCTGGTGTCATCATGTCCTGCACGCTCAATTAATTTCAAATTGGCTTCATTGGCATGAGAAAACATACGTTTACATCGCCAAGGCAAGTGTCAAAATAAATAAAAACTGTTGAAAATGGGGGACGTAGATACAGTTGTAGGGGGTGCAGCAATTGTGTAAACAGAGATATGTCACATTGCATCATTATACACACTAGTCCTTACCCGTTCAAAGATATGAGCTCCGAAATGATGTGCAGTGTGTGGGTTATGGGATGTGCACTGTGCACACGGTATATGAGGGATGGAAAGTAACTTTAACTGGTACTTGCATGATAATATGTAGGAGCATCAATGTAAGAAATACCCGTTTCGTTTAATGGCTATGTGTGTGTGTGTGTGTGTGTGTGTGTGTGTGTGCAGCGGTTTGGACCGTGAGACCATCCGCAGAGTAGTCTGTGTTTCTTTTTGAGAGGGTCGGTCCGCCTGAAAAACGCGTTTTGGAACGAAACGGTTACGTTTTGCGCGTTTGTGACGCCCTCTACGGGTGGAATTGGAAATGCTTCTGGGGATTCGTTGAGTAAGCCACCCGCAACCTGTGGCAGAAATTCAGTGTTGACTCGACGTTTTGTTTGTGATTTATGGCTATTGTTTGCAAAACGGGCCCCTCCCGCTAACTTTGGAAGCCCGTTACGAACGAACGGTATGGACTATCAAAATATCCCTTGACTATGTTCATTGCATGGGTTCAGAGATCATGTGTACCCATTTTCGTGACATTTGAAGCAAATATGTAGGAAAAGGAGCAAAAAGTGTGTTTTGGAGAAAATTCAAAATGGCGGAAAATCTATCCTGACGCAAATGGGCGGGGCCTATATGGGGAGATGCGTATTGACCCAAGGAATCCAGGGAAAAAAGAATTTTAATTTTCCGACCTACGGTTCAAGAGTTACAGGCCGAAACGTAAAGTGGACTGTTATAGCGCCACCATGAGGCCAACTGACAAAGTTATTTTTTATTTAATCCTTGATATCATTATAAATCTCCTCTCAGAGTTTTGTAACTGTAGCCCCTATGGTTTGCGAGAAAAAAAATATTGAATGTGAGTTTTTGCGATTCCCATTATAAGTCAATGGGAAAAATTAATTCACTAATAAATTAATATCAATTAAACGATTTGTGAAAGTGACAAACGGGCTTCACAGTTATGTCAGGTGTGTTCATATGCTATTGGTGATGCGATTTCAGATCAATTGCTCCAGCCACTGAGGAGAAACGCTGTTTCAGACACTCACTCAGACACTCACTCAGACATTTGGTGAATTATATGTTAGATGTATACAGGATATACTGTACTTTTTGTAACAAATAGCCGCAATCTTTTGCAGTCACTTTGGGACAAATAGCATTTCTTTCTCTCAAAACGATAAAAAAAGCCTCAGATGATTTAAAATGCATCTAAAGGTTGCAGCTCTGTTTATATGTGCAGTAGGTCTAGAGGTCTGCTCAGGACACTGGTTAGTAGTCCTTAGGGTGGTTGTATTCCACTGGCTAACCTTCTGTTATAGCAACAGTTCACAAATATTGCTGCTGTGTTCGAACATTGTTGTATTTCATTGGGAGTTTGTTTTCAGATTACTCTGGGAGTGTGTAATTCAACTGAATCATTATTAACCACCCTTTGAGGAAAACCCTTAGGACTATGGGGTCAAAAAGTATATGGCTAAAATATCCTATATGATACAATCTATCTAATAAAGCACCAAACAACTCACTCACTCACTCACTCACACACTCACGCTCTAACGCTCACGCTTATCTACGTTTATCTATTCACTCGCTTCAGCAACTGATCCCAAAGTTCTCATGGTATTGGCCATTAGCATTATACCAACGCTGACGGAGCCCGAATTTCATTTCTCCCAAATTAAAGCTGTTTTTTTAGCGTTTTCTTAGTCTGTTGTCAGGGTTACGGTCCGTTCCTCCAGGCCATGGGATCTGTAGCCCCACACACACACCCCTCTCTCTCACAGTTAGGAAAGTGCTCTCTCTCTCTCTCTCTCTCTCTCTCTCTCTCTCTCTCTCTCTCTCTCTCTCTCTCTCTCTCTCTCTCTCTTCCAACGGGTATGAAACTCTCTCTCTCTCTCTCTCTCTCTCATCTTCCAACGGGTATGAAAAAACTATGTGGAGCAAGCGCATACATTATGCCTTACATTATGATGCTCCCACATATGCTCCCACATATTCTCACGCACGCACCAGTTACAGTAACTTTCCCCACAACCCACACTCTGCACATATTTTGGAGCACATATCTTCGAACGGGTAAGGTCTAGTGACTACTATTAGTCTACTATTATGACATACAGTACTATACTACGGCCCCTAAAAACACCACATACAAATGGCACCCAAAAAGACTACACCGTGTTCTCTGTTGAACAAAATAGGACAAACAAGAAGTGGCCAAAAGTGTTCTTGTTCTGACCTGACCTGGTGTTCAGTGTGAGAGTGCAGATTGCAAGAACAGCGGTGAATGCAGTGAGAGTGGAACTGAGTGTGAAACAACTCTGTCTGTTTCTGCAGGACAAAAGTATTGAATGTCAATAGAGAGCAGAGTCAGGAGTCATTAGGATCATCTCGCCATGTGGTGACCGGAGGACAAAGGACAGTCACAGCAAACAACCCTGGCTTTCACCTGCTGTACAGATTGACACACCAGGGAAAGTACCAGATGAAATTAGCCCCCGCGCGTGCGTGCGTGTGTGAGATTCGTGAGCTGCTGTGATAGGAGAAGGATATCAAATGGAATACTAATCAGTGTATAATCCTGCACTGTCTGCATTGAGTAACCTCGAGTCGATACATGAAAACGATTTGACTCCCTTCAATTGGACATATTTTGTTATGTTGTAGTGATTGTATTGTGTATACTTCTGCTTTTGCAATGTAAATACATGTTTTCTCATGGATTGTGTGTGTGTGTGTGTGTGTGTGTGTGTGTGTGTGTGTGTGTGTGTGTGTGTGTGTGTGTGTGTGTGTGTGTGTGTGTGTGTGTGTGTGTGTGTGTGTGTGTGTGTGTGTGTGAGAGAGACGGACGGACGGAGGGAGGGAGGGAGGGAGGGAGGGAGGGAGGGAGGGAGAAAAAGACAGAGAGAGGAGAGAGGGAGAGTTTGGGTGAGAATCAAACCCATGTGATGACTTTAACCTCCAGTAGCGTAGGCATGTTTTCACTTGGCTAACTTGTTGAGAATGAATGTCAACAAAGCGTTAACGTGGTCGTGTTCCGTGGAGGAGGTATGGGTTGGCAGGACAGACTTACGGTGCGTCCTGTCATGGAGTGTTTTGCTTGGCCTAATGGCAGCTCGTAAATATCTGTTCTGGGTCATCCACCGTGTCATGGACCATGCTTGTGGTCAGGAGAAAACGTCTAGTGTGTGTGTGTGTGTGTGTGCGCGTGTGTGTGTGCGCACGTGTGTGTATGCAATTGCGTGAGAACAACTGTGCATACCCAGCATGCCAGTGCTGGAACACATTTTTAGCAAAATCTCCCCCGTGTGCAGTTTGCAGTTGGAACACAGTATGTTCCCAATCTGCTGCTGGACCGAGATGCATTTCGTTACGTAAGAAAGAAGATATGAGTGGCAAACACACGCTCGACGCTCAAATTAGAAGTGTGTGTGAGAGAGAGGGATTGTGTGTGCCTGTGTGTGTGAGAGAATGAATGTGAAGGAGGGGGAGTTAGAATGTGTTACTAACAGGAAACATCTCTTAGTCTTCTTAGGGTGGATGTGTGGCCTTCACAAAGCTGGCAGTTTATCTGCGCTGGGTCTCAAGTCGTGATGTCCGTCAGCTTTCCCACGGCTATAAGAGGCAGCAGCAGAAGCTCCCGGCAGAGCAGTGTACTGTACTGTACGTTGTCCCCTGGCACGGCCGGCCCTCATCCCAGACCACACCATGAGAACAACCGCCCCAGCATTCTGTCTGGAGGCGCTGCTCTGCAGTATCTATGCAATTATAGGAGGGAAAGGCATGCACATGCATATTTATCAAACTCTGATGTATGCGCGTATACGCAGACACGTACAAGAGTGCGTGCGTGTGCTTAAGCATTCACAGCGAGGGCAACATGATAGCACACACGCACGCAGGCGCACGCACGCGCACACACACACACACACACACACACACACAATTGATCAAAGGTGTTGTGATGTCAGTCTCAGTTTTTCTTTGAACACATCCCTAATTAACTTTCATCCAACGTCAACAAATGAAAAACAGTGAATGAAACCTCCTCTCCTCTCCTCTCCTCTCCTCTCCTCCTCCGCTCCATGTTGTATCTCCTCCCTCTCCTCTCCTCCTCAGTGCTTCCGTTGAGCCAGAGTAAATATTTCCCATGGCTTATCTGACCGCTGGCAGGGACTAATATGACACACTCACAGCACTGTGTGTGGACATCTCTGTTAATTAACACATAGTCTCCATTCTTCAGGTCAGAGGCCCCGAGCGTGGACAACCAGGCTTCTGCAAGACAGACAGACAGACACACACACACACACACACACACACACACACACACACACACACACAGAAGGACAGACATACAGAGAGACGGAGTGCTTGCGTTGCATTCTACCAGCCAGGTGTGTGTGTGTGTGTGTGTGTGTGTGTGTGTGTGTGTGTGTGTGTGTGTGTGTGTGTGTGTGTGTGTGTGTGTGTGTGTGTGTGTGTGTGTGTGTGTGTGTGTGCGTGCGTGGGTGTGTGTGTGTGTGTGTGCGTGTGCGTGTGTGTGTGTCACCGGGGACTGAGCTATTACTGTAGTTTCAGCCAATGGAGCTCACTATACACATCTTGACTTGATTTAGCTCATTTTTTCCACAAGAGAAAATATGCGTGTGTGCATGAGTGCACATTTGTGTGTATGTACGTGCATGTGTTTGTGTGTGTGTGTGTGTGTGTGTGTGTGAGGCAGCAGAGGCACCACTTTTTACATCATAAAGTGAAAAAGAACACTAGAGATCTCGAGAGAGGTGTGTGTGTGTGTGTGTGTGTGTGTGTGTGTGTGTGTGTGTGTGTGTGTGTGTGTGGGGGGGGGGGGGGTCCTGGCTTGGCTCCAGGTGCAGTCTGACCCCCCCTGCTGATGAGCATCATGACGTGCAAGCTACTTCCCTATTGTGCAACCATTAAGAGCCCCCCTGGGGGGCTTATAAGACCACAGCCCCATATGTCTTCTCTGTTCCTCTGCGCGTGCGCACACGCACGCACACACACACACACACACACACACACACACACACACACACAGAGGGGATATGGTCTAAACGTCCAGCCATGCGGACATCGTTCACAGGAGCCTAGGAGAGCAGACCGTGGCTGGAGGACATGGACACCAGAACACTGTGAAGAACTCCCCACTGCTGCTGTGGGAAACTTGGGAGCTTTCTCTTCAAGGTAGAATATAGACATTTCCAGTGGCTGGTTTTTACTGTTTTGGTCTGCCAGGGATGGAAGTTAGTTGTATGGTTGGAGGGACTCATTCAGATGACTAAATACCCTGATTCAAACTTCACATTTGAAGCTTAATATTGTGTTTGTTACTTTTCAAGGTCTCTCCTTAACTCTGACAGTGTACAAATGGAACAACGGGTCCATTTGGTTCCATTTGTACGCTGTCAGAGTTACAGACTTGTATGGGGCCAATTTAGACCCCCCCTAAAGGCACCCACAGAGTCCCTGGAACCCACTTTGAGAATCACTGAAGAAAGTCAAGAGTCTGCATTTAGTAATGAAAAGGCAGAGGCAAAATGCACAATGCTGCGACATGGAATTAATGGTTGTGTCATCAGACTGAAAGCATCTGCGTTGTATCTGTGTTTATGAATCAGTGACCAAAGTAACCAAGCATTATAACGGCAACTATTTAAATATTGTTTTAAACATAGTGCTTGGTGGGGACGACCCTTAATCGTCATTTTTGTCCTAGATATTTTTGTATTTACATTATTTTAGTTTATAATTATTTATTTATTCCAAGTAATTGAGTAATTTTACGTGTGAGATTACTGTATCAGATACACGTTACATGTTTAATCCTGGATATGACCTCACCTACCTTACTGCAGTTTGTTATCTAGACACCAAAACATTGGAAAGTTTAAGCAAATAGAAGATTGTGTAGGGAGCGTGTGTGTGTATGTGCGCGCACGCGCCAGTGGAGAGGGGGGGGAGGGTGCATGTGCATGTATGCCTGTGTGTCTGGGGATATCATTTTATTAGGCCTTTACGATTGCATTGCATCCATAAAAGGATTGCATGATTCCCATTCGTTTTCTCCCCCATACAGGAAAGGCGAACGCGGGAAGACACCGAAGCCACATGATCTGAAGCCCATACACACAAGACGGCCGTCTCCACTGCCATGAACTCCTCGTTGCCTCCCTACTACGCCTCCACGGAGCTCCCGGCCAACGCCTCCGTGGCTCCCGCTCCCCACTGCCCGGGCTGGCACGGCCTGCCGCTCTCCACCCTCACCGCCCTCATCCCCGCCCTCTACAGCGTCATCTGCGCACTGGGCACCGTGGCCAACGCGCTGGCCGTGTGCGTGCTGGCACGCGGCGGCTCCGGCTCCCGGAGGACGGTGGCCAACACGTTCATGCTGAACCTGTGCGTGTCCGACCTGCTGTTCCTGCTCTCGCTGCCGCTGTGGGCCGTCTACTACTCGCGCGGCTACCACTGGCCCTTCGGCTGGCTCGCCTGCAAGGTGTGCGGCGGCATCCTCAACCTCAACCTCTACGCCTCCATCTTCTTCATCACCTGCATGAGCGTGGACCGCTACCTGGCCATCGTGCACCCGCTCCGCTCGCAGAGCGCGCGCGACCCCCTGCGTGCGCGGCTCGCCTGCGCCCTGGCGTGGGTGCTGGCGTGCGCCAGCTCGGCCCCCACCCTGGTGATGAGGGCCACGCACCCCCACCCGGTGTCCGGGGTGGAGGCCTGCGTGATCCTGTACCCCGACGAGCGCTGGTTCCTGGGCCTGGTGCTGATGAAGATGGTGCTGGGCTTCCTGCTGCCGATGGCCGTCATCTCCTCCTGCTACTGCGCCATCGGCAGACACCTGCTGGGAGACTCGGGGCTGATGGGGGGCGGGGTGCGCAGGCCCTCAGACAGAGGGCCTGGTAAATCGCCAGAGCCTCAGGAGAGACCGCCCACACCCTCCTGCACCGGCCCTGCATCCGGCCCTGCATTTGGATCCAGGTGCCGCGGTCCCCAGCACCCTCTCCATGCCCCGGGCCGGGGCCTGGAGAGGGTGCTATGGACCGTGGCGGCCGTGGTGCTGGCCTTCTTCCTGTGCTGGTTCCCCTTCCACTGCGTCACGCTGCTGGACATACTGCGTGACCGCGGCCTGGTGGAGGGCTGCTGGGTGGAGTGGGCCACGCGGACCCTCACGCCGCTCACGCTGTGCCTGGGCTTCTCGAACTCGGCCATCAACCCCGTGCTCTACTGCTTCGTGGGGAACCACTTCCGGGGCCGGCTGGGGGGCCTGTGCAAGGACCTGTGCGCGTGCGCGAGGGCCCCCTACGGCGAGGCCGGCAGCCACAAGAGGGGCTCGTTCAGCACCAGGCTGAGCTCCTTCTCCAGGAAGCTCAGCGACCTGAAGGACCTGGCCATCGTGGACTCCCCCGGGCATCCCTGAGACTCATGGCTCACACAGGAGGAGACCATTTAACATACAAATATAGTCGCACATGTTAGAGGCTTGAACAGTTGAGTACTTAAACACGAGTTAAAGGCAATGTAAATGTTTTTTCTTTTTTCTGATACCAATTTTATTCAATCAGGATTTTGTCTACACAATTGCTTCAGCCCTTCAATTTCTCAATGTATCCTATATTCCAGTGTACAAATGGAACATAATGGACCCGTCAGGGTTTATTTTGGTTCCATTTGTACTCTGTCAGAGTTACAGACTCTTATGGGTCAATTTAGACCCCCCTAAAGGCACCCACAGAGTCCCTGGAATTCGCTTTGAGAATCACTGCTATATTCTGTATGAGTTGTCTCTCCTGATTGGATAAAAGTGGTATCCCAACCTGACAATGTATTTTCTGTTTACTAAGGAGCTGGAGAAATGGGGAGACCCCTGATACTGGCAATTACAGCTATTTAAAGGACAACTTTAGTTTTTACAACAAGGGTTCATATTTTAGATTGTAATTAAAGAATATAAAAGATGAGTGTTGAAATTATTTAATTTACTTCTTTCTATTGTTTTAGAGCGTCTTATTACAGTGGTTGGGGGCATGCGAACAAGTGGCTAAATGTGTCATTTTAAACAGAATAAGCCCATTCCCAAGATACAACGCAACCTTTCATGGTTGGATGTGACTTATGGGGTCTAGAAGTGTTACTATAAATAGCAATAAAGAAACTGCTGGCATATTGTGTCTAAAAAGACATATTTAGCCACTTGTACACATGCCCCCATGCGTACGCATGCCCCACATTTTAGCACGGTAAACGCAATAAAACAATAGAACGAAGCAAATGAAAACATTTTAACACTCACTTTTTCTTTTCTCTAATTACAATCTAAAATATGAACCCTTGTTGTAAAAAAACAAAGTTGTCCTTTAAATGGGGTGAAAGTGATATTTCTTTCAATTCTTTGTTCAGATAAGTGTTAAATAGCTCTGTATTCTGACAGTAATCATTGCTATAGAGTGTTAGTTCAGTATCAGGGTCTCTCCAGCTATTTAGCAAACAAGTAAATTCATTTACAGGTCGGGATATCAATTTCATCCAAGTAGGACAAAGAATAACTACGTTTAGCCGAACATTATAATTGGCTGATAAACGGGTTCTCTCCTTTTCTGTTTACTAAAGGGGTGGAGAGACAAGGAGACCCCTGTTATCGAACAAACACAATAATTACTATCAAAATGTAGAGTTTGTTTTGTAAAATCAAGATTAAACCAAAGAGATATCACTTACACCACCTTTAACACTTGTATATGTGATCAAAAACAAAAACGTTTACACTCCTTTTAAAACATAAATGGGCATCTATTCGGTATGACAACAACTGAGAATGTGTTGATTCAGTGAAAGAGTAGGAACACGTCATGCATGTGTTTGTTGTCAACACTATAATGAACTAGTGTGTCCTAGCTAAACAGATCAAACACTAAATGACTGCACAGACCCAACAAGACAAGGGGTCTGACGTGGCGTTGTATTAATGATTGACTGAGTCAAATACTTCAGGAGAGCACATTGGGGCCAGGGGTCATCGTCATGCTGGCTTGTGGTGGACATTATGGTCAAAATTCAATTCTTGGACATAGAACACAAGCAGACAATAATATTAGTGTTTCTGAGTGACCCTGGATGGCCATAACGGGTCTGTAACTCTGAGAGTGTACAAATGGAACTTTACGGGTTGAGCTGAGTCATTCTCGCTCAGCATCAACCCTGATTCATGCTTAAGTGACAAAAAGCACAATTTGCCAAGGTTTTTCCTTTTCTTTTTTCGGTTGAAAATATGTAATTTTGGTCCAAAAACAGCACCCAACAGCCTAGATGCATTGATTGGGAGTGCAGGCATGGTGTGGAAGGTCCGATCAAATTGTCTGTTGCAGTGTTATTCCTGTTTGCTATTCCTTACGGGTCCATTTGGTTCCATATGTACACTCAGAGATAAGGGGGTCCTTGCAAATACAACATTTGAGAACCACTGGATTCTCATTATGCCATAGTGTCATATTAAATAAGTGTCATATATACATATCGTCGTTGTCGGGTGAAAACCTTGTATGTCCAAAACCGTTGGTTTTGCATTTATCATTTTTAAAATGATTTAAACTAGTGAAAACAGCCAATCTACAAGCACACAACGCCTCGCGGAGCGAGGCGTTGTGTGCTTGTAGATCTGCTGTGTTCACTACTTTTTTGCGACGGCCTTGTATAATGAAGCAGGGCTTTACTTTGCGAAAGAACATTTGAAACTTGGAGATACGAAGTTTCCACCCGACAGCGACGGTATACATCGTAGAAAACCTGGAGAATTGACATTCAGTCATTCTCATGATAAAAATAAGAACACTATGGTGTGTAAAAAAGAATATCTAAAACGTGCCACAGACAAGACCAAGGGCCCAATCTTCGTCCATGCCTTCCTTACCCCTTATCCCCAAACTGTGGGCTTGTACATCAGCTATTTGAACTATTTAAAAAATGTTTTTCAAAAATAGTAAAACATGGCAAAAAGGTTTTGGGACGAAAATAGGGCCCCAAGTCTTTGCCACATAAACTTTTGTCCGTGTACGGACATAATGATGAGGCCTGATTGGGGCAGGAGCACATTGAGTCTAATATTGATATATAAGGACGTTATTTAACCACTCCTGTCCCAAGATACTACGTATATGTATGTCTGTTGTCTCTTTGACCCGAGAGATTGTGTTCTGATGTAACTTGTAACGTGTATATTTGTCCTGTAAAAGTCCTACGAGCACCACAGATAATACAAATCTATCACATTTTATACATTATTTTAAGGAGAGAAAAAATGAAATAAATCTCTGTTATAATATTAATCTCTCTGTCTTTGTTATATTTGCTACAGTACACAGTATGCAACACTTTAACCACTTTCAGCCTGACAGCTAGCCCTTTTATAGGCATGTAATTGTAGGCAAATGTTGTTTTATTAATTTTGGGAAATATCTAAAAGAGCAAATCTAACAGCACAAGCTCACAAGCTGCGAGCTTGAAAGTTTTTGAAAATGTATGAATATGTTTTTTTCTGTGTACATAAGGCTTACATGGTTATAATGCTGTTAGTTGAGGAGTCGAATTCTAGAAATGTTTTTCTTTTTCTGTTCTTCAGGGAGCATCACGCTAACTGTTAGCAATGTGAGTGTTTTCTTCCCACAGCTGTGTTTGTGAGACCACTGTCCACCTGTGGATTACTGCAGCGTTGGCACGCTGCAGCGCTGGGCAGATGGGTGCTAAATCACCCTCTTCACCCGCCTCTCTCTCTCTCACACACACAATGGTGGAAAAAGTACTCACATGTTTTACTTAAGCAAAAGTATCAATACTGCATTATAGAAATACTCTGTTACAAGTAAAAGTCCGTATTTGTACTAAAAGGAAAAGAACAAATGTATTGGCATCAAAATGTATTTAAAGTACTAAAAGTAAAAGTAGCCTACAAAATGTTATAGCAGAAAATAGCAGATCTACACTTTTTTCCAGGTGTTTTGCCTTGATTCTGACGTGACATAATTTTTGATCGGTCCATGCATCACTCCTAGTAGCATCATGCTATGTTTGTCTGTTTGTAGCATACACCTACCTAACGTCTCTTAGTAATGTTGAAGTGTTTTTAGTTGGTAAAGTTAAACACTCCAGCATTGAACCACAGGACGACCAGGATTTGAACATACTGTAGACCTCATTGCTGGGAGACCAATAGACCACTATAGCCTACTATAATGTCTCTGGGCGGCTTGCACCAACACGGATTAAGCCTTAACCTGGTTTAAATCAAGGTTTATTTTTTAATCCAGTTGCACCAAACTTTAAACCTAGTTTTAATTAATCAGGTTTAGTGATGTTTGAACTCTTAACCTTGAGATCATCAGATGAGGATTTGAAGTTTGAACCCAGTTTTGTCATTTCACCAACAGCTGCACTAAAGCACCATGTCCACTAGGGGGCAGACATGCATCTACTTGGTCAGAAGATCATGGAAGCAATGTCATTGGGTATTCAGGTGTCAATCAACTCTAGACAAGACAACCTTGCAGTTCCAAGAGGGGGTGGGGCTAAAAGAAGCAGGAAGGGAAACAATCTGACAGAGATGTTTATGAATTAAATAATCTGGTAAATGTTGTCACCAAATGAAGCGGGCCAGGGATAATAAACCAGTGTGGATATATCAGCATGTCTGTGTGTTTGGAGCTGGGGTTTCACTCAGTATTTCTACCATAACCAGCTGACATTAATAACTACAAGATAAGATGGACTGTGACTACTAACACACTATCCTGGAGGAGAAGAGAGTGTTTGGGAGACATGTCAACAGGTTTCTGAGTGAGTATGGACACTATCTGATAATTCAGCCCTAGAATGGCTGTGATGATATCACTTACATTTCACAATGTCACCCACACAGGAGTGATCTATGGCTTCATACTATTATGGAATACATTAAATGAATGCAATGTAATATCACAGCCACTCTAGGATTACAGTGTTGTGGTGTTTTGAATAGTGTGCTTCAGGACCTGCTACCAAAGCTGTGCAGTAGAGGTGATCAGGATTTGTCACTGCATACCAGAGGATCCAGGTACAGACAGACAGACAGACAGACAGACAGACAGACAGACAGACAGACAGACAGACAGACAGTCAGTCAGTCAGTCAGTACCTGGTTCTCCATCTCAGCCCTCATCTTGTTGGGTAACTGGTTGCAGGCAACAGTCTGTTTTCAGTTCAGAGGAACTCTGAGCACAGACAGTACTTTCATTGAGGATTAAAAATCCTAGCCTGATCTCAGACTCAGCTCACTCTGAGAGTGAGCGGGGTCTATGGTCTGGAAGCAGGCAATACAAATCCAAGCATCCAGGACAAAAACAAATGTGGTTTGTGAAGCTAACTGTTTAAAATGTTCCTTTGGACTGGATGGGTCCATCTTTCGGGGGGTTTCACTTTGGACGATTTTCCCGTTTTGCCATCTTTCGGGTTTTTCGCTTGCAGGATTGTGCCTACCACCATCTTTCGGGGTTTTGCCTTGAACCGCCTTTGGACTTTTTCTTCACCATTGGTGAGGTTTGAACCTCTCTCTTTGAACTCGATTATCTTAACCACTGTACCACTGTGGTTCTTACTTAATCTGTTCTCTTGCAAGCTTTTAACAACGTCTTTGTGCAACATTGAAATTATGGCTTTTGAATTGAAATTGAAGTGTTTAGATTGCAATGCAAAGCATGGTAGGAGAGAGAGCTAGATCTCACCCCTTTCAACAAAAAGAACAATCAAATACTTCACAAGTCACCAAGTCAGATGCACCACAGTGGATTTGAATCCACACGTTTCAACCTCCATGGTGGTGTGCAGGAACTTTACCACTGTGCCACTCCGTTAGCCTTTTAACAATATCCTTTTTGATTTGACAAAAACATATATACAGTATATATACATCTGAGTACTTCTTCAACCCCTGCTGAAGACCTGTTGTTTTGTCTGGTTTGAGGGTCAACAACTGCGTAGGATTCTCAAAGGCCCCATTCACACTGGCAGCCAAATCCAGCCTATATCAGAGCTGTGTCAAATTCAGATTGGAATCTGATTTGTTCCATGTGACCATTTGAACCAAACAGATTCCAATCTGGATGTGGCACAGATCTGATTCAGGCTAGATTTGGCTGCCTGTGTAAATGGGGCCTAACTATAAGTTCTTTATGCTGTTCCTGGCCTACTCACTGGTCTACTGCCCGTTCATCACCGCTACAGACCTACAGTACTTCATCATGTTCTAAGCAGGCTCTGATATTTTTCTCAGTCATTTCATGAATAAACTAGAAAGAAGAAGTGTGGTTGCCGTGATGCGAGTCACACTTGAATTCCGTCCTTGTCGTTTTATGCCCAAAAATGTATTATTTTGTATTATTCCCAGTGTATTTTTCCACCCCCAAAAATACAATTCATTAACTTTAAGCCTTGGTTTTCATTTCTGTGATTTTCTGAGTGAGTGTGTCTGAACTCCGAACAGTTCTCTCCTGAAAAGGGGATTGGTGTGATGTCACACCAGGGCCCATTTCCTATTGGACCCCCTCGAGAGGTACTTTTTGGGAAGCTATATTTTATTTACACTATTTATATATGAGGTGGAACCATGAGGTAAAGTGGTACTAGAATTGGAACGATACAGAGAAGATAAGTATGGTGCCATGCTAAAATTGGAACGATACAGAAAAGATTAGCATGCCGCCATGGTATCAAAGACAGATGTGGTCTAGAACCGCAAACCGTGAGCTTACAAACCACTGACATAGCTCTGGTGCCACAGAAGCATGGACAAGCTTTGCAAGAGAGAGAGAGAGACGATTGGAAGCATTGCATTGTGGTCGCCTGTAGACACAGGGTCGTGATGGCGGCGCGATGGCGGACGCCATCAGAGGCGGACTCGGAGGAGGAAATGGAGTCGGAGACGGAGACAGAGCGCGAAGTTCAAAGTCAAACAGAAGGAGTGAGAGCGGTGGAGGAGAACACAGGTGGTTCTGTAACCATGTCGGGCCGAGCAGAGAAGAGAAGGAGGGGAGACTCCAGTGGATCAGTGGATGCCAGAGCGAAATATGTGGTGGGGATGACAGCTGATGAGCAGAGAGATGGAGTATTCAGGGACCCACGCCAAGTAGGGAAATTCGTGGAAGGAGAGCTTGGGAAGGTAGAACTGGTGAGGATCACAAGGACTGGAATGGTTATTATTCAGTGTAAAGACGAGGAGCAGGAGAAGAAAGCAGTGCGAATAAGACTATTTGGAGAGTGCCCAGTAACCTGTTTCCAACTTGAGGGAAGAGAAAAGAGAAGGGGAGTTATAAGTGGAGTGCCTCTGACAACGAGGGAAGACCAATTCCTTGACGTGTGCGGAGTTACTGAAGCGAGAAGGCTAACACGCTACAGAAACGGAGAGCGAGAAAAAACAAAGTCTGTACGCCTGACCTTTAAAGGGAGTGTGTTACCAGAAAGAGTATACCATGAGTATGTATGTTACAGGGTCAGGCCGTTCGTGAGAGCACCGCTAAGGTGCTACAGGTGTCAGGAATATGGACATGTTGCAGCCGTATGTGGGAGAGACAGGAGATGTGGGAGGTGCGGGAAAGACAGTTGTGAGGAGGAGAAGTGTAAAGGACAAGAACAAGCTAGGTGTTTACACTGTAGCGGCGAGCATCATGCTGGGGCAGCAGAATGCACAAGGAAAATGCAGGAGATAAAGGTAAATCAAGTAAGAGAGGAAGCGAGGGGACAAATGTCTTATTCAGAAGCGGTAAGGAGAGTGGAGGAGAGCACGAGGGCAACAACAGTACCAGCAGAAAAGGAGAAAACAGAAGGAAAGACAGATGAAAAGATTATGAACGTAACCATGGAGAAGAGGCAGTTCCTAGCATTTATTGCCATGGTAATCAACTGCGCTGCAGAGATAAAAACTAAATCGGAGAGAATTAAAATGGTGCTTGATGCAGCCAAGAGATTCCTCAATGTGGTGGACGTGACGGGGGAGGATTTAGACTACACATTGAGGGAAGGATTCTCGTCTATTCAGACGAGTGGTTCAGGGTGAATGACTTAAGAGAAGCTGTGGGGAATGGGAACACGGGTGGACATTATTTTAAACTTGGGACACAAGAAAATTGTGAAAACTCCCGACCTGTGGAGGGCAGTAATACGCCTTGCGGCGTCCACACTGCCGGAAACCAAAAAGAAGAAGAAGAAGACAAGCTTTGCAATTAACCATCACAGTTAGTCAGTACCATGGAAGATCATACTGACAGGTCTTAATCACATGACTATTAGATATGGGTAGGCTACTGTATTGCATAAAGATTGGACACAATCTGTCATGTCAGAGTAATATAACATTTGGCTAGTGTTCTTAAAAATCCTTGTGTTTTATTTTGTAGCATTATTTCAGTGTGTCCACTGTCCTGTTGTCTCTTACGCTGCACTCAGACTGGAACGCACAAGTTGAGTGAGAGTTGTGTCTCTGCGGGGGGCAGAGACAGCACAAAGCATTGCGGATGGAAGTCGAGTGGTTTGAAGTCTAGTGCGAGTCGTGAGCAAGTTGGACGCAACCACACAACACCACACGACTCGCACTCGACTTCAAACCACTCGACTTCCATCTGGAATGCATTGTGCTGTGTCTCCCCCCCGCCTCCCCCCCACGAAACGCACTCGTTTTTGTGCCTTTAGGTCTGTAGCCGGCCTGAGGATTTACTTTGTTCTTGTGTTCCTTTTATTCTGTAGGCATTATTGTTCCTATGTTTCCCGGTCTACTCTGTTACTGTTACCTGTCTTATCTCACATCCCTGTGCTTGCCAGTTTTCTCCACCTGTGTCCTGTTAGTCTCTTAGCCAATCCCTGTGTTGATTGTCAGTTGTGTTCACCTGTGTCTGGTTAACCCTGATAAGAACTCAAGAAACCCTCAGTTTTTTTTAGTTCTCTGCCAGTCACAGTTTCAATAGCAGTAGCTACGATTTAGTGGTCTCAATATGCCTACATTAATTCTTGTGATCCTGTATTTGGTAGAAAAAAAACATTGTCTATCAGACCTGCTCTACCTCTTAGGCCGGCTACAGACCTAAAGGCACAAAAACGAGTGCGTTTCGTGGGGGGGAGGCGGGGGGCAGACACAGCACAATGCATTCCAGATGGAAGTCGAGTGGTTTGAAGTCGAGTGCGAGTCGTGTGGTGTTGTGTGGTTGCGTCCAACTAAGGCTGCACTCAGACTGGAACGCACAAGTTGAGTGAGAGTTGTGTGGGGGAGGCGGGGGGCAGAGACAGCACAATGCATTGCGGATGGAAGTCGAGTGGTTTGAAGTCTAGTGCGAGTCGTGAGCAAGTTGGACGCAACCACACAACACCACACGACTCGCACTCGACTTCAAACCACTCGACTCCCATCCGGAATGCATTGTGCTGTGTCTGCCCCCCGCCTCCCCCCCACGACACGCACTCGTTTTTGTGCCTTTAGGTCTGTAGCCGGCCTTAAAAATAATGTCGTACTTTCTTGTGAGGCTAAATTGTTTGCAGTGCAGCTATCAGTTGTTTGTTTAAATAATTGGTGTTTTTTGCAATAAATACATAAAATGGAAGTGGTAGTTTTCAATGTATGTAATTTATTAGAACAGCTCAAAGCAATGCAGTTCAGAAGTTTTCTTGAATAAACTTAATTTAGCTAATCAATGACGCTATGGTTATAATACCACAATGAGAAACTAGTTGCAAACAGTCATATTTTTTTATTCAACCGTCAAAATAAATAACTTTGTTGAAACTGCTATAGTCTTTCTTGATCATCTGAAACTAAGAAATTGTGCTTTCAATGAAAGTGTAAATCTGGGTGTTCTAATAAGATGGTTTTAAAGAACAACCTAAATTGCAGTTGTCATAATGAACCCTGGTCATAAGAGGGTGTATCTAGTAGATTCAGTCACTCTGTCAGGGGTAGAGGTGTTTGAAAATCCTGGTGTGGCAGAGGTAAAGCAGAGGACTCACAACCTGAAGGTTGTGGGTTTGAATCTCACTGCTGCAAAGTCTTTAAATTTGGTCTTTTTAAGGCGAAGTGCATGGAATCAGCCCACGTCCCTCGTCACACCCTCTTTTAGCTCTGGTAGGAGAGGGTGGAGCATAGATAAAGCCCGCCTCTAGGGGGGGAGTTTAGGAAATGTACATATTAATTATATAATTAATTATTTCTAATTTTATGATTTTTTTGGGGCATTTGTTTGTGTTTAATGTTTGTACCCCATCGTTAGTTTATAGTTGAACCTTTATTATACTTATTATTTTATTGAGGCTTTTATTGTTGTTTGAGATGTCTTTTTTAGTTGACTTTCAGTTTTGATTGTTGTTTTATTTGAGTTGGTTTTTAGTTTTGTTTGAGCTTTGATCCTACAACCTTTTATATATGAACCTTCGATTTATCTTTTGAGCCACGCTGGCATGGAGAGACAACCGGGAATGTTATATTTAACCCACCTTTTAGAATTCAAATGGACAGTGAAAATGTTTATCATGAGTTTCGAACCCCAGACCTTTCACACTCAAACCCTAGACTTATGTCTTGAGCCATGCTGGCATGATGGAATATCCAGGAATGTAATATTTAACCCACCTTTTAGAATTCAAATGGACAGTGAAAATGTTGATCTTGGGTTTTGAACCCCAGACCTTCTATAAACCCTTTACATATCTCTCTAGCCATGCTGACATTGAGAATTGACCAGGACCAGGAATGTTATATTTAACCGGCCATTTATAATTCAAACTTGAAAAATACACCTAGTGGTTTTGAACCCAAAGGAATGTCCCCTGCAGGGATTGAACCAATAACCTCCTGATATCAAGGTCCATTTCATAACCACTACCCCATCAAGGTTTACAATTTGCGATGCTCTTGCATGTTTTTCACTAAAAGAGCTAGATAAAAGATGGAGAAAATTCCATGCTGGTTTCAAACCCATAACCTTCTACATAAAAGGCAGCAGTTTAACCACTAGGCTACTGCATTTAACAGAGATCCTTTCAATTTTGCAGTTACTAGAGCCAGGCAAAACATGGGAAATGTTCAAATCCAGGTAAAAAGAGGAAATGAAGAAACAACAACAAATGGTTATGCTTATGGTAATGCCAGTTCAAACTTGAAAAATACACCTAGTGGTTTTGAACCCAAAGGTAAAACTAAATGAAAGTCCCCAGCAGGGATTGAACCAATATCCTCCTGGTATCTAGGCTCACTTCATAACCACTACTCCATCAAGGTTAACACCTTTCAATGCTCTCGCATGTTTTTCACTAAAAGATTAGATAAAGGTGCACAAGTAATGTAAAAGATTGCTGTGTTTGAACCAAGGACTTTAAAGTTTTGCAAATTCTGTCTTTACCACTGCACCAACTGTAGTTTGTACTTATATTGTTCTCTTGTGTGTTCTTCGGTGTAAGATTAGATAAATGTAAAACATCCAGGTGAACGTTGGAGAATATTCTTCATTGGTCTTGAACTCAGAACCTTCTACATTGAAGGTCTATATGAACCACTATACCATTAAGGAGTTAATACTTCATGGGTCTATGTGAATATCTCAATAAAAGATCGTGTTATTATGAGAGTCAGGTATAACTTGGGAAAATGTTCTGTCAAACCAAGAACATACTGATTGCAAGCCCTTGTGGTAGTTCCAGTTTGATCTTAGAAAAACATTTTTGGATTTGAACACAGATTGAATCACCAGTTTATGAGACTTATATCTCAACCACTACTCCACCATGGTTCCTGATGGTGCTGTTCTCTTGTATAGTCTTCACTGAAATATTAGCTAAAGGTAAAATTATTAGTTTTATTCTTGCTAGGCTTTAACTGCGGATATATATACAGTATATATATTGTAAATATTGGTCCATAATACAGCTTTATACAGGTATTAGCCCTAAACTACCACTCAGATATTAAATATCTTGTTCTGTCTTCCAAGCCAGATCAGATGGAACATATGCCTTTTGTTGACAACAGGGCGATAATTAAAACCATTGGGAGTCAATCCAATTCAAGCTAATTTTAGTACCACTTTACCTCATGGTTCCAACTCATATATAGTGTCAATAGAATATAGCCTTGCGTAGCCCTGTTCGTCATTCGCGCCACAGCCACACCCGTGATCATGATGATGATGATGATGATTATTATTATTATGAAACGCTCCCAAAAAAGCAAAGATTTTCGTGATTAAAAGAATGCAATGATTTTTATGAATAGTATTACATTTCGCAAATTAAAAAAAATAATCTAAAAAATTACATAATTAGAAAACTAATTTTATAAGAATTTATAAGAAGTAGCCTTGTGAAAACAGCCAATCTACATGCTCACAACTCCTTGTGAGCTTGTAGTTCTGTTTTCACTAGTTTGGGTCCAACTAGTCCTAGTTTGGGGCAAGACACGCGTGCCTGATATCTAAATGTAACGACAATCTGGCAAGTCCCGGAAAAGATGCACTGTGATTGGCCAGGCGTCATTTGAATGGCAGCCTCGCGAGGCCCCTCCCCTGCACGAGGCCTTTCCTCCCCTACTAATACAGACTGAATTCCGTTCTCAGTTGGAACCATGAGTTAAAGTGGTACTAAAATTGGCTTGAGTTGGATTGACTCCACATGGATCTCATCATTGTTCCATACTAATCTTCTCTGTATTGTTCCAATTTTAGACTAAAAACAGTGCCCTGTTGCTAACAAAGGGCATATTGGTGTTGCATCCAAAATGACTTGGAATTAGTAACAGACAGAATATGAAATTACAATATCTGAGTGGTTGTTTAGGCTAAAACCTGTGCAAAACCCTATTATAATATTTATATAAAATATGTATATGTTACCGGATGTTTGGGTAACTCAGGACGTTCTATGTAAGAGCGCTTGTTTTGTCGTTCACCACACACCAATCACCACCAGGTGGCGACGACAGCCATTCACTAGTGAAGGCGCTGACGTCACTCGTTTGCGACTCTATTTGCGACTTTATTTACTAGCCTAGCCTAGCCTAGCCTAGCTTAGCCATTAGCTCCATTGTAGTCACTTGGACAGGGCGTTTATCGTGGGCTTGCCCAGGCCGTAAATATAACGATTGCATTCACCACGGCTTCGTAACTCGCGCGGCGCTCCGCCGGCCGCGCAGCCCTGGCCCGCTCTTCGCGGCCACTCGCACCTGCGGTGCTCGGGGGCGAAGAGCAGGACCAAGGTCCGCTGGCCTGCGCGCCGCTTGCAATGTCGTGGACAATCGAGCGGCTCCGTTCCGCCCCGTGCTGCACGACGAGTGCTCCGTTTCTCGACCGTCCTGTTTCTCTAACAAACCGTGACATATATATCCGCAGTTAAAGCCTAGCAAGAATAGTACTAATACTTTTATGTGACTCTTTTACCTTTAGCTAATATTTCAGTGAAGAATATACAAGAGAACAGTACCATCAGAAACCATGGTGGAGTAGTGGTTGAGATATAAGTCTCATAAACTGGTGATTCTGTGTTCAAATCCAAAAATGTTTTTCTAAGTTCAAACTGGAACTACCACAAGCAGAACTATTTGTTTTTTTTTTCTTTCTTTTCTTTTCTACTGAACAGCGGTTAAGATACAGGGCTTGCATTTGTTCTTGGTTTGAAACTAGCAAGAACATTTTCCCAAGTTATACCTGGCTCTCATAACACAATCTTTTATTGAGATATTCACATAGACACATTGAAGTGTTAACTCCTTAATGGTATAGTGGTTCAGATATAGACCTTCAATATAGAAGCTTCTGAGTTCAAGACCAGAGAAGAAAATTCTCTGACTTTCACCTGGACATTTTACAGTTATCTAATCTTACACCGAAGAACACACAAGAGAACAATATAAGTACAAACTACAGTTGGTGCAGTGGTAAAGACATAATTTGCAAAACTTTAAAGTCCTTGGTTCAAACACAGCATAGATATCTGCCATCTTTTACATTACTTGTGCACCTTTATCTGATCTTTTAGTGAAAAACATGCAAGAGCATTCCAAAGCATTAATGTTGATGGAGTAGTGGTTATGAAATAAGCCTTGATACCAGGAGGTTGTTGGTTCAATTCTTGCAGGGGTCTTTCATTTAGTTTTACCTTTGGGTTCAAAACCACTAGGTGTATTTTTTCAAGTTTGAACCGGCATTACCACAAGCATAACCATTTGTTGTTTCTTTATTTCCTCTTTTTACCTGGATTTGAACAATTCCCATGTTTTGCCTGGCTCTAGTAACTTAATCTTTCATTAAATACTGCAAAATAGAAAGGGTCTCTGTTAAATGCAGTAGCCTAGTGGGTAAACTGCTGCCTTTCTATGTAGAAGGTTATGGGTTTGAAACCAGCATGGAATTTTCTCTATCTTTTATCCAGCTCTTTTAGTAAAAAACATGCAAGAGCATTGCAAATTGTAAACCTTGATGGGGTTGTGGTTATGAAATCGACCTTGATATCAGGAGGTTATTGGTTCAATCCCTGCAGTGGATTTTCCTTTAGTTTTACCTTTGGGTTCAAAACCCACAATAGCCGGTTAAATATAACATTCCTGGTCAATTCTCAATGTCAGCATGGCTCAAGAGATAAGTCACAGGTTTCTATGTGCAAGGTCCAGGGTTCAAACCCCATGATCAACATTTTCACTGTCCATTTGAATTCTAAAAGGTGGGTTAAATATTACTTTCCTGATCAATTCCTCATGTCAGCATGGCTCAAGAGATAAGTCAAAGGTTTGTATGTGGGATGTCTTAGGTTCAAACCCCATGATCAACATTTTCACTGTCCATTTGAATTCTAAAAGGTGGGTTAAATATTACTTTCCTGATTGATTTCCTATGTCAGATTGGCTCAAGAGATAAGTCAAAGGTTTGTATGTGGAAGGTATTGGGTTCAAACCCCATGATCAACATTTTCACTGTCCATTTGAATTCTAAAAGGTGGGTTAAATATTACTTTCCTGATTGATTTCCTATGTCAGATTGGCTCAAGAGATAAGTCAAAGGTTTGTATGTGGAAGGTCTTGGGTTCAAACCCCATGATCAACATTTTCACTGTCCATTTGAATTCTAAAAGGTGGGTTAAATATTACTTTCCTGATCAATTCCTCATGTCAGCATGGCTCAAGAGATAAGTCAAAGATTTGTATGTGGGATGTCTTAGGTTCAAACCCCATGATCAACATTTTCACTGTCCATTTGAATTCTAAAAGGTGGGTTAAATATTACTTTCCTGATTCATTTCCTATGTCAGATTGGCTCAAGAGATAAGTCAAAGGTTTGTATGTGGAAGGTCTTGGGTTCAAACCCCATGATCAACATTTTCACTGTCCATTTGAATTCTAAAAGGTGGGTTAAATATTACTTTCCTGATCAATTCCTCATGTCAGCATGGCTCAAGAGATAAGTCAAAGATTTGTATGTGGGATGTCTTAGGTTCAAACCCCATGATCAACATTTTCACTGTCCATTTGAATTCTAAAAGGTGGGTTAAATATTACTTTCCTGATTGATTTCCTATGTCAGATTGGCTCAAGAGATAAGTCAAAGGTTTGTATGTGGAAGGTCTTGGGTTCAAACCCCATGATCAACATTTTCACTGTCCATTTGAATTCTAAAAGGTGGGTTAAATATTACTTTCCTGATTTATTTCCTATGTCAGTGTGGCTCAAGAGATAAGTCACAGGTTTATATGTGGAAGGTCTTGGGTTCAAACCCCATGATCAACATTTTCACTGTCCATTTGAATTCTAAAAGGTGGGTTAAATATAACATTCCCGATTGTCTCTCTGTGCCAGCGTGGCTCAAAAGATGAATCGAAGGTTCATGTACCAAAGGTTGTAGGTTCAAAGCTCAAACAAAACTAAAAGTCAACTCAAATAAAAAAGCTCAAAACTAAACTAAAAGTCAACTCAAATAAACCAACAAAAATCTCAAAAGCCTCAATAAAATAATAAGTATAATAAAGGGAGAACTGAAAAAATTGCAGTGGAGTTAAAAACACAATTAAACAATAACTAACGCCTCAACAAAATCATACAATAAAAATAAATTATCTAATTAATATGTAAATTTCCTAAACTCCTCCCTAAATTATCTAATTAATATGTAAATTTCCTAAACTCCTCCCCCTAGAGGCAGGCTTTATCTATGCTCCACCCTCTCCTACCGGAGCTAAAAGAGGGCGTGAAGAAGAGGTTGAGCTCCTCCCTCTCCTACCAGTGCTAAAAGAGGATGTGACGAGGGCGGTGGGCTGCTTCCATGCTCTTTGCCTTAAAAAGAACAAAGTTGAAGACTTTCCAGCAGTGAGATTCAAACCCACAACCTTCAGGTTGTGAGTCCTCTGCTTTACCACTGCACCACCAGGATTTTCACACTAATGATTGGTCGGAGGTTATATTTAAAGTAAAAAGGAGAGCCTGCAGGTCAATAGACGAAAATCCACAGCAAACACCTCTACCCCTGACAGAGTGACTGAATCCACTAGATACACCCTCTTATGACCAGGGTGCATAATGACAACTGCAATTTAGGTTGTTCTTTAAAACCATCTTATTAGAACACCCAGATTTACACTTTTATTGAAAGCACAATTTCTTACTTTCAGACGAATCGATCAAGAAAGACTATAGCAGTTTCAGGTTCTTTTTTAAATATGTTTTTTGTTAATTCAAGTGCATTTGCGGTTTTCACTTTGGCTGTTGAATAAAAAAACATGACTGTTTGCAACTAGTCATTGTAGTATTATAACCATAGCTTCATTGATTAGCTAAATTAATTTTATTCAAGAAAACTTTGCTTTTTTAAATTGCAAAACTACCACTTCCTTTTATGTATTTATTGCAAAAAACACCAATTATTTAAACAAACAACTGATAGCTGTACTGCAAACAATTTAGCCTCACAAGAAAGTATGACATTTTTTAACGTGATGTTAAGTGACATTTTTCATAAATTACTCCCATAAAACATACTAAACCCCTATTAGTCAGGGTGTGACTCAAGTGATAGCCAAGAGGCAGAGCAGGTCTAATAGAAGATGGTTTATTCCGCCAAACACAGGATCACAAGAATAAACGTAGGAATATATTGAGACCACTAAATCGTAGGTACTGCTACTGAACACTGTAAAAGCATTTAATTACTGGCAGAGAACTCAAGAAACTGAGGGTCTAAATACTCACAGGGTTAACCAGACACAGGTGAACACAACTGACAATGAATCAACACAGGGATTGGCTAAGAGACTAACAGGACACAGGTGGAGAAAACTAGCAAGCACAGGGAGGTGAGACAAGACAGTTAACAGTAACAGAGTAGACTGGGATTAATAGGAACTACAATGCCTACAAAATAAAAGGACCACTCCAACAAAGTTGAGTCTAAGAAACCACTGAAAACAGGACACTAAAATAATGTTACAAATAATTCCATTTTAACACAAGAATTTTAAATATCACTAGCCAAATATTATGTTACTTTCACAGAGTGTGTCCAAACCTTATGCAGAACAGTACCCTTATCCATAGCCATTACATCAAGACCTGTGGGTATGATCTTTCATTGCACTGACTGACTGTGTTGGTTATTTACAAAGCTTTACCACGCTTCTGTGGGACCAGAGCTATGTCAGTGATTTGTTAGCTCACGGTTTGCGGTTCTAGACCACATTTGTCTTTGATACCTTGGCGCCATGCTAATCTTTTCTGTATCGTTCCAATTTTAGCATGGCACCATACTTATCTTCTCTGTATCGTTCCAATTTTAGTAGCCTACCACTTTACCTCATGGTTCCACCTCATATATAAATAGTGTCAATAAAATATAGCCTCCCAAAAAGTACTGCCCCCTTCTCGAGGGGGTCCAATAGGAAATGGGCCCTGGTGTGACATCACACCAGTCCCCTTTTCATTAATAAAGGCTATGCGCATGCATAAAGTTAACGGCAAATTGAGTGGCAAAGTGAGTTTAACATTGTTTAACATCATTTAATGCAATCAGATAGGACCTTTCTGTTTGAATGTATGGGCTGTCAAGGCTAGAAAGTAGTTTTTTGCCACTCAATAGGTGTTCCCGCATAACTTACGGGTATGATGATGATGTCACGCACATACCCTCTATATAGTAAAACAACTCATGTTATACGACACAACATATCCTATGACAACATACTGTAATAATACTATCAAAAACATGAACCAATAATACTGTCAAAAACATGAACCTAACTAACCCCATGTCGTCAAAAAACACGACAAGGTGGGTTTTGATTTAATTTCTTTATTGACACAAATGTATATTAATAAACGCCTGTCAAAAGGATTTCCATTGAGTAGTGTGTGTGTGTGTGTGTGTGTGTGTGTGTGTGTGTGTGTGTGTGTGTGTGTGTGTGTGTGTGTGTGTGTGCGCGCGCGCGTGCGTGCGTGCGTGCGTGCGTGCATGCGTGTGTGTGTGTATCTGTTGGGAGAGCAGATATAATTATTACAGGAAAACGAAATCAATAATACATTAATTAATAACATTTCTAATTAACCATTGAATTAAAATAACTAACAATATGAGCATATAGAACCTGTTTTAATGTCCCAAATAGTGTCGTTTTGTGGTGTTGAGGGCAGTTCACACTGAGCACTATAAAATACAGTGGTGAACCATAGTTATAATGTGAATGGTCCTTTGATTCTTGTGGTGTTAGGGTATATTTGTATGGTGTGTGGGTTAAATTCATACCCTCTTGGTAACACTCTAACATGGTGTGGTCTCGTAGAGAAGGTGGAGTTCTCAGCATCAGATCCACTCCCTCAACAGTGGATCCACCCTGATGGTCAAACACAAAGGCCATAGGTCACAAACTGGTGCACAGTTATATTTATAATCTATTCATTTCAACAGTAGAATAACGATCAGATACTATAGCTTTGACAGTTATATTTATAATCTATTCATTTCCACAGTAGAATAATGATCAGATCTTATAGCTATAGACAGTAATATCTATAATCCATCCGAGGTCACATTTTATACAGCCCCACGGCTTCACTCCAACAAATTAAGAAATTGACTTTGTTATGGTCCGACCAAAAGTACATTTTGTCAGGAGATATAGTCGGCCCTTGGGTGTTTTAATATTTTCTAATGTGGCCCCCTTTGAAAAAGGTTTGGACACCCGTGATTTAAGAGGTCTAAATCGGCCTCAAATCTTAATGGGATGAGAACGGCCCTTTGTGAGTGATTCAGATTGCAACTTTAAAGTATGCCTGTGTTGAAAGAAGATAACATTCAATTATAATCTGTGACCTGCTGCCATTTGCAATACAGCATATACCCTAGAACAGTAAACACATACAGCCATGGTTTTACTTTGTGTTAGTAAAAACAGTCCGATAACAACAAAATTATGCTCAATTTGGGGCAGAGGTTCTTCCTTGACCTACTGGGAGTGTGCGTGCAAAGTTTGAGCTGCACGTGCACCGAGTGTGAAGTGAGCGGTGCCATTCATGAGTTAATTTCATGTGCTGTCAAACAAGTCTATGAAATCCATCAGAAGGTTTGATCTGTACGGGAGCGCGTCGCTGTTACTACATGTCATCTTTTAACCCTCACCCTAACCTCCATGGAGTGAGTCGCTAACCCTCCGGTCAAAAGATGGTCGTTCGAAAGAGCGCGATTTTGCCGCTCTGTACACTGAAACTATGGGAAAGCAGATAAACAATGAACCTAGCATCAGTCTAAATAACATGCCATCTCAATTACAATTTTAACATTGTGGTCAAGAAAAACAAGCCTAAGTAACAAAAACACAAGAATGACCAGCATACATGTACGTCTGCATGGTCGTCATATCTAGGTCAGTCACTAACATCAATCGAGCAGTGAGCACAATGTGGAAGGGACACACTCTCTTCTCCTCCAGGCTAGTTTGTTAGTCCAGTGGTTCTCAACCGCAACCCCCAAAATAATCATATTTGAACTGGGGATCCCCCACCCTGACAAGCACTTGGAATTGTAGGAGTTGAGGAATTACATTTAGTTTGACTTGGTTCCACAGATATTAAATATTGTGAAAATAGCAGATCGACAAGCGCGCTGCGAGGGGTTGTGAGCTTGTAGATTGTCTATTTTCAAAATGTTTGCCTCTTTATTATATGTGACCGAACACAGCTGAGGGCTAGTCATTGAATTATTTTTCATTTTCATTTTGTCATTTCATTTGAAAGCTGGGAATCATAGCTACAAAATGATATATTGGTTGTGAAGATTGACCCAACAGTTTTTTAGATATAGCTTATAGAGTTATGCCATGCAGAAATACTAGATCTGAGAAATTCAGCCTTTTAGATAAAATGTAACCTGCAAAATGTGAGGTTTCTCTTCACATTAATTAAAAAAAGTCTTATTTACATGCAGAGTTAAGCTCTGGCGTTTAAGTGAAATGTAGCCTGATATTTATGAAATGCTTTTGTGGCTTTATTACATTTTAGAAAAGAAAAAAAAAGTAATTTCAGGGCTGGTCTAAAGCTGTGCTTTCTGAAATGACTGCCCCTCTGCTATGCTGGGACACATATTATTAGACAACAATTTGGCCAATGTTTCACCAGTTTTTATTGTTAATTAGGCGGGAGGAGCAGGACAAAGGCTCTCTAGTTATCAACTGACATAATACAACTGAGCTTGTAGATCGGCTATTTTCACAATATTTATCTGTGGAACTGAGTCAAACTAAATGTAATGCCTACAATTCCAAGTGCTTGTCACTGCCCTCCTGTGTCGGTGACATTGTGAAATGTAAGTGATATCATCACAGCCATTCTAGGGCTGAATTATCAGATAGCGTCCATACTCACAGAAACCTGTTGAAATGTCTCCCACACTCTCTCCTCCTCCAGGCTAGTGTTAGTTGACCAACCACAGCCCACAGTCCATCTTGTAGTTATTAATGTCAGCTGGTTATGGTAGAAACACTGAGTGAAACCCAGCTCCAAACACACAGCCATGCTGATATATCCACTGATGGAAATAGAAGTAATATTCCATATGGATAAACAGTTTTCCCCAACCATAATAAAATACTCCACACAAGAAATGATGAATGTCCACACCAGCGTAATTCCGTTTTTTTGAAGTATAGTCAGAGTTCAAATTGTACTGTACAAGTACAGTAGAGCATTTTCACCCATAGTTTCTCTGAGTACAAAGCATAATGATTTCACAGATATATGGAGTTACAGAATACATTAGTCACATTCTGATTGGACAATTAAGCATAACAGTGGACATCAGATGTTTTCGTGTTGTTGGCCCCAGTAGCAAGGCCAGATATCATGGCTTGGTAATATCATTTTGTTATCCGGTATCCTGGGCATTGTGACCTGCAGCGGACAGATCTCATTGCGAGGATTACTCATTTGTCCTAACACAGTATGGCATTGACGTTTAACACTGAAAATGATATCTATACCGTGTTAATCATAATAACAGGAACATTTTAATCAATTATCTTAACATCCACAATGGTTTATCCCTGGCCTGCTTCATTTGGTGACAACATTTACTTAATTCATAAACATCTCTGTTCTCAAGGCGTGGTTGCACTGTCTGTCAGATTGTTTTCCTTCCTGGTTCTTTTACCCACCCTTTATAACTACTAGCCCTTACCCGTTCAAAGATATGAGCTCCCAAATGATGTGCAGTGTGTGGGTTATGGGATGTGCACTGTGCACACAGTATATGAGGGATGGAAAGTAACTTTAACTGGTGCTTGCATGATGTAGGAGCATCAATGTAAGAAACCCGTTTCTTTTAATGGCTCCAGAGATACTGTCCCCCCCCCCCCCCCGCCCGCCCGCCTGCACACACACACACTCCCCCTTTGTGTGTGATTGTGCATGGCCTGAACAACAGCGCCCCTCCCTTAACATGTGTGGTCACAAAAGGTACTGTAGGCTAAATAGATATAGATACACCATAAAAATGCTATTATACAGCATACGATTTGTGAAAGTGACAAACGGGCTTCACAGTTATGTCAGGTGTGTTCATATGCTGATGGTGATGCGATTTCAGATCAATTGCTCCAGCCACCGAGGAGAAACGCTGTGACACTCAGACACTCAGACATTCGCTAAATTATATGTTAGATGAGCCCCACCCCCTCTTGTAACTGAACACTGAACTAAGTATTGGACCCGATCATCACAAGCCACATAATATTAATAAAATACTAAAGTGGCTTTTTTTCAGCTACACAACAAAGGAGAAAATCAACTTTATTATTGCTCTTTATATATATATATATATATATATATATATATATATATATATATATATATATATAAAATTCAGGGGTGCCATGGATGAAAAACAATTATTTACAGGGGTGCCTTGAGCCAAAAGAGTTGGAGAAGCAGTCTGACAACGTGGCCCTGACACTCAGTCCAGCTGACATTCAGGCCTGAAGGAGCAGCTTGGCTGATCAATGTGTGTATCCAGGGGCGTCACAATGGGGGGAAAGTGGGACTGAGTTACTAGGGCCCAAGGTGGAGGGGCCTTAATTATTTTATACTTTAGCTATTGAAAAATAGCAGATATACAAGCACACAGCGTGGCACCGAGTGCCGCGCTGCGAGCTTGTAGATCTGCTATTTTTGAAAAGTCATGTGTGCAAATCTTTGAAGATAGGTCTATGTATTTTTTTAAGCAAACATTTGTAACTCAAATTTTGCTTCTGGGGGGTCCCTGGAACTAAATATTTTGAGATGGGGGTCCGTGGCCAAATACATATCATTTTGGGGGTCACACTGATGTAGAAACATAGGTTTTTCACGATTTTTCAAAAAATGTTCAATAGTTAAAGCACAAAATGTGAGTGAATCCTTGTACTCAGGGCCCAGAATTAGGTGTGACACCCCTGTGTGTATCTCAGCTTGTTATCAGTGTCCACTATGGATTGGTCTCATTCTGCATTGACCCTGGCCACAGTGGCCAGTGTCTCGGTGAGCACGGAGCCAATGGGACTCCTCCGGCAATTAGCACAGTCCTTGGCAGGTACTGTATGGGATCAATCCATGTGCGCGCGGCTGAAAGTTGCATTGATAACCGAGAGGAGTTTTTCATGAAAGTGATGCAGCAGCATGCAACGTTGCCCAATATCCTATTGACTCAGGCGTGATAACATCTTGAATATCGCCTTGTTCAGTGATTCTCAACCTTTTGAATATCAAAGAACCCCAGTTTTGATATGCATTAGGCCGCGGACCCCTATTTGATACCAATTGTTATCTTTGGGATACCAATAGACACTATAAAATCCTCAGTGTTGATTTATCTGTGAGAGAGTACAAATGTCACCAAAATAATGAACACAAATGGAATAGGAGCAGAGATGGGCACAAAATACAAAAATCACACCCGTGTGAAGTGGAGCTGTGTGTGTGTGTGTGTGTGTGTGTGTGTGTGTGTGTGTGTGTGTGTGTGTGTGTGTGTGGATCATGTGTACCGATTTTTGTGACATTTGAAGAAAATATGTAGGAAAAGGAGGAAAAAGGGTGTTTTGGACAAAATTCAAGATGGCGGAAAATCTATCATGGCGCAAATGGGCGTGGCCTATATGGGGAGATGCGTCATGACCCAAGGAATCCAGGGAAAAAATATTTTTAATTTTCCGACCTACGGTTCAAGAGTTACAGGCCAAAACGTAAAGTGGGGTGTTATGGCGCCACCATGCGGCCAAATTACACAATTATTTTTTATTTAATCCTTGAAATCATTATGAACCTCCTCTCCAAGTCTTGAAACTCTAGCCCCTATGGTTTGCGAGAGACAAATAATTGAATGTGAGTGCGATTCCCATTATAAGTCAATGGGGAAAATTAATTCACTAATAAATTAATATCAATTAAACTATTGAACCTTTCTCTTAGCAAGTTACTAGCCCACGATTCCCGAGTAAGCCGGTCGATTTGACATATGGCGCGAGTGTGTGGTGGCAAAACTGTGGGACTAGTAGCGTGCCGAAGTTTAGGAAGTTCAGGCTACATACACACACACAGACAGACAGACAGACAGACCCACACAGCCACGTATAGGGAGCCTGTGCTTCACACAGCTCCAAAAAGTATTTTAAAAGAAAATCTAAATACTTGGTCAGTACTTGGTCTAATGGATACTGTCACCAAGATACTATCCTGGTGACAGTATCCTGGTAAGTATTTCACATAGTATTTTTACGGAACCGTAAGAGAGTCCATTGGGTCCCATTTGTACACTCTCAGAGTTACAGATCTATGAGGGTTCCATTCGGACTCCTAGTAGTCTGTTGGGAAAATACAACACAAAAGCTCATGACTGACAAGACACATTGCACCACATTGTTCGTCCACAGGGTGGCACTGTAGTGCCACAGATGTGCTGGGATTGTGAGTGCAGCCGACAGCTCCATGGCTCATGATTTGTCAGAGCCTGGGGGAGAAATGGCTCCGACACGAATGATGACTCATGTGCAGCATAAAAATGACACAGAAAGCTGCGAGCCCAATTAATATGTTTTGTGATTTTTTAAACCGGCAGGCCAACAATCACAGCGTTAACCTTGTCGGTTTAAGTCAAGAGCCGCGGGTCACTCACAGAAGCATCTGGCTGTGTGAATAATCTTTGCAGACATGGACAAGAGGCACAAAGGCCCGAATACAATTGCAGCAACCTATCAAGAGATATGCCAGCATTGAAAACTGTCACTATATCAATCTAGCATCCCTATTTTGGGCAAGTCATAGGCAAAAGGTTATCCAAAAGTGTCACAAATGTCCACAAAAGGAAGTGTACTCCTTTCCCTCTGGCACAAAATAACAACAAAAACTAAAACAAACAAACAAATATATCGCCAATATCTGCATTGTAGGGCATTCACGAATCGTGATTTTTAGTATTCGAATTATTCGATCTCAAAGTATTCGAATAGTCGAATATTCGACAGGACTGGCCAAACTGTCAAATATTAAGTAAGCAAGAGGCGAACATTGTGAAAATTGCAGATCTACATGCTCATGTAGATCTGCTATTTTCACAATATTTATCTGCGGAACCATGTCACATTAAATGTAATACCTACAATTCCAAGTGCTTGTCAGGGTGGGTGTCCCCAGTTCAAATATGTTTATTTTGGGGGTCAGGGCCTAAAAAGGTTTGAGAACCCCTGGTATAGAGCATTAACAAATGCATCCACCAGGGGCATTGACAACTCATTATTATGACTTCCTATCTAGCCAAGTTTTATAAACTATATATTTTTTAAAGAGAGAGAGAAAAAGTGAATATTCGACTTTGGTGAACAACGTCGAATAGTGACTTTGATATTCAAATATTTGGTGAATGCCCAACTGCATTGGCAAAATTGCTATTTTAAACATCGGTATATCTGCTCAGAACAGTCCAAATCAGCAGATGTGCCTTAAGGAGCTGTGGTTAAAGCTGCACTATGTCACACTTTGTCACTTCTCTTCTAACCCAGATTGAACTCTCGGTTTCCTGCACAAGTGCTGTTTTTTTGTTTCTTTTCTCTTTTTTTATCGTTGAGTTAATAGAGCCTGCCTGCTTGCTCAGTGGATAAATTGAATCTTGACCTTTAGGTAAAAAAAGAAATCTTGTCAGATCCTGTGTCTAAATGAGACATGACCTTTGAGACGATCTAAATGTCTCAATAGAAGAGCTGGGAGGCAAAATACAACCACCCCAATTGTATAATTTATATTGTATTGACATACTCTAGCTACCATATAGATTGGACAAAATTACATTTTATTAATTAAAGAAAGTTACATACAGTCGTCCCGCTTTAAGCAAAAGAATATCCTGCTTTATATTATAAAGCAGTATGATAATATAAAAATCTGCCGTGTGACTTGTCAAGGTCCAAAAGTGATCAACTCACAAGACAGACGCGGAGAAAGGCTTTTAGCTTTATTAGATATGGGCCCCTGGCTTCATTAAAGCCTTCATCAGTGTTAAAGTCAAAGTCAACGGGACTGTCCTTGAGTGCCGCAGTGTGGTCGTGTGGTCGAGGGTAACCTATAAACATCACACATCACATGCAGGAGAACCAACAGTCAAACCTTGGCCTGCATATCACTGAATGTCACAAAAAATAAAATAAAAAAATAACATTATACATTTGTGTGACACTCTTGTATTGGTGAAGTAGCAGGGCATTCATTTATGAAGAAACATGAAAAGTTGAAAAATGGGGATACAGGGTTTCTGCATGATGCACATTCATATTCACGTTTTTTTCCCCCCTAAATGCAGCCGTTAGAAACTACATGAACCCACGGCAGGAACGATACTTTTCATTTCTCTCTATCACACGGCGAAGATAATGGGAAGGTTTTGCGTCAACAGTTTCATATTTAGAAAGCAAAACCATTAAACTCAATTTATGGAAACTGCAAGTGGAAAAAAAGCAGGCTTCCTGTTGGGTAGAAAGCAGCGTAGCCTCAAGGTGATTACGCTACAAACACGGCAAGTAACTGTGTGAGTAGAATAGTTTTTCCTCTACCAAAAAAAAAGGGGCCGATGCTGCTTTTTTCTTTTCTTCATATATCCTCCTTTGTGTAAATATGCAGTTACGATTCTTTTGAAGGTGCTTCCTGTTGAAGTGACAGAAGCGTATACCCATTTCCTGAGATGTATAATGTGTGTGTGAGTGTTTGTCTGTGCTGTGCGTAGGCCGTAGGCTATAGCGAGACAGGGAAAGCAAAAGGTGTGGGAGAGAGACACATAGAGAGAGAGAGACACACACACACACACACACACACACATACACAAAAAAGGGAGACAGAGAGAGAGAGAGAGAGAGAGAGAGAGAGAGAGACAGAAGAGAGAGAGAGAGAGAGAGAGAGAGAGAGAGAGAGAGAGAGAGAGAGAGAGAGAGAGAGAGAGAGAGAGAGAGAGAGAGAGAGAGAGAGAGAGCATTGCAGATGCGCCAGGCATAAAGGTTATAGAAGTTAGTCAGAGAGTGAAAAAAATCTAAAAGTTGACTCGCTAGAGCTCAGGTTTACATCAGTTGGAGCTGGCTGCCATCCACGTCAAAGTGAGGTCCCCCGGACAGCTTTGCCTTCAGCAGTGTTCCCGGTGTGTTCCAGCTAGAGCCTGAGCGGACCGGACTGCGGCCAGGCCTCTGGATAAAAGGTTGTGGCGATGGAGAACCTGTCTGTGTACCACGGGGACATCGGCAAGGAGGAGGGAGAGAGGCGCCTGGCGCAGGACGGACGAGAAGGATGCTACCTGGTCCGAAACAGTGACTCGGTGCCGGGCGTGTACTGTCTGTGTGTGCTGTGAGTATATGCAGCGTGCACTGTATGTTTCATGCCTTCCCCATGTCAGGGGGCAAGATGGGTTAAAACCCACTTACTGTAGGCCTGAACGCGAATCTGTGTCACTTTAAATTTGAACCACTTTAAATATTATTGTATGCATATAAAAAATAGCAGATATACAAGCTCACAGCGTGGCACTGAGTGCTGTGCTGCAAACTTGTAGATCTACTATTTTTGAAAAATTGTGAACATTTGGGCTTTGAATGTTTTAGACCCGGTTCTATTAAATGTCTTCTAAATCCTTCTTCTAAATCAGTGGTTCTCAAACTTTTTCATGTCAAGGACCCCCAAAATGTCATGTATTTAGCTGCGGATCCCCATCTCAAAATATGTTGTTGAAGGGACCACTTACAGGCAGCAGCCGTTCGCAACTGGTAAAAAAAATTAACCTAGCCCAACCCTACCCTCCCCTGCCCCTTCTTTGTATATACTGTTTGTTTAGACTTACTGTTTTCTTTTTTGTTTTTCTTTACATATCTACTGCATAGTACTGTGTTCTATTTGTCTGTCATTCAATGTTATATGAGATACTTCAATGGTTTCCAGTGGAAATAAGCTTAGTCTTTTCATGGATCTCCTTTTAGTAGACCTTGTACCAGTGAACTGTACCGTCATGAAACTGTACCTTTTCCTATGCAAACTTCTAATAAAGTCTTCAATCAATCAATCAATCAAACCACCCAGAAGCGAATATTTGAGTTACAAATGTTCACTTTTAAAAATATATATTTCAAAAATAGATCTATTTT
Organism: Nannobrachium achirus; assembly: GCF_963921795.1. Taxonomy (NCBI): domain Eukaryota; kingdom Metazoa; phylum Chordata; class Actinopteri; order Myctophiformes; family Myctophidae; genus Nannobrachium; species Nannobrachium achirus. The sequence goes on along the minus strand of NC_137824.1, from coordinate 34,260,297 downwards.
TCAATAGTTAAAGCATTAAATAATTCTAGGCCTAAATAAGTATTATTTTCTCTAATTACAATATAATATACAGTATGTCCTCCAAATTATCTGCAGAATGATGTGCACAGTATATGAGGGATTGAAAGTAACTTCGGGCCGCTCACATCTAGACGTGAATAGGCAGCCTGTCTGGATAGCCAAAATGTCATGTGAAGCTTGACCAATCCTCAAGCTTGCATACGGACATATCGGACAGACATCATACATCAGACCAGGGGCGCAAATTGGGTAGGGTATGCAGCTGCCATACCCTGGGTCCAGGGGGGGAAATAAAAGTTACTTTTAAATATAAATCCATGAATGTCTCTTTGTCTATCTGCGCTGGTTATTATGTTGTTAAATTACAGTAAAATAACTACAAATGCAAAATTTAACAAAATGGTCACTTTAACAAGGTATTATAATTATATTCTCCCCATCTTGACAACATGGTATATTCCCAGGTTCCGTAGGTCAGCTGTACAGGTGCAATGCATTATTGTTAATTGTGGCACTTTTACTAAAATGCTAAGTTTAGCTGCACTTGAACAACTGTTCCAGGCTGCCATATCCAGCCCAAGAAACCATAGAAACCTGCAAGAAACCGACAAAACTCGCTTTTTTTCAGACATTGTGAAAATAGCAGATCTACCGGTACATGATCGGCTATTTTCACTATGGAACCGTGTTGTACAAAATGTAATGCCTCTTTTCCATGAGGATCCCATCTTTGCCATACCCTAGCTTTTGCTGAACTGACGCCACTGCATCAGACAGACATTTGGTAGATTAATAGTTAAGATTATGTCTCCAGTTCGATCTGGCCTCAGCTCCTCTCTGAGCAAATACATTCTGTAATGTGGGTGGACGAAGCTGAGTGGGTCGTCGTTAGCGCAGGGGTCATCGCCATGCTGGCTTGTGTGGTGGACAATTTTGTCAAAATTCTATTTTTGCCACAGCACAGACATACAACATGAGCAGACCAACACACAAAGAGCTAGCCCTGAATGTCCATTACAGGTCTTTAACTCTGAGTGTACAAATGGAACCAAATGGACGGGTCCATTTGTACAATGTCAGAGTTATGAGGGTCCTTGAAAATAAAACGTTTGAGAGCCACTGTACTAGTCTAATGTGCCATAGTGTCGTAGTAATTGATACATATTCTGAAGAAATCCTGGGGACTGACATTCAGTAATTGGTCCTTATGATCAAAATAAAACATTATAGTGGTGTTAAATAAATCTAGAATGAATTATCCTCCTCAGGATTAGTAGCTAATGCTGCGTTCACCATTGATGTTTTCAAGTGCTTGTTCTGTACATACAAGAGTTTCACAGGGGACACTCAATACTTCCATTTGAGCATTAAAACCAAACAGCGTCTGATGGATATTTTGTCGTGGTTAATATCACCCTTTTATCAATTCATATTGATTGTTAGATATGAATTATGATACATACATCATTATGATTCATTTATTAGGATATATTATGTGAACTACTGTCTGAACTTACAGTATAGGTCCTTGTTACCCTGAGACCCATGTTTTGGTGGTACTGTAAGTTCAGGTTAGTGGAACGTTACTAGGACCGTACGTGTCTCTGTCTTCTTGTTATGATAATGGGAACGAATCAATGAGTCCCACAATCTAACTGTCATAATCTGTATTCCTTATATACTGTATGTTAACTTCCATCTTGGAAGAGAGAATTACCAAGCTGCCACTGATGGTATGCTCACTGTTTGTCTCTTTGTCTGACTCTCTTCAAATACAACATTTAAGATATAGTCCTTTGGTTTGTCTCTGTCTTATTTTGGTTATGGATTTATCCATATCCATATTTATTTAAGTTATTATTTAAGTTTATTTATCAGCGTCCATCCAGCAACCACTGCCTTCCGCTTGGTTTGAAATTAGTTCAGGTCTGCAGGAAGTATTGCTACTCACAGTAGGGTTCAACTGCAAACTTAATTTCTCTGTTGTGGTGTGTGTGTGTGTGTGTGTGTGTGTGTGTAGGTGCAATGGATACGTCTACACATACAGAATCTACCTGGACGAGACAGGCTCCTGGGCAACAGAGGTGAGACAGTTCATATTTCCTTTCATGCAATTTTTTTTCTCTTCTAATTACGTACCACAAACAACAAAAACACAATAACTCCACTAACCTCATCCGTTACGTGTGTGCCGCGTCCGGCAGGAAACTGAGGTTGTGTCAGCGCAAAAACTAATTCGGCGAGCTAGCTAGCATATATCGTTGTTTTCGGGAGGAAACCTTGTATGTCCAAAACCGTTCGTTTTGCATTTTTCATTTTTAAAAAATGATTTAAACAATGCCTCGCGATGCGAGGCGTTGTGTGCTTGTAGATCGGCTATTTTCACTACAACAACAGTCTTGTACGATGAAGAAGGGCTTTACTTTACGAAAAAAAAAACATACAAATTTGATACAAGGTTTCTGCCCGACAGTGACGATATGAATTTAAGGCCAAGCGTTTGAGGATTGACAGAAGTGAAAAATGGGCACGCTGCTTTCTTTCAGTGGTGAGATGGAGATACCACCCCTCCAGCTCTTCTCTCTCGCTCTCTCTCTCTCAGATATAGGACAAGCCTAGCATAGCATCTGCATTAATAAATACACAGCGCCGACGGGGAAGTGAAGAATCACGTTTGACAGTGTTTCTGATGGGATATGTAATTGAGCACTGAGATCTGGCAAACACCCAGGGGTGTGAGTGCACGCACAGAAACATCAGAGGACTGTGTCTCCGGTTGACAACTAAGTTAGATGTTTCTGTAAGTACATTTCTGGTTCCCTCGCTGGCAACTGACAGCGCCAACGGAAGAGATCCCAAACACCTGAATTACAACCAATTTCAAACCCACAAGCCCAATAATAACAGCTTACATTATTCATGTGAGACATCAATCACTTTAATGAAATGTTTCTGGGGGAAACAGAGAGGTATAACGTCATGGCGATCGGGGCCTCGATGGAGGGAAGGATTCAAAGTGCGGCGCTTTAGAAAATATCAATATTCAGGCGTTTTGTACAAATGATTTCTAAAGGTCTTCAAAACCCAATTTGATATTCCCACAGGTGCTCAAATATGACACCTCCACTTCCGGTGATTGATAGCGGCCCCAAATGAAAACATATTATGGTCGTTTTTTTTAAAGGACTGCAGATAACTTAGTTGACAAAACGATAGTTTTCTGCACTTCCATAATTTAATTCGGGAATGTTTCATGATAAACTTACTTACTTTTTTGTTTTGTCTTCAAGACCTTTTTTATGCATTTCCTAGAATAAACACTTTTCTTGTTTATGCCTGTGGAAAGATAGCCTTTAGAAACACGGGGGCAGAGTTATACGTTTGCAGTTTGCTCCGTTTTATCAAATGGAACAGGAAACTCTTTGACACAGTGAGAGCTAACTCGAAAAGAACACACAAAAGTGTTTTTTTTAAGACATATTCACCCCGCCCCTCCCCAACAAAATGTTGAGAGATCAAAATATGTAACATTATTCCCGCGGTGAGTGCGACGCATTAGGCAATCTTTAAAGCCCTGCTGAGAGGCAGCGAGGAGAACGCAGCAGCTTAGCTGTGGGAAAACACAATAGAACCAATTTCACTGCGAACGCCCTTGTTATAGCCTGAAGATTAACTCCACCAGGCAAACAAAATAAGGCATTATCCCACTACTGTTTATACTTAACTCAAACCGAAGGAGTAAGTACTATTGCATTGATCAGTTGTGCTGTTGCGACGGCGTTCGCGCTCGGAAAACAAACGTTGAGTTTCTTTCACGCCGTGAGAGAGACTGGAGTGCTTTTTGAGTCGAAGTGGATATATATGAATGCATTCGATTATTATTTGTTTTTTAAAACACTGTCTGCTACGCAAAACAGAATGCCTAAAAAGCAGTTGGTGAGGCAGTTCAGACTGCAAGTAACACGTTACTGTAGAAAGTTAGTTGGGAGATAAAGTGAACTGATTCATCATTATCCATAACCGGGGTTGTTAGAAGCAAAACAACAACATAACAATAATAGGTTTACACTGGAGTCTGTGTGTCTTCTAAAGTAATAGTAGCTTTGTACCATTATGAATATGCATTGTGTACAGATGCTAT
>NC_137824.1:34213635-34251135 GCF_963921795.1 Nannobrachium achirus | reverse complement strand
GGCTCCGAGGACCGAGGACACCCTCCTCCCCAACGCACCGAGGCGCCCACTCACCCTGCTTCAGTTGTCACTTCTCACAGTCTCTCGGACCGCTTCTCTCCCTCTCAGCTCCCGTGGGACCGACTGTAGTGTCTGTGTGTGGGCTACTCGGTACACAGCTCAGCTTGAGCCATAAAGATGACGATAAAGTTACAAAATACTCAGACCAAAGTGTGCAGGGGAGAAAATGTACAGTGGCGAGAGAGACTCAGAGAGAGAGAGAGAGAGAGAGAGAGAAAGAAGAAGATGGGACGATAATCGTTAAAAAACACAATCTTATCGTGGAAATTTACATTTATCGTGAAATTATCCTCCGTCATGCATTGGGATCAATTCACCTTTTATTTTCCGAGCTGCATATCCGGTTCCATTTAAACCCCTTGGTAAAACTGACCTGGAAATAACGTACTTGATACAGTCTTTTTTTCACACTCTGTACCAAATCTCTTTGCCAAACAATTGCAGATATACAAGCTCACATACAAGCTTGTAGATCTGCAATCTTTTGGCAAATGTTCCGCCCCGGGATAATATCTTGGGGATATTTTGATTATTGCAATTTCTCTGGTCACAATAATCGTGACATGACATTTTAATATCGTCCCACCACTAAAACAAACAGAACATTGAGTGAGATTGAGAGAAAGAGAGAGAGAGAAAATAATTAGCCACGGCGTCCATGAACTGGCAGGCGGCGGAGCAGTAATTCACACATAATAACTTTAATCAGCACTGTAACCCAATAAAGATTCAGATTCTTTAGCGAGAATATTTACTATAGCCATGTATAATTCTTTGCAAAAAGAAAAATGTAATTGTTTTTTTTTTCTCCTATTGATTAACAATACTGACACTTACTTATGAACAACAGAATATTTTTTTTCCAGCTGAGCACTTTTCTTTTTCAGTGTGAAAGCACTGGGCTATGTACATTCTTGATCTTAGTATACACACTCATACAAACTACAGTAGAAGCACACGCCAGAGGCAGAAAACAACAGGTTTCCTTCTCTAAAGGGGGAGTGTCAGAGTCAACAAGGCCTCTCTTGCACAATATGTAAACGATAGTACTGTAATATCCGAGGTAAACCATGTAAGTAACTCAAATGGCAAACAGAGAGCTCTTGGTACGAGTTTTGTGTCTGGAGGATGGGTTATTCACTGAGCCAGTCCCACCGTCTTAATTTCCACGGTTCGCTGGAGCTGATCGGAAAAGTCCAATATGATGAACGAAGTGTCGAGAGAGCGACCAACAGTCGGACAGTTTCATTTCATTCAGTCTCATCAGTCCGTCTGGTCAGTCAGTCGTTCAGTTTAATGAGTCCGTCGGTCGGTCGGTCTCCCCGGTGAGTCTGGATACAAAAAAAAAGCAAAGCCACAGCTGAACCACACTGCGTTGTGCCACTTGTTTAGAAATCGGAGAAACCGGGACGATAATAATAAAATACCATCATTTTGTCACAATTAAAGGCATTTGGAAATCGCGTTTTTCCCCCAATCTCTCTTTCACTCTCTCTCATTCTCTCTCTCTCTCGGTGATGTCGTTCGTTGTTCGTCTCCGTTGATGTCTTTCTCTCGAAGTCGTTGTTGTTGTTGTTGTTGTGGATACGGTATTAGAAACATCAGAACAAATCAAGGATTTAGGGAGTAGAAACAGGCAGTCTTTGGTGGGGTGGTGGGTTGGGGGGGGGGGGTTGTTGGCGGGGTGGGGGGGGGAAGGGCGTTTAGGTCTCTGTTACCTGCCCCCCACCTCGCTCAGTGTCATGAAGTGGACGTTGGAGGGGCAGTCGGACAGCTCGGGCTGCTGCTCCACGGGCAGCGAGTAGTAGCCGTCGTAGCCCTGGACGCGCCCGGCCGAGAGCAGCTGCTGCCGCTCCGCCTCGCTCCACGCGCGGCTCCCGCCGGCGCCCTCCTCCACGCGCCGCCTCTCACGCTCCCAGGCGCCCTCAACGGCGCGCCGCCGCGCCTCCTCGCGCACGCGCGCCCTCTCCTCCTCCTCGGTGCCGCCGTAGCGCACGCTCAGGCAGAGCGCCCCCTGCTGCAGCGTGATGTCGGCGAAGCGGCGGGTCCGGCCGCCGACCGTGGCGCTCACCTGCGGGTGGTTGGGAGGGGAAAAGCGATCACGTTTTTTTTACAAGGTCACAAGCTATTTTAGCATAGCATTAGACTAGCTAAGGGAAATGTAAAGAACACGTCAGTGGTGGAAAAGGTAATCGCATTTTATACTACTTTGTACTACTAACTAAGTAAAAGTATCAATACTGCAATTTAGAAAATACTCTGTTTCAAGTAAAAGTCTGGAATTCAATATTTTACTTGAGTAAAAGTACAAAGGTATTGGTGTCAAAATGTACTTAAAGTACCAAAAGCAGAAAGTACTTGTTATGCAGAATGTCCCATTTCACAGTTTTCAAATGTGTAAAATGTCTAAAAATCATTTGAAAATAGCAGATCTACAGTGAGTTTGTAGATTGGCTATTTTCAAAAGGCCAAAATGGATGTAGGGCTGACGTGGTTAATGTGTCTTTTGTAATAGTAATGGAAACACAAACAATATAATCAAAAGTAACTAGTAGCCTAAGTAAAGTTTTCAAATAATTGTAGTGAAGTAAAAGTAAAAACATTTCCTTAGAGATGTAGTGGAGTAAAAGTAAAAGTACTGAAGATTTTACTCAAGTATACAGCACTTGAATAAATGCACTTAAGCTACTTTCCACTGCTGCTCACCTGCGACACGCTCACGTTGACGCCACTCTCCAGGACCCGACCCGCCCCGACCCCAAGGCCGGCGCCGGGGCCCAGGTCCTCCTCCACAGGCCGCTGCGACTGGAGGAAGTGGTGCGTGTCGCAGCCGCGCACCGTGAAGCTCAGGCCTTGCAGATGCACGGCGCCGTTCAGGATGGCCGCCACGCGCCGGCTGTCCTCGCCCGCCACGCCGATCACCTCGGCGCTGACGCGGCCCCCGCGCCCCACGGCCAGCCGCACGCCGGGGCCCAGCAGGGAGGGCCGCGAGGCGAAGGGGGGCGGGCCGGACGGACGGCGGCACGCTGAGCCCACGGCGCCCGACACCAGCGGGAGCCTCTCCAGAGAGATGAAGCTCCTCAGCTGTCTCTGGAGCTCACACTGAATACCCAGCACCACCTGCAAGGACACACACACACACACACACACACACACACACACACACACACACACACACACACACACACACACACACACACACACACACACACACACACACACACACACACACACTGTAAGACAGTGGTTCTCAACCTGTGGGTCGGGACCCCCCAAATTATTTTGGGGGGTCCCCAGATGATTAACTTAAAGTGAAACATTGTTTTCTCACTCAACAGTAAACAAACCAACACGAAGTTTAAGTGTATAGAGGGTATCTGCACATTTCTAAAGTGACAATTGAAGTACTTTTTAATACCTCTAAAATGACAACTTAAGAATTTGTCAAATTGTCAAATATTAGAGGCAGATCTACATGCTCACAACGCCTCTTCTATTTTCACAATAGAACCGTGTTATACAAAATGTAATACCTCAAATCATAGTGCTCGTCAGGGTGGGGGGGGAGGGTCCCCAGTTATAAATGATTATTTTGGGGGTCACGGCCTGAAAAGGTTGAGAACCAGTTCTGTAAGACACTGGATCCCCAACACCACCTGAACTACACTACTGTAAGGGTGATCTGCTTCCAATGGCGGATTTCACATCCTGATTCCGTTTTCTCCCAATGGATTGTGGGGATTTGAGCTTTTGCTTCAGTGCCGGGTGCCGTGGAGCCGCAGTTACGGTTTAATTATAAGCACTCGACAGTCGGATTTGAAATCCTGACTTTAGTCGGGATAAGCACTAAATGTGTTATGTAAAAAACATAACATCTGTTTGAAGGGAGCAATGCTGCTGCTGCTGCTGCTGATAGACCCACACAACGTCATCATGTCACAGCTTGTCCGCGTTCGTGTAGACGTGTACACATTTTTCTATGGGTAAACCCAGAGACCGTAAAAATGTGTCATCAAGATGTCATCATGCTCTGATGTCACTGTGATGTCAGGGGAACCAATCTACCAGAATGGGTTTGCCGCTCTGACATCACGCTCTGGCTTCACTGTGATGTCACACTAACAGAATCCCTTTTATGCCCATATACGGAGTTCCCTGATGTCATCAATATTAATGATGCCCTGTTTAAAGTTCATTTGACAGGCACTATGGGAAGCAACAAGGATGTTCCCCTCCCCACCCGGAATCCCTTCCCCAAACTCGGACATTTGCGTTCGTAATAATGACCCTCAGCCAAGCCGGATTGAAACCGCTAGACATTTTTCATTTGTTTCTCTGGGATCCCAATCGACACTGTATAATCCTTAGTGTCCAATGGAGTGTACACTCAGAGCTACAGACCTCAAGGTGTCTAACTATCAATCAATTAGCCCGGGGACCCCTGGCTGGGACACAGCGGGACAGCTGAAGAGACCCCTGTTGAGTTGATAAGCAGTGATGTAAAGGATGCAAAGTCAAAGGATCTAGTCTGTTTTATTGACGTAGGATGTAGAGCTACGATGCCCAGCCTCAAAGAGACAAATCCCTTGTAAGAGCAGACATACCTGGTAATACATAGATTTGTGAAGTGTTTAGGGGAGGAGGATAAAGGAGGATTTGTAGTGATCTCCTCGGGGAAATTACTTCTCTGCATTGGCTTTTGGTAGGTTTACCATAATATATACTTCCTGCTGCAGAACATTTTTCCCGCACCGGGCCTGCTTTTTCAATTACCGTATTTTTTTCATTTATTGTTTTATATATTTTTTGGGGGAAAGGATTAAAATAATAACTAGAAATACTGTTCCTACGAAACAGTGTGGGCTCGCATGGAGCATGAATGGGCACAAAGATCTACCCTTTGGGCTGCTCCTCCTCATTGGCTCAGGGCCCTGCCTTAGTACTGTCGGTATTTTTTTTTTAGGAGAATAACCTTGCTCTATAAAGTTTTGGTATAACATACTGATACAACATACTGGTCTCGAGCCCCCGTGTTGTTGGTATTTATATCAGGTCTCGGTGGTGATGTCACCAGGAGCGCTGCTCTGTGGTGGTCTCAGCTTTCAGCTAGCCCACAATAATAATAACTAGAGAAATTGCAATTTGGGAAATTGCGAGTGTGGTTGCATAAAAAGTTACATAAAAAAAGTTACCTTACTATATATGGTGTTTCCCATTCAAAGTCAATGGGAAAAGTTACGTCATAAAAGTTACTCACTATATATGGTGTTTCCCATTCAAAGTCAATGGGAAAAGTTACGTCATAAAAGTTACTCACTATATATGGAGTTTCCCATTCAAGTCAATGAGACTAAGAGTTTTGAAAAATGCAAAATTCCCCAGAGTAATAATGTGGTTGCCCTGGCAACCACACTAATAACTAGAAAGATGCAATTTGAAATTGCAAGTGTGGTTGCCGACGATTGGTGACTATCTTCTACAGCAGGGTTCCCCAATAGGCGGCCCGCGGGCCATTTGCGGCCCGTGGGGGGCTACTGTCTGGCCCACACCAACCCCAGTAATGATGGTGGTATGAGAGCAGCAACAACACTAGTATATCGTCGTTGTCGGGTGGAAATCTCGTATCTCCAAATTTGTACGTTCTTTCGCAAATCATACAAGGCCGTCGCACCAAAGTAGTGAAAACAGCAGATCTACAAGCACACAACGCCTCGCACCGCGAGGCGTTGTGTGCTTGTAGATCGGCTGTTTTCACTAGTTTAAATGATTTTTAAAATGATAAATTCAACGGTTTTGGACATACAAGATTTTCACCCGACAACGACGAGAACTGTCGCTGGAGTAGTGGGAACGCCACCGTCGCCCCCCTGCAATGTTGTGGCCCTCGGCTTGGTACCCTAGACATAATTCGGCCCTTGGAGAAAACGAATTGGGGAACCCTGTTCTACAGTAAGCTAACTGTCATGTGAAGCTCGACCAATAGATTCCCTATTGATTGCCACTCACTCCCATTGATTCCCTACTGATTCATTTCCCACCCGCAAATATAAACTAGTCCTGTGCCCGGAGGGTGTGCATGTGTGCACAGTATAAGGGATTGAATGCAGGAGTCTCAGAAGTTGTTGGAGTGCCCGTTGGGCAGATCTTTATGCCCATATATGGTGTTCCATGTTGGAGTGTCCTTTGGGCAGATCTTTATGCCCATACATGATGTTCCGTGTCCAGGCCAGTCTGTGATGTCAATACTATGAAATCAGAGTATTAATTTAGTGTCGCTAAATTAATAGTTAGATGTTATGATGCTAAATATTATTATATAATCTCCCGAATTCTGACGTCATACATTTTCCTGTAATATGACGTTCATCATTTTGATGAGGTAATGGGCTGTCTATCGATTGACCAGCTTTGCAAGCTGGTAAAAATAAATAAACTGGCTCTAATAACGGCATGGCATCTACGTGGATCTCTTCCATCATGGTGGTGATATCATATTGGTGATGTCATATTGATGACGTCACTCTTGCCCAAATATGGAGGGGCGTCAGCCTGTGCACATCGGTGTTGTCAGGCATGCACGGCAACTGGTTGTGTTGTGAGTGAGGACAGACCAGAGCTCTGCTCAGCATGTATAAGATTTGAAAATATTTTAGAATTCCACTTCATTCCACAGACATCAGTCTCCTTTGCTCAGTGTCGTGTGAGAGGGAGATATAAAGCATAGGGAGTCAATATTCCATTACCCTACAGAACCTAAAACTCTGTCCCCTATAACAGCCCTTGTCTAGATGCAGATTTGATGAACCACCACTCCAGGAAGGAGTGTGGTCTCAAGCTTCCCAGACCAAGGTCCACTGTTCTGATTGTACATACTTCACATCTGAAACGAGCCATGACGACCTCTACAGCCAAATGCCCATAAATGGACCAATCCCCTCAGAATCCTTCCACAAAACCACAAGAATTGCAACCAGCCAGGAACAAGGAGACACAGACGAACCAAAATCTTACAGTCATCAAAAGTTTACCAAGACTTTAACTCAACCAGGAGAAGTGAAGACACATCAGCTGGCTTATACCGGGAAGAAAACTCACATCTGTAAACAGTGTGACAAGAGTTTCAGAAAGTTAAGTGAGTTGAAGAGACACCTGACAATCCACACAGGAGAAAAACCTTTCTATTGTAAACAGTGTGACAAGAGTTTCAGTCAGGTAGGTGACCTGAAGATTCACCAGCGTATCCACACAGGAGAAAAACCTTTCCATTGTAAACAGTGTGACAAGAGTTTCAGTCAGTTAGGTAACCTGAAGAGACACCTGCGTATCCACACAGGAGAAAAACCTTTTCACTGTAAAGAGTGTGAGAAGAGTTTCAATGACCTAGGTCTCCTGAAGAGACACCTGTCAATCCACACAGGAGAAAAACCTTTCCACTGTAAAGAGTGTGACAAGAGTTTCAGTCAGTTAGGTAACCTGAAGAGTCACCAGCGTATCCACACAGGAGAAAAACCTTGCTATTGTAAACAGTGTGACAAGAGTTTCAGTCAGTTAGGTAACCTGAAGAGTCACCTGCGTATCCACACAGGAGAAAAACCTTATAGCTGTAAAGAGTGTGACAAGAGTTTCAGTCAGTTGGGTGACCTGAAGAAACACCAGCGAATCCACACAGGAGAAAAACCTTATCACTGTAAAGAATGTGACAAGAATTTCAGTCAGTTAACTACCCTGAGGAGGCACCAGCGTATCCACACTAGATAAAAGCTGTTTCACCGTAAACAGTGAAAACTACCGTCTGCAGAATGGGTCCTCATTGGCTAAGGGCCCTGCCTTTGTACAGTCTGTAATTTTTTTTTTTTTTGGAGAATAAACTTGAGCTATAAAGTTTTGGTATAACATACTGGTCTCGCCTTTCAGCGAGCCCACAATTAGAAACTCTGTTCCTATGAAGGGTTAGGAGAATAAACTTGACCTATACAGATTTGGTATAACAGAGTAAAGTATAGCTTCTACCACTTTTTCTAGTCACATGTTCAAATACTGGATTCTGATTGGCTAAATTCCGGAGGTTATGGCAGAACAACCGCCGCAGTTGTGTGAGGACGAGATCAATGCGCCTCAGTGTACATCCGGGGACTTCAGGAGGTAGTCGGAACACCTTTCCCCCAACCAACATATGACGGTCGTAGCGGTCCTATGTTTACTAACGTGCGTACGACGTCGCCGATTTATTTGGATCCAATGCAATCCGCCAACTTTAAAGCCCCTTTTCTCTGAACCTATGCCTTTCTGGAAGCGAACAGCCTCTATTTACGGCCGGAACGGTCCTTCTAACTGACGTTAGCTTAGCTGTATGCTAGACATCTTTCTCTGCATGGAGTTGGCGTCATCTGGTGGTGAGTAGAAGATGTTGTTTGTGGAACTATTTGCTGTCGTCGCGGAAGTTTTATAGGCAATAATGATTGTAACTTAATATCCTTGCAAGTTACAACTATGTGTTTTCTTTCATGTATACGGAAAAAAGTGGTAGAAAAGCTATTTACCACTCGGGGTCGGACATTATGCTCTGATAATGTCCTGTGTGAGGGTGTTATCGGACTCGGCTTCGCCTCGTCCGATCACCCCCTCACACAGGACATTATCAGAGCATAATGTCCTCTCACTCGGGGTAAATTGCTTACATAACATACTGATATAACATACTGGTCTCGAGCAAATAGCAGTCACCAGAACCAACCTGGACGGTTAAAATACTGAATCAAGCAACTACACGTACATAAAAGCCTGAGTAGACATTAAAACATTTTTGAAAGTGAAACATCTCTTTAAGTGTCTTGCTCAAGGACACTTAACCAGGCGATACCTGGAGGAACCAAGGATTTAAACAGGGACCTTTTGATTCCCAGACGGCTGCTACACATACTAAGCCACTGCCTTGTCACTTGGCACACTATTTGGAAGTGTTTACTTGACCCACAGCAGCAGCAACGCAGACGCTTCGGCCGGAGCTTTCCTCACAGCTAGGGTTGTTCGATATGGCCAAAAAATAAAATCTCGATTATTTTCTCTGAAATCCCGATTTTCGATTTCGATTTCGATTTTTTGTTAAAAGAATAATACATTGTTTCAACTATTTTGTTTTCATTTAAAAAATGCAAGGAAATGATTTTTTTTTTTCATTATTGTTTCATTTTTTGATTTTTTTATATAGCCAAATAGCAAAATGCAATAAAACAATAAGGGTATTAATAATAATAACTTTAGTTGTGCAACAATCACATATAACTTAGCGTCCTTAGTGTTTCATTATCAATAGTGAGTGACAAAACAGCCAAAACAAGCCAGCTCTTGGAGGCTGGTGAGGCATTTTGGTAGGCATTTCGCCTACCAAAATGTAATTCCTGGCTACGCCCCTGCCCTGCACCACTCATGCACGGAGATGTTGACTGATTGTAAACGGAGGCGAAGCGCTTCGCTTCCCGACGCAAAATTAACACAGTGACATGGACAGTAGGAGTAGACTACAGTCAGTAGGTGGGTAACACAGAATTAATAAGCTTCTTTCAAACTACAACAAGTAAGTAAGTTTACCAGCTCAGCAGCGTTTTGTTCTGTTTGCTGCTTGAACCATCGCGAGTGAGCGCATTGCGGTGGTGAACTCTGCTCAGTCTGACGTGCGCTAAACGCGCATCAAAGAAATTACACATCAGATAGAAAGTAGTATTAATTTGGTGTCGGACCTTGTCGTCCTGCTTTAGGAGGACGGGGCTGTGTACTTTTTGCGCGTGCAAGGCTCCAATGAGTAAGAATTTCCCTAATTAAAGTGAAAATCGATTTTACGATTTCCATTTTTTTAAATCGTACAAAGGAAAAAAAACGGGTTACGATTAAAAATCGATTAATCGAACAACCCTACTCACAGCATGATAAGGTTGAGGAAAGTAATACATATATAAGAGCCTAAAACGATCCGTCGCGAAAAGGCTCTGGAACAGGGACAGAGATGCAAAAACACACACAGTAAAAACAAACTTTACTTAAAGGGATATTTCACTTAATAATAATAATAATAATAATAATAATAATGTTTTATGGTCTAATCAGGCTTTTGTGAGCACCCTGGAGAGATTTTAATTTGCTTGATTCAGTAGTTAGATAATTGATATTCATTTTATCAGACACGCCCCCCTCCTATACAAACCCACTGTAACTTCATATTCCATTTTAAAGCATGGTAGATTCATCAAAAACACCCGTCTTTTTTCTGGTGACTCCTGACGCCTTCCTAATATGTGAGCCGGCCATGTTTTTTTTGGATGACATTTTTCCTTTATTTTTAATAATCTTTTTATTGTATTTTATAAAAAATAAATGAAAAAGGTTATTGAAAAAAACACAGCGTATTAGGAGGGTGTCAGGAGTCACCAGAATAAAAGACCGGTGTTTTCAATGAATCTATCATGGCTAAAATAGAGTTTGAAGTTACAATGGGTTTGTATAGGATAGGGGTGTGTCTGATAAAATTAATATCAAATATCTAAATACTGAATGAAGCAAATTAAAATCTCTCCAGGGTATTCACAAAAGCCTGATTAGACGATAAAATGACCAAAAGCTTTTTTGACAGTGAAATATCCCTTTAATAACACGTTTAACATAAGTACAGTACACCTTCACCTAAGGATCAAAACTAAAACTCAAGTACAGTATACCACACTATCATATGAACACGATAACAACTCTCAGGAAACATGGACAAACAAACTGGAAACTCAGACATACAGTCAGTCCCACTAAATATCCAATTGTCTTTAGCATGGGAACCTGAGGTGGAACCAGTCTCTCAATCAAGGCCGAACAGAGGGGAGAACGAGGGGAAGCCACACCGGGCAAAGTCACCACAGGGCATACAGTCCAAGAGGAGGACACTCGGGGCAGGGGCAGAGGCCAAGATCGTGACAAGGACTTTAATTATTGAATGCTGGGGAGTTTTGGCTTCTGTATTCGTTGTGCACCCAATAAAAGAACTAACCTGCCTTCAAGGACAAGTGTTCTTTTTCAAGCCAAGTAGTCAGAAACCGAACATTGTTTGATCCTGGGTTCCTCTACTGTCCAAAACGTCACTTACGTCATTGGAGAGTGCGAGCATTTTGATCTACGAGTGTGAGGGGTGTTAAAATTAAACAATGTCTGTATTATTTTACGGAAGAGATCTCGAAACAAGCTTGGAAATCTCGATACGCGTGGCTTGTAGATCTGCTACCTTTGATACATTTGTGTGACGCTGTGGTATCAAGTAGGGCGTTAATTTACGAAAAAACACAAAAGGTTGGAATATGGAGGTACAGTAGGAGGATCTCTACACGACAATAATATGCTATTCACAAGAAAAGATCTAGTCGCATTTACTTAAGTACAGTTTTGAGGTATTTGTACTTTACTTGAGTATTTCCAGTTTTCAGTACTTACTTACTTCTACTGCACTACATCTCGGATCCAAATATTGTATTTTTACTCCACAACAATTATTTGAAAACTTTAGTTACTAGTTACTTTGCAGATATAAATGATTATATTATAACACATACATTAATGCACTTTAGCCCTATGCTATACCGTGGCTATTTGAAAATAGTCGATCTACAAGCTCACAACGTGTCGCATCACGATGCGTTGTGAGCTTGTAGATTGGCTATTTTCAAACATTTTGTACTTTTACTTTACAGTACATTTTGATGCCAATACTTTCGTACTTTTACTCAAGTACATTTTGAATTCTGGACATTTACTTGTAAGGGTGCCCTCACACCAAAATACCTAGAGTGGAATCCGCCGTTTCTGCAAAAAACGCTCCATTCTCATTGAAATGCATTGGCGGATTCCACTCTAGGTATTTTGGTGTGTGGGCACCCTAACAGAGTATTTCTACATTGCAGTATTTATACTTTCACTCAAGTCAAAAATTTGCGTACTTTTTCCACCACTGCCTCTCGCGAGAACCCTGGCCTCGTCTTGTTGTTGAATCTCAAGTGAGTTCGAAAAAGAAAAGTGATGCATTTACTGCATTTGTATAACCTTGCACACATTATATTATGCAGGACGTGGTGTCAACCGAAGCGAGCGCTAGCTCCCCAAAATAAGGGTTCCTTGGGAATGGCTGTGCACCAGCCGAGCAGGACACTTAAACCCTAACGGCTCCCCTGTGTGCTCACTAGAGCTGTTCACTGCTGGGTCACATGCAGAACAGGAACATCCCTGAGGGGGGGCTTCTTTCTTCCCGCTGCAGTGGAGACACCCTGGATGTGTGGGATTCTAGACATGTGAGCAGAGGGTTCCCTGTGGACGGCACCTGCCACGTCACACCTAACATTCACATTTAACCTCAAACTCTGTTTTTGTGCATAATACAGTATACATTTTCGCAGGTTAATCAGATTTTAGCTACTCCTCCAACAGTTTTGGTGGCACGCACTTGGGCCATACGTCAAATCGACCAGCTTCAACGGGAATCGATTCCTTGCATTTTGCTAAGAGGTATGTTACAGTTTAATACATTTATTCGTGAAGAAACAAGACAAGGACGGAATGGTTACCACTTAAGGGCTGTAACGATTATGACATTTTACATGACAATTAATTTTCACTCAAATTATTGTCGTTGACGATTACATTTCTGTCTGGCTTTTAGGCTTTCAAGTTGCACATGGCAGATATACACATAACCTAAATATACAAAGAAATTACTGACATATTTGACAACTTTATACTTTAAAAAGAACATTGATAGTGGAAATAGCCGATCTACAAGCTCACAACGCGTCGCAATGCGACGCGTTGTGAGCTTGTAGATCTGCTATTTCCACTATTTTTTTTTTACTTTAAAAAATATATATATATGAAGATTTTTCAACATGGAAACGATTATGACAATTATGAAAAATAATCACGATTATGTCAAATAATTGCGACTACACGATTATGTAATAATTGTGACAGCCCTAGTTAGCACCACTCAAATAGGAACAAGGACTGACAGATAGTGACTCATGTCACATCATCTTTCTACTTCTAGTTTGAGTTAGTTGTGTAAACATGCAGTACTCTTTTAGCACTCGTTTTACTTGATTTTCAGTCAACTAAAATGTTTTGGCTACCCTGACGAAGGCCACTTGGAGGAAATGCGTCAGCAAGTTGTTTTCTTTCTTTCTTTTCCTACTTTTCTTTCCTTCTCCCCCTACCGAGAGCAGCCTTGGACACGCCAGGAGGCATTATTCTTATTTTCTATCGTTTCTATCGTTTTCTATCGATTTATTTTCAAGGTTTCCAAGAGCACAAACAAACCAACATGACAGAGCATGCCAGTCCCTAGCTTTTTAATCCATTAATATTGGGAACGCATTATTATTTTAATCATTATTTTATGCTTTAACTATAAAAAAATAAAAAAAATAGCAGATGCTGCGCTGTGAGCTTGTAGATCTGCTCATTTTGAAAAATCTTGAAACTTTGAACATTTTTTGACCAGATTCTATAAATCCTATTCAGGTTTCTGAAAAACCTATGTTTCTATGTCAATGGTGCTCAGACTTCTTCATGTCAAGGACCCCCAAAATTACATGTATTTGGCCACGGACCCTCATCTCAAAATACGCTGTTCCAGGGAACCCCGAGAAGCAAATATTTGAGTTATAAATATTCGCTTTTAAAAAGATATATTGAAAGATTTGCAAAAAACATTCACGACTTGCACTCGGTGCCGCGCTGCAAGCTTGTATATCTGCTATTTTTGAAAATTTGTATATCTGCTATTTTTCAATAGCCAAAGTATAAATTAATTCCAGGCCTAAATGGGTGAACTAAAATGTTTTTGCCCCCCCAGCCCTCCAGTTATTTGGCTAGTGTTGGTGTTGGTGCCCCCACCTTGCTGGAGTCCCAGTCTTGCGTGGTGGTCTGTGTGGTCTGCAGCTCATAGGTCTGCTCCATCCGGCCCACGTCAGGCTTGGGGAAACCCGGAACCACGTTGTGGAGCTGGAACCCAAACAGCTGCAACCAGCTCCCGATGCCTGGACGTGCACGCAGGCACGCAGGCACACACACACACACACACACACACACACACACACACACACACACACACACACACACACACACACACACACACACACACACACACACACACACACACACACACACACACACACACACACACACACACACACACACACACACCCATTCACCACCGCAGACGCAAACATTAAAAAACAGAACATGTGGCGTAAGTTCAGCAAAAGCTAAGGTATGGCAACGTGACTGGTGTCAGGACACCAGTCATGTTGACATACCTTAGCAACAAGCATGAGTCAGCTTAGGTGGTTAGGGCATCTAGTACGGATGCCCCCCGAGCGCCTTCCTAAGAAGGTCCTCGATGCACGTCCCACTGGGAGGAGACCCCGTGGCAGACCAAAGACCAGATGGAAGGATTACATCTCCAAACTGGCTTGGGAACGCCTCGGTATGCTCCCTGAGGGAGTGGAGGAAGTTGCTCGGGATAAGGAAATCTGGAAGTCTCAGTTGGAACTGTTACCCCCCGCGACCCGATTCCGGATAAGGGGTTGAAGATGGATGAATGATGAATTTATTTTAAGAAGTACATTTTTTTTCCTGTAGTGCAGGCAGCTGCCATACCTTGCCATACCCAATTGATGCCTCTGATCGAGCAAATATTTTGAATAGTGTGCATAATTGTGAACTGAATCAATAGGGCATATAACTTGCCTAAAAAGCGACCGTGAACAGGGAATCACAGAGTACGTATGGCCAGCAGTGTTGGGCAGTTACTAGTAATATATCACTGTGCTATTATTACTTTACCCAGTAACAAGTAAGGGATTACTCTGCCAAAACGGTATATCATACATATCATATTAACTATGTTTATTATTAAAACAATTCAGATCTAAATGAGCTGGCGAAACAGATTGTATCGTTGTACAATACATCTCTTCTTTTTTTGATGGTCCGGTGGCAAACGTCAATGGCAAATGTCATATAATGTCATATCGTCGTTGTCGGGTGGAAACCTTGTATCCCCAAGTTTCAAATTTGTATGTTCTTTCGCAAAGTAAAGTCCTGCTTCATCATACGAGGCCGTCGCACAAAAGTATTGAAAACAGCAGATCTAGGTTTTCACTCGTTTAAATCATTTTTAAAATGATAAATGCAAAACGAACGGTTTTGGACAAACAAGGTTTTCACCCGAGAACGACGATATATATAATATAGTACTCTTGATTCCAAGTAATAAGTAATATCATATTATTACCTCTTCAAGGAGTAAAATGTAATGAGTAACATATTACGCTCCTGTAGGTAATATTGCAACCAACATGGATGGCCAGCCCTCACTGGTAGAGAGGTGCAGCACGGGTCCTGCTGAGGCTGAAAGCGTGACAGAGCCACTGAATGTTCCATTATCTGGAGGGACAGATGCACCCACTCATCCCACCTAATCTATTCATCCTCCCACAGCACTATTCCAGCTCTCTCTCTCTCTCTCTCGCTCTCCACCTTGCTCCATTTTCGCTTTTTGCCTCTGCGTGCGCGTCTGTGTTTGTGTGTGTGTGTGCGCGTTAGGGATGGGACGATATGAAAATTTCAAATCACGATTATTGTGACCAAAGAAATCGCGATTTATGATATTATCGTGATAAAGACATTTGATAAAGAGAGTGAAAAAAAAGACTGTATCAAGTATGTATATTATAAGTACCTTTTACCAATAGGCCCCTTTCTGGGCCCGCCCCTTCCGCTTCCGCCATGTGACCGGCAGACATGATGGAGTCACTCAGAATGTAAACAAACGGGCCACCCACCCTGCTAACAATGGACGCGCTGAGCCATCTCACGCTCCCCGAGAGGCAACGATATGACGATAAAATCAAATTAATCGGCGTCGATCCATACAAAATTAGTAAGAGCGAGTCTAGTGCGAACAAGGGAGGGGCGGGCGCGCAGAGGCGTTCTGTGTACTTCTATTCCGGTTCGTCCACAGAGTCAGACACAGTGTTGTGTTGACATTTTCTCCGTTAGATAACAATGCTTTCTTTTCACTTTTTTCTACTTTTATCACTTGTCAAAAGACGTTTTATTTGGATGCTTCATCTTTTTACTGTTCATTTTTTTTGTTAGTGTTGTCATCGGTTTTTATTTATAAAGGGAAACAAGATATTAATGCTACAGTCTTCACACAGCAGAGCAGACAGAGAGAGGTAAGATAACGCTATTATTATCATAAAATACAGCAATCTATCTAATAAAACGTTTGTTAAATGTGCTTAGCAGTAGTGTCTTTTAGGGTTTGGGCCGGGGTCTTTGTTTAATATTAACGCTAGCCTCATTAGCATCTTAGCTCCGTCTATAATAGGTTACATCATCAGACTGCTGGTTCTCTAAGTGGGTCCGGGGACCCCCAGGGAGTTCCAGGGGGTCCCCAGCTGAATTATAGTTAGGAACCAAATGGACCCTAATGCCTCGTGCACACTACAGATATATAGTTGAACGTTTAGCTTGGTAATTCAATGTTATCTCTATGGAGCATCTGAGCATCTCCTGCATCTTAAAGCTGGTTTCCATTGAGATTACATTGAATTACCAAGCAAAACGTTCAACTATATATCTGTAGTGTGCACGAGGCATTAGGGGTATGTAACTGTACAACTATATATCTGTAGTGTGCACGAGGCATTGGGGGTATGTAACTGTACAAATCATTTGGTTCCATGTGTACACTCTGAGTTATGCTAACGTATGATTTTACAATATAAATTGGGGTCTCAGAGATACAAATGCTATTAAATGGGGGTCAGTAGCCTAATGGATGTCAAACTGGGGGTCCTTGAAATTAAAATGGTTGGGAATCACTGCTAGAGCCGTATAACATTTCTCTTATGGGGTCACTGGCCTAAATGGGGTCCAGTGGGAATGTGGGATAATACAAGTCAATTCTTATTACCTCTTATTAATTTGGTGATTATCAAACGAGTATATGGGGACCAAACAATCTGTACAAGTAGAGTAAAAATCCTCAATGTTAATTTCAATCTGAGTGTAGACCTGTACAGGTCCATTTGGTTAAATGTATTCTTTAATTAAATTAAAATGGAAGATTTTACTAAGTAAAAATAGTCTACAGTACATGTTATAAACAACTTTACTTTTGACTAAGTCCAGTTTCATTAACATTGTAAAATGATAGCTATAATAACAGTAAATATCTGTTCTTACCATACATAAAAATACATTTAATAATATACATAGTCTTGGGTACAATTATTTTTCTTTCAGGAACTGCGATGACATGGACCACATCAGCCGATCAGGGTTTCCGATGGCAGGATGTAGCAGCAATCAGATTTGAGAATTCAACCTCTTGAAAGAGCTCCAAGAAGGAACAACAAACTTTCTGTGGTCCTTCGTGGTGAGGGAGGTTGACGACTGTTTGGTTCAGGAAAACTCACACCCCTGTACTTTATTGGGAAGGAAACTATTGATTCTATTCACAACACACATTTGTCTTTGCCTATTCTATAGCTATGCCTACATTATTCAGAACCTTATTCAATTTGATTTACAATATGCAAACAAAATCCCCCCAAAATACAATACTCTACATTCTATTGTTTTCCTAAATAAAAGGCCAATTGCATGTGAAATGATATTGCTTGTATTGTCTGAATACATTTGAATAAAGCTGATACAAGACTACATTCTATTGTTTTCCTAAATAAAAGGCTAATTGCCTGTGAAATGATATTGCCTGTATTGTCTGAATGCATTTGAATAAAGCTGATATAATTCACAAGACGTAAACATGTCATGATTCATGTGTTTTAATCGAAAATGATGAACATGGTTAGTAGTACAGAATATTATACTTCTATGGGAATACATTAAAGCTGAAAACATATATAGCAGCATAATGAATTACAATTCTTTTTATTGATGGACATTATTGCAGACCTTGATTGCAGACTGTGATGACCTGAAAGGGTAAGAAAGAAAGTGTTATTTTTTTCCACTGTGAACAATTTAGTTATTTAACTTTATACTTTGTTGTGAAATATGACTTAAATGGGTCTTTAGCAGCCTATGGTTGTCAGGAAACGAGGTTGTTCATATTTTAGTTAAAAATTAAAGTTCTATAAACGAGTCTATAGGGGGGAACAAACATGATGATGAAAAATTAATTTCAAGGACCCCCAGTTTGACATCCATTACTGACCCCCATTTAATAGCATTTGTATCTCTGAGACCCCAATTTATATTGTAAAATCATACGTTAGTAGAGTGTACACATATGGAACCAAATGCTTTGTACAGTTACATACCCCCAATGCCTCGTGCACACTACAGATATATAGTTGTACAGTTACATACCCCTAATGCCTCGTGCACACTACAGATATATAGTTGAACGTTTTGCTTGGTAATTCAATGTAATCTCAATGGAAACCAGCTTTAAGATGCAGGAGATGCTCAGATGCTCCATAGAGATAACATTGAATTACCAAGCTAAACGTTCAACTATATATCTGTAGTGTGCACGAGGCATTAGGGTCCATTTGGTTCCTAACTATAATTCAGCTGGGGACCCCCTGGAACTCCCTGGGGGTCCCCGGACCCACTTAGAGAACCAGCAGTCTGATGATGTAACCTATTATAGACGGAGCTAAGATGCTAATGAGGCTAGCGTTAATATTAAACAAAGACCCCGGCCCAAACCCTAAAAGACACTACTGCTAAGCACATTTAACAAACGTTTTATTAGATAGATTGCTGTATTTTATGATAATAATAGCGTTATCTTACCTCTCTCTGTCTGCTCTGCGGTGTGAAGACTGTAGCATACATATCTTGTTTCCCTTTATAAATAAAAACCGATGACAACACTAACAAAAAAAATGAACAGTAAAAAGATGAAGCATCCAAATAAAACGTCTTTTGACAAGTGATAAAAGTAGAAAAAAGTGAAAAGAAAGCATTGTTATCTAACGGAGAAAATGTCAACACAACACTGTGTCTGACTCTGTGGACGAACCGGAATAGAAGTACACAGAACGCCTCTGCGCGCCCGCCCCTCCCTTGTTCGCACTAGACTCGCTCTTACTAATTTTGTATGGATCGACGCCGATTAATTTGATTTTATCGTCATATCGTTGCCTCTCGGGGAGCGTGAGATGGCTCAGCGCGTCCATTGTTAGCAGGGTGGGTGGCCCGTTTGTTTACATTCTGAGTGACTCCATCATGTCTGCCGGTCACGTGGCGGAAGCGGAAGGGGCGGGCCCAGAAAGGGGCCTATTATAGAGGGTTTAAGTGGTACTGGATATGCAGCTCGGCAAATAAAAGGTGAATTGATCCCAGTGCATGACGGAGGACGATATCACGATATATTAAATCTCCACGATACGATTATCGTGAGTGTTTTTTATCGCGATAAACGATAATATCGCTTATCGTCCCATCCCTAGTGTGTGTGTGTGTGTGTGTGTGTGTGGGCGGGAGGTGGTCAGGGCGTTAGGGGGGAGGGGATTTGTGAGTTATAAACAGGAAGATAAGAGGCGCAGATGTCCTTTTAACACAAAGCTTTGTCTGTCTGTCACATTTTCTCTGACTGTCTGAGAGCCCCGCCGAGCTGGGCCTGTGGTTAGCTTGCTGCTGAAGGGTTTATACACTCATCTGTGCACTCTTGTTGTTCTGCGCGGGTGTCTTCGAGTGCAACGGGTTCGTACTTGTTGATATTTTTGTTTCACCATGTAAGTGGCCCTTTATAGCTGGAGCACGTTGGTCGATCTCCATTGTTGTAAATGTGCTTTGTAAATAATGTTTGATTTGATTTGATTTGATTTGATGCTATGATTATCAATCTACTGTATAAGCTCACAATGCTCACATGGCAAGTGTTGCCATGTCCGCTTACTACAGTATAAGTGACTTTGGGCTTTTTTCTGTTAGGATGCTTGTAAACATTTGTAGTTGCAGGTTATGGTTATGTATCTTTTTAAAGTGTAAATGCTTATTTGGGCAGTTTTTTTATATATTGCTTAAGCAATAATCAAGGACCCCCAAATTAATATGTATTTGTCCGTAGCGCAGACCCCCATCTGAAAATATTCTGTGCCATACTGTAGATTGACTATTTTCGCACCGCTTGAATTAGGCATGAGAGACCAGTGCCGTGAGAGCGATAACGCTGCGGCGTGTGATCGATAAATTATATCGATCACATGCCAGGAAGAAATCTCCATAATAACTTTTTGTGTTTTTATCCCCCATAAATCAATGCTCTACTTGATCATACTACAGCAAACAAAAGCATCAAAAGTAGCAGACCCACAAGCTCGTGGATCTGCTACTTTAGCGATTTTTGAACTTGAACCCAGAAAATTAACAGATTTGGACATATGGAGGTGTAAAAACTCGGGGCAGCGCACATGCAGGTTGAGAACCCCTGATCTAAATGACAATGTCTTTCCCGTTACTAACTAATCTACTGTTGCTCCTCACCCGTTGCGAACGTGGTCACCTCCTCCACGGTGCCCACGGGGCAGTTGTCCTTGAAGGCGTACAGGTTGAAGGGCCTGGGCTCGCGGCTCAGCTCCGCCCACAGCTCATGGTTGGGCGAGGTCCAGCGGCCCGCCAGCGTGTCGTAGTCGCGCCGGCCCAAGTGCACCAGGCGGGTCAGCGGGTCGTAGAGGCCGCCGTGGAAGCCGATGACCAGCGCGAAGTCCGGGTTGGTGTCCTGGTAGACCTCGCCGTACGGCGTGTAGAGCACCTCCTTCACCAGGCGCCCCCTGCTGGAGAAGACGGCGCGCGGCGTGCCGGCGCTGTCGCACGCCACGTAGTACTCCTCGCCGCTGCTCAACTCCATGGCGATGAGGTGGCCCTGCGGGGGAGCGGGGGGTGGGACTGTTATTAGTGTGGTTGCTATAGGGCAGGGGTTTTCAAAGTGGGTGACGGGGCACCCTGGGGTGATGGGGCACCCTGGGGTGCCGCGACGGCAGTCCAGGGGTGCCCAAAGATGGAATTTATTTGGACACTTGAAAAAATATTTAGTATCATTTTAAACTTGAATTACAAAGTTATTTCCAGTCAGTTCTAACCAAAATGGCTATTATCTCAACGTTTTCCTCGTAACATAATCACTAAAATATTGTCACTGTTGGGTAGAAACCTCGTATCTCCAAGTTTCAAATGTGTACGTCTTTTGCCCTGCTTCATCATACAAGACTGTCGCACAAAACTAGTGAAAAACAGCCGATCTACAAGCACACAACGCCTCGCGATGCGAGGCGTTGTGTGCTTGTAGATCTGCTGTTTTCACTAGTTTAGTAAATTTTATAGATGATAAATACAGTAACAGAATGAACGGTTTTGGACATATAAGGTTTCCACCCGACAACGACGATATGCTATAAATATAAGGTGCTGGGAGTGAAAATTATAAGGTAGGGGTGCCTCGGATTAAAAAAATATTTATGGGGTGCCCTGAGACAACAAAGTTTGGGAACCCCTGCTATAGGGAACGCACTATTGTGCACTTTAGTGATGACCAACCACTTGGCTTTGATGCTATCTAAGAATAAAGGTCAGGGCTCATAATCAAAATAAAAAAGAGAGCATTTACATTTTTATAACCACCTAAATGAAAGTGACCCAGATACACTCCATAACAAGGCTCTCACACACAGGGAAAATCTAGAGAGATGCCCCCTCAGCCAACTGGTCCAGGAACTCTGCACACAAACACAAGCTGAGCCACCAGACAGAAAACTCACAGGCTTAACCCAAATTATAAAACAGACAGCAGAGACATAATACTTCCCACAGATCAAAACCACCCAAGGAGAGTTTGAAAACGTGACCAATGATGCTTTGGCAATGTATTTTCTCATGCCAATAAAGCCCTTTGAAATGAAATTGAAATTGCCAGTCAGAGATTCCATATAGTTTAGTTGTTTGACAACACAGTCATGAGTGTATTTTGGATTCATGTCAATTTGTGTTTTCAGATATTTAACCACTTGAACTGTCAATACTTAATAAACTTGACCTTTCAGTCTGCTCTTTTTTCCCCTCTACACCAAACCTCTTTGCCAAAAATTGCCGATTTACAAGCTTGTAGATCGTCTATTTTTGGCTAAAGTTCCCAGAATATGGACACTAGGGTTCAAGTGGTTAATATGACAAAGAAGAAAAAACTTTCTATCACTCAAAGATTTGGAGGACCCCCTGTAGTAACTCTGGGGACCCCCTGTTAAAGACCCTTGACACACGGTATCTACCTGCAGGTCGTAGTAGAGCGAGGTGATGAGGTTGCTGGTGTGGTTGTAGAGGTGGGAGACGCGCGTGGGGTGCGACAGGTCGGCGTAGAAGAACTGCAGCATGGCGCCCAGGCTGGTGCGCGTGGCCACGCGGCGGCCCAGCCCGTCGTAGCGGTGCCAGACGCCGCGCTCCGTCAGCCGGTTGTAGACGCGCGCCAGCAGCCCGTTGGAGTTGTAGTCGAAGAGGTCGTTGCCGCGCTGCCGCAGGAAGCCGTCCTCGTCCAGGCTGTACTGCAGCTCGCCCAGCCGCGTGATGCGGTCGCGCTGGTCGTACCGCAGCGGGGTCAGCCTGGGGGGGAGGGGGGAGAGGCGTCAATTGGTTATGGCAAGGTATGGCAGCTGCCATACCTTTGGCTACAGTGGAAAAAAATTTAATGTAAATCTTAAAATAAATTCATCATGCATGTTGCTAAGGCAAGACACGAGTCATGTTGCCATACCTTAGCTTTTGCTAAACTGACCCCACTGCAGGGGGGGGACCACAACAGTAAGCAAGGACATCCTGTCGACCTGTTGGTACTTTACAGTGGCGGCTGTAACATTCAACTGTAGAGGGCTCCGAGCAAAGATCGGGTGTTTTTTCGGGTTGCGTGATTCTAACTCAGTTGAACGCAGCATTTTGGAGCGGTGAAGCCATCTCCCAATGTTTCGCTTTGTCTGTCCCTATTAGGATGAACTTTGACATGAAGTGGCGTGCTATGTTTCTTTAGTACAAGAAACGTGCGTGGCCAGATTTTTAAACTATAAAAACAGGAACAGTTTGAGAAGGCCACTGTTGCGCTGCCTAGACACACGCACACACACACACACAGGGTATAGCTGCTCAAATTCGCCGCTCCAATTCGAACCGATGGTTTGATTTCTTTTTACTTTTATACAATTAGTATTTCTAGATTGTGGTAATCTTGCCCAAACAATTCCCCCCCATTGGGGAAATAAAGATTTATGTTTTCTTATTTAGTCTTACATTGAATAAGTTGCTGCACCTACTGTATTTGTACATGTTAATACTTTTTTTTTTACATTCAGTTTTTCTTTCAAATGCACTGGATAACTTATCAAGGTCTATTTTAGTGCCAGCGGCGTCCGTTTGACAATTTGTTAGGTAACAAACTGAATATTCTTTTCACCAGTACCGCAGTTTGTCAGTTTCATGGTCAACAACATTCTAGTTTGCATTGGGTGGGCAGGACGGCAAAAAAGGGGTGAGTTAGTAAAAAACTGTTGCCGCTGTTCAAGGTCGATATGGAATAATGAGCTGGTGAGCAGACAGACCACCTCTTAAGGTTCAACACTAATGCTATGGCAATTTGGTGACTTTATAAATGTAGCCACTAACATGGTGGCATCTGAAATCACTTAATACTTTGTGAATATGTTCTAATCAGGGCTATGTCACCCCTCTTTGAGGCAAATAGTCCAATTTAAATACAAATTGCAATCAATTAAGCACTCCAAAGTCCAAACAACTTAAAACACAGCAGTTGTGGTACATTAATACACTGTCATACAGCATTTCTGTATTATTGTCTCCACCAGCCGAAGGCATGGGGGAGAGTATGTTTTCGCCCCTATCCGTCCATCCGTCCGTGTGTCCGCCGTCCGTCCGTCCGTGCGTGCGTGCGTGCGTGCGTGCGTGTGTGCGTCCTTCCAGTTTGTTACCAGTTAATCTCCGGCGCCGTTGGCTTGGTCACGGTGAAACTTTGCACACACCAATGCCAATTCAGAACCTCTGCCCCACATGTTTTTCAAATGGCCGAAACACTTTTCTGTACACTACTCTTAGAGATTTTGTCCACAAATCCTACAAATCGGTAGACAGTATCTCTACAGTCATGTGATCAACATGGATCTGTCCGATTTTCCATATTCCATCCTGATAGGTTCCCACTAGGCAGAGGAAGAAATGCCACTTCAAATTTCTCAAATCAGCCTCATGGTGACACTATTTAGTTTAGTTTTAGTTTAGTTTAGTTTATTAGCACATTATAAAAAAATAGAACAATACATATTGAGTATACAAAATACTGCGCAAGGAGAGGAAGAAGCCAAAAGGCTTATTTAGAATCCTTTCCTTAATGAATCCTTTCCTTAACTCATTAACTGCCAAAAACGTGAATCCCTTAAAAATCCCGTTGTCCCACCCTGCCACGCCCGTGAATCCCGTGAATAAAATTTTTTTTTTTTTTTTTTTTTTTTTTTTTTTTAATTTTTTTGGACCCCAAAAACGTTAGTAGGCATGATAGCGATCGCGAAATTGCTTGTTTAACCCCCATACAACCCCCATACAACTCAGGTAGCAGACCTCCAAGCTCACAACAGTGTAAAACATAATGGCTGCTATCTCATGAATGCCTGAACGGATTTCCATTCGGATTTTTTTGTTTGAAAGCTGTGAGCAATGTGGACACACGTGGTGCATTATCTAGGCATGGGTGTGCATGATCCGTGCACTATGAATTACATGGAAGTCTATGGAGACGAATGGCAGTTAAAGAGTACGAAGGTATTGTTAAATGGCAGCATATGAGTTAATGACACTATAACAGGGCAATTTGTGTTACTTTTTTACCTTTAACACCGATAAGTGGGAAACTTTGTATGCGCACTCCCTAGAGGCAAAGGATAAACCTTTGCCCTGCATTTTTCAAATTTGCCTTTTATAGCGCCACCAGGAGGACACCTTATGTAAAACACATCCTTGCTATTACTCCATCAGATTTTCTCCAACAATCATGCAAATCAGTACACAGTATCTCTATAGTCATGTGATCAAGTCCGATCCGTCTGATATTTCATATTAATTGTCAACCTAATTGGCTAATATTGGCTTCCAAAGTTTGCAGGATTGCTCAGTTTTTGAACAAAATGCCAGCAAGAGCCGCTGATACAAACGACCTACGGCCTGGTCGCGACTTAGGCCACGACTTGGAGGTCGTAGGTCCCGGTTCTGGAGGTTTTGCGCGATCTCGGTCGTAATTCAGCGACCTGGGAAGTCCGCGATCGAAACTCTACGCTTGCTAAGGGAAGGGACGCGAGTTTAGAAACTCTACGCTTGCTAAGGGATGGAGCGCCGCGATCGAAACTCTACGCTTGCTAAGGGAAGGGACGCGAGTTTAGAAACTCTACGCTTGCTAAGGGAAGGAGCGCTCGTTTTCAACAGCGTCGGCAGGTTAGCTACTCAGTGTCGGCAGGTTAGGGTTAGGGTTAGGGTTAGGGTTAGGGTTAGGGTTAGAGTTGGGGTTAGGGTTAAGGTTAGGGTTAGAGTTAGAGTTGGGGTTAGGGTTAAGGATAGGTTTTGGTGCACCTCGCGCGGTCCAAGTGACTACAATGGAGCGCTTCCTACCTCCGGTTCAGCCAATCACAAGCTTCAAAAGGTTGAATAGCGCTGCTGCTCTAGAATATTCTGCAAAAAGACCTTTTAAATACGACCGCGGACTTCCCAGGTCGCTGAACAACGGCCCGATCGCGCAACAACGGCCCGGGGACGACCGAGGTGGCGCAACCACGGCCGGGGGTCGCGAAACTAGACCGGCCGCGACCTAACAAGTATGTACCGCGAACTACGACCTCCAGAACCGGGACCTACGACCTCCAGGTCGTGGCCTAGGTCGCGACCAGGCCGTAGGTCGTTCGTATCAGCGGCTGTCTCTCCAAAATGCCTCAATTCATCAACTGAATTGGGATAATAAAGGTATCTATCTAACGCAGTTAGCGATTACCGTGAAAGTTGCCACACATATTCCCACTAGGTCAAGGAACAAATGCTACCCTTTTCACATTGGTCTGTTATAGCGCCACCAGGACGCCTGGTCTGGTGGAGACCTGTGCTCGGAAGAGCACTGCTTCTAGTTATTATTTATTTCACTTGGGCCCCTGTACACTTTACCTAATATTTAGTGCAAAATCTCAATTAAAGGGTCAATAATAATGATTGATATAGACAAATGTTGGTTTTGTTAATTGGTAAACCACTTAAGCTCTATATACGGCATATACGACAAATAGTTACTTAGTAAAAAAATAGTCAATCTACAAACGTGTAAACTATTTCTGAATAAAAAAAATAACATAATATAATAGGGAGAAGAATGTAGAATAAATTGCCCCAAAATATAAAGGACAACCGTTAACAAGGACCTTAAGTGAACCTACACAAACCAGCAGACACGACACACACAACTATTTCCATAGCTTAACCTCCAGAAGGAAAGCCACATGAAATGAAGAAGGATTGCATCACTGCACAAAGCACACCACACCAAGAGAAGTGAAAACTTCCCCGCGTCCTCTCAACCAATGATGCATTGCCAGTGTTGTGCCGAAAAAATGACTGCGTGCCAAAAATAGACTGTACTGCACCCTGACATGAAGACCAAATGAACGCGTTGCTCTGCCAGAAAATACATCTACAGTAACAATACAGTACAGTTCAGGACACGTGGGCCTGTACACAATCAATACATAGTATACACATAGTATATCTTTGCTGTCGGGCAATATTTCAATATATTTTGCGCCGCTTTGTGAGCCTGTACATTGGCTCATAGTCATACGGACACTCATACATACTGTAGGGACCTACACACAAAGCCAGACGTAGGAGCGGTTAGCTCTGTCTGTCTGTGTGTGTGTGTGTGTGTGTGTGTGTGTGTGTGTGTGTGTGTGTGTGTGTGTGTGTGTGTGTGTGTGTGGGTGCGTGCGCGTGTGTGTGCGGCTTGTGCGGCGCAGCACATGCGATATCACAGAGTGAGGAACAATTAGTTGACAGCCAGCCCAGGTGTTATGAATATCAATAAGGCTTTTAATGCGAGGTGTGTGAAGGATTAATAATGAACCAGGCTGTGGGAGAAAAAAAAAGCTGCTTCTCGTGTTGCTGCAGCAACAGCAGACATGGCTGCCATGTTTTTCCTGTGGCTCGGCTCGTCGCCTGGCTCGATCACCAAAGTCCCATTAAGCTGTCAATCTAGGCCAGTGGTTCTCAAAGTAAGTAAAGGGTCCCCAGCTGGATGAGTTAATTATTATACATTATTATTATAGCATCAAAAAACTGTTTAAGGTTTTAGAGTTTTTACAGGGGTTCTGAATTGCAGCCACTTGTAAGTGTTTAAGTGCTCTTGTAGCGCGGTTTTGAAGGAGTGTCAGGATTCACACTTCTTTGTGACTGTTGGGGCATTACCACATTTTTGTTGCATAGCAGGAGAGCGAATTTAACACCTTAGTTTGAGCCAAATCTTGACTGAACGTGATTTGTGGAGCATCCTCTGGTGTTGTGATAGTGGACATCTGTTCTCTGTTTTGAAGTAGTTCGTATAGTTTGAATCATTTGTATGCTTCGTTTAGGTGCAATAAGTCAAAGCGACCTGTTAAGGTCCGTCCACACTAAGCATCGTCACTGTCGGGCAGAAACCCTGTATCTCCAAGTTTCAAATTTGTACGTTCTTTCACAAGGTAAGTGAAAAAAGCAGATCTACAAGGACACGGAGGCGTTGTGTGCTTGTAGATCGGCAGTTTCGATCGGCAGTTATCGCTCTTTGCTTGTGTATAGACCAATTTCTCAGAGCGGTGACCTTAAGTGCGGTGTCAAGCGGCACATGTGTGTGTGTGCGGCTGTACGCCGACACCGCAGCTAAACGGCAGTGCTCTGGAAAAAGGTCCATAGTTATCATAATTGGTGTGGACTGCCAGTCTCAGAGTTCCTTCTTTGGATTAATGGGTCCTCTGGGAGGCCCAGAGTTCCTCATGAGGTTATGTTATGGTACCACAGGCTGATCCAACCTAGAAAATTTCATATCACGATTATTGTGACCAAAGAAATCGTGATTTACGATATTAATCAAAATCCATTATCCTGGGTGGAACATTTGCCAAAAAACAGCCGATCTACAAGCTCACAACGCTGTAGATCGGCTATTTTTTGGCAAAGACATTTGATAGAGAGTGAAAAAAAGACAGTATCAAGTACATGTATTATAAGTACATTTTACCAATTATAGAGGGTTTAAGTGGTACCGGATATTCAGCTCAGCCAATAAAAGGTGAATTGATCCCAGTGCATGACGGAGGACGATATCACGATAAATCTCCACGATAAGATTATCTTGAGTGTTTTTTTATCACGATAAACGATAATATCACGTATCGTCGCATCCCTAATCCATCTAACCTGGTCAAGCTCAGAAAGTGCACTAAGCAAGTTCTATTAAAAATGTTGACTCTGTGCAGTCGTAACAATTATTCCCTGTTTTTGCCAAAAGACACTTCCCAACTCAACAATGCCGTGATTCAGTTCAATAAACCGGAGTCTTGCAATTCATGCTGAATTGGCAGGCAAAGTTAAATATTTAAACAGAAGATGGAAGAAAAGAAATCTTCAAAGCAGCAGCTGCAGTAGTTAGGCACGGGAACACGGGCACCGCTCACTCTTTACTTTTAACTGTGTTTGTTCTAGAGCAGGCTCAGTGATTGAGCAAACCTTTGTAATGTTAAAATGGTCAGAGTTTTGGATCTGATGGTACATACTGTAACTGTACTGCCCGCAGCAAGTCTTGGATTCGAGCAAAATTCCTGTCGGGCCCGATTATGAACGTCGGGTGCATGTGCCCGTACTGTGACAAAAAAAAGTAGTACTCGAATATTTTACTTAATTAAAAGTATCAATGCTGCAATAATATATGCATACAGGCTTGTTCCTTTGTTAAAACACCCTGTTGTGTCACTATAGCGTTTGTAAATGTTGTCGAGGTGTGAACTTGGGGGTTGTTTTACATCAATGCATGTCCGTGCACATGAGAGGCGTGACCCTGCTCAGAAAAGATATGGGACGGCGTGTACACGCACGACCGGACCAATACACCAATGGTTCTCAACCTTTTCAGGCTGCGACCCCAAAGATAATCATATTTTAACTGGGGAGCCCCCACCCTGACAAGCACTAAGAGTAAATGTAATGCCTCAACACGGTTCAATTGTAAAAATAGCAGATCTACATGCTCACAACGCCTCGCAAACGTTGTGAGCATGTACTGTAGATCTGCTATTTTCACAATTTCTGTCTCTAATATTTGGCCAATGTTTAATTTGTCATTTTAGAGGTATTAAAAAGTCCTTAAATTGTCACTTTAGAAATGTGCAGATAGCCTCTAGTATTCTATACACTTAAAGGAGTAGTTCATCCCCAAAATGACTTTTTTCCTATTGATTACTCACGCCATGGAGACTTGAGTTCAATAATATTCCGTTGTTTTAGTCGCATTCCTAAGACAACAATTTCATTACAATAAATGTACCCCCATTGATTCCGGATGGGGACCCAAATGCATTCGGGTCCCCATCCGGAATCAAAGGGGGTAAATATACTATAATCACATTTTTGTTTTAGGAATGCGAAAATTACCAAAAAATATTACTGAACTCAAGTCTCCATGGCATGAGTAATCAATAGGAAAAAAAAGTCATTTTGGGGGTGAACTACTCCTTTAAACTGTATCTTGGTTGGTTTACTGTTGAGTGAGAAAACAATGTTCCACATTAAGTTAATCATCTGGGGATCGCCCCAAATAATTTGGGGACCCCCCTGGGGGTCCCGACCCACATGTTGAGAACCACTGCAACGCAGCAGCGTACCTGGCGCTGGTCCCGTGGCTGAGCAGGTTGATGTTCCCGTTGAGGTCGTAGCTGTAGCGCCACTGGGGCCGCTCGTTGACCGAGGCGCTCTGCAGCTGGCTGTCGGCGTCGTACTCGTAGGTGTAGCGCGTCACGTTGCTGTCCACGCCCACGCGGATGTCGCAGGTGGTGGTGCGCCCTGCCGCGTCGTACTGCACCGTCATCCAGTAGGCGATGGACTTGAGGATCTCGTACTGCACCTCCACCACCTGGCCGTAGGCGTTGAACACCTTGGTGTGCTTCATCAGGTGGGTGGTGATCACCTGAGCAAGCAGGGGCGTCACAAGGGGGGGGGGGGGGGGGGGGGGGGAGTGGGACTGAGTTAATAGGGCCCAAGGTGGAGGAGGTGGCCTTAATTATTCTATACTTTAAGCTATTGAAAAATAGCAGATATACAAGCTCACAGCGCGGCACTCGAGCTTTTAGATCTGCTATTTTTGAAAAGAAGAATATATGTATTTTTTAAGCGAACATTTGTGACTCAAATTTGGCTTCTGGGGGGTCCCTGGAACTAAATATTTTGAGATGGTGGTCCGTGGGCCAAATACATGTCATTTTGGGGGTCCTTCACCTGAAAAAGTTTGAGCACCACTGTCAAAAATATTATTATAAAGACTTGCACAAATGTTCAAGATTTTTCAAAAATAGCAGATCTACAAGCTTGCAGCACGGCTCTTGGTGCTCGCCATTTAGGTTGTTTATAGTCTGCTCATGGCCATCAAAGTACAGTAGCTTACCTTTGCGATTTTATTGAAAGATATCCATCCGTTATTTCCAGCCACAATCTTTTGTAAAAGACAGGCATATCGCTCATCGACAGTCGATCGTGCGCTGCCGTGACGAGGCAAAAGTTTGTCCCTCGGTTGCACCAGAAATGGAGAAACTAGATCCAGGCTACAGTTCTCAACGGGGCTGAAAATTAAGGCCCGGCCCCAACTGGGCCATAACTGGGCCGGCCTGAGACCCTACCCGGCCCGATTAGTTAGCATACATTTTAGGCCCTACTCGGCCCGAAAACGTCGGGTCGGGTTGGGTATAGTCGGGTTTGGAAAGAATTTGAGAACTCTATCACAGAGTAAAAGTAATACAATGATAAAACTTTTTTTTTTCTTTTTTCATTGAGCCCGAGGAGTTACCCGGCCCAACTAATTAGCATACATTTTAGGCCCTACCCTACCCTAAATGTCAGGTTGGGTTTGGGTATGGTCGGGTTCGGGCAGAATTTGAGAACTCTAATCCAGGCATAGAAAAAGACGAGAAAAGTGATCCCGCCGCCATTATTGTTTATGTGTGTTCAAGATTCGAGACTATCTTTACTGGAGCTGCTGCTACTGCAAACACCCCGCACCACCCCTCATCTGCTCAGACAGGCTCTGTTGGGGAAACCGTAAAAAATCCTAACGGATCCCAACCCCAGTGTTATGCCCATAGACCGTAAAATATATGGACAGTGCGAAGCCATTGGTTTCTATGCAGCGCAACTGAAGTATTTTGGGTCCTTGGCATGGTGTTGTCTTCATACATTGAAATGCGACCAGAGGAGGCTATTGGCTGCCAACGGTCACATGCAACCGCAGAGATACATGGGAGAATGTGGTCGGAGCCTCCCGAAATACAGCACACGAAGAAGAACACAGCCGGCTCGTATCAGTTTAGTTGGCCACGCCCCCCGCAACTTTATCATCAATTTTAACATAAATGGGACCTTATTTTCAAAAAACGCATATCATCATGATTGAAAGGCAATTTTTAACTAGCAACCATAAACTAGGAACCATAAAGTATTTATGAAAATGTTAATTAAGGTTAGAAAACGAAAGGGGAAAATGAATGGGGTCCAATGGAGAACAATTCTTTTTGCGATGGTCCGGGGGGGGGGGGAAACAGCGCAACTAGCGGCCAATCATAGGAAGTTTTAGTTCCGTATTGGAGTCATTTTAAATCAGCGGAACTATGCCCCTGGTTACGCCTTACCTGGTTGAGGTCGTAGAAGATGACGCTGAACTTCCCGAACTGCTCCACGCGTCCCGACACGTCCACGTAGCGGTACAGGTCGATGGGCAGGGGCGTCTCGTTGATGACGGCCTGCATGCTGGTGACCCGGAAGTTGTTGTAGCTGTAGTCGAAGCGGGCGTTGACCAGGCCCTCCTCGCTGAAGCGGAAGATCTGACGACTGGTCAGAGGACCTGCACGGATAAGACCAACGGGGGTTTAACCATACAAACTTCTAATACGTTTCTAAATTGAGTTTATTCGTAAATTAAAGGGATATTTCACGTAAAAAAAAACGTTTTTGTGAGCACCCTGGACAGATTTTAAGTTGTTTGATTCAGTATTTAGATTAAATATTCATTTTATCAGACACACCCCCTTCATATACAAACCCATCGTAACTTCAAACTTTATTTTAACCATGATTGATTCATTGAAAACACTGTTCTTTTGTCTGGTGACTCATACCCTCCTAATACGTGAGCTGGAGCTTTGTAACTTTTTAAATTTATTTCTAATAATGTATTTTTTATTTTAATTTTATTCCCAAAAATAGTAAAATAAATGAAAAAATCACACTCGTGTGAACTGAGCGGTGGTGTGTGTGTGTGTGTGTGTGTGTGTGTGTGTGTGTGTGTGTGTGTGTGTGTGTGTGTGTGTGCAACAGCGCCCCTCCCTTAACATGTGTGGTCAGAAAAGGTTACTGCAGGCTACAGACAGACAGACACGGAGACACACAGACAGACAGACAGACCCACACACACGGCCACGTATAGGAGCGTTGTGACCACCGCTCAAAAAGTTATTTAAAAAAACACGGCCAGCTCACATATTTGGGGGGTAGTATGAGTCACCCGAAAAAAAGAAGGGTGTTTTCAATGAATCTATCATGGTTAAAATGGAGTTTGAATTTACAATGGGTTTGTATAAGAAGTGGGCGTATCTGATAAAATGAATACCAAAATATCTAAATACTGAATCAAGCAACTTAAAATCTGTCCAGGGAGCTCACAAAAACCTCATTAGACGATAAGATGACCAAAAGTTTTTTTGAAAGTGAAATATCCCTTTAATACCCTATTTGGTCATAGTACAGTGTCACAAAAGTATCAAAAGTAACAGATCTCACTCGTCGATCTGCTATTTTTTCATTGAATCTGGCATAATGTATGCCAGATATTATTTATTGTCCATACTAGGAGATTCATACACGAGCCGTGTCCATGAACTTGAACACAAGCATGGATGGAAACATGCACACACACACGCACGCACGCACGCACGCACACACACACACACACACACACACACACACACACACACACACACACACACACACACACACACACACACACACACACACACACACACACACACACACACACACACACACACACACACACACACACACACACACACACTCTTCCCAGTTGGCCATTACATCTCCGCTAGACACACACACACACACACACACTCTTCCCAGTTGGCCATTACATCTCCGCTAGACACACACACACACACACACACTTTCGTCCCCCTGGTTGGCCATTACGCCGGCGATATACACACCTAATTAAATCAAATCAAGGCCTAATTCAACATCATTAACATGGACACACACTGTGGGGATCCATTCGATCTCAACTGGCCCGCGCAGCACCTCGATGGCATTTCCCCGCGTTGACCTTTAATATGGAGACATAATGAAATCTAAAGACAATAGCCATGATGGGGCCAACGTGCTCCTTAACCCTCAAACACCTGGAACGCGCCCGAGTCGCACTAGATTTTAACCACATAACCATTATTTTATGCTTTAACTATTTTAAAATAGCAGATCCACAAGCTAACAGCGCGGCACCGAGTGCCGCGCTGCGAGGTTATAGATCTGCTATTTTTGAAAAAAATCGTGAAAATGTCTTTGAATACCTTTGACCCGATCTTTGACCCGACTTCTAAATCCTTTCTCTAAATCAGCTATTCTCAAACCTTTTCATGTCAACGACCCCCAAATGTTACATGTATTAGGCCGCGGACCCCCATCTCAAAATATGTTGTTCCAGGGACCACCCAGAAGCAAATATTTGAGTTACAAATGTTCGCTTTTAAATAGATATATTCAAAGACTTGCAAAAACAAATCACGATTTTTCAAAAATAGCAGATCTACGAGCTCGCAGCGCGGCACTCGGTGCCGCGCTGTGAGCTTGTATATCTGCTATTTTTCAATAGTTAAAGCATAAAATAATGGTTAAGGTGGTTAAAATCTAACGCGACTCGAGCGCGTTCCAGGTCTTTGGCGGTTAATGTCAGCACATCAACTTTAACAACACCATTCATCACCTCCGCTGCCACCCAGTACACCTCTGCCTCCATTAGGAGATCCAGGCGCTAATGAAACACCATTATATTGCTATTTGAGATGACTCCGATCGCTATTAACATGAGTGAGTGTTGCGCTCCGGAGAGTCGGAAAGAGCCGCATCAGCGTATGCATATTCCCTTTTTATTTTCCTGATGAAATGTTGATTCTGAACCCAGGGCTAATAGGAAAAGCCACAGGCACACTCACACACACTTCGAAAACTCTCGCACGGAATGGGATCCACGAGGAAATGAAAATGGTTTCGATGTGGCTCCTAATGTTCTATGTAGCCCCTAATCAAAGACACATTTGGAGCCATTTGTGTCCATAAAAAAAGAACTGTGTGAGTTCTTCATAAAGATTTTTAAATGGTTGTTGACTCTTTTCCAGGGCCAGTTAAATCCTGGTAAGGTTCTGTGTGGAGCAATGTAAAGATATAATGTAAATACAGAAGCAGAACCCTTTGCAGTTTCATTGCGACCGTCAGGGAGCAGTTTACTATGAAAACCTCCACCGGCCGTCCGTCCGTCCGTCCGTCCGTCCGTCACACGTCACACCTTTGTTTGTGTACGGTGTGATGTCATATATCTTCAGTATGACATCACACCACATGTGTACACAAACCTTTGTGTACGTTGCTGTGGCAACAGTCTGTTGTTGCTGGTCTGTTAGTGTACGTTAGCAACCACCTTAGCAACCATGGTTTTACCCTAGCAACCAACTGTTTACCCTAGCAACCAACTGTTTACCATAGCAACCATGTTTTTTTACCCTAGCAACCAACTGGGCATAAAAGGGATTCTGTTAGGGATCTCCATATATGGGCATAAAAGGGATTCTGTTAGGGATCTCCATATATGGGCATAAAAGGGATTCTGTTAGGGATCTCCATATATGGGCATAAAAGGGATTCTGTTAGTGATCTCCATATATGGGCATAAAAGGGATGCTGTTAGGGATCTCCATATATGGGCATAAAAGGGATTCTGTTAGGGATCTCCATATATGGGCATGAAAGGGATTATGTTAGGGATCTCCATATATGGGCATAAAAGGGATTGTGAGAGGTGGAGGTTGTGATATTTGTGGAGATAAGCGACCAACGGTCGCTTATCTCCCGATTAGGGAGTCTTACTGGTATAGTGTATATAGAACCCTTAACAGCTCCTTAGTTCCATATAGAACCATTTACTGTTCCATATGGTCACTGCCGCGCACCTGTCACACAAATGTAGTGAAAACAGCCGATCTACAAGCACACGTTGTGTGCTTGTAGATCTGCTATTTTCACTAGTTTAGTTTGTTTTTAAAACAAACTGGTCTTGGACATACAGTTTCCACCCGACAATGACGATATAGAACCATTTACAGAACCGTGCAGAGAGATTTTGTGGTGATGGAAACTGAACGAAATCTAACTTATTTGCTTGGAATTGAGACCTGAAACGAGTGCTGGAGTGGGACATATTATTTTGTCCAAATAAAATTGTTGTTTACAGTTTGGAAAAAGTTGACCTGGTAGTTCAACAAATTTTCAGAATCATTGTCTCTGATCCACCAGCTCAAATGAAAAATATTATTCTACACATTTCACACATTTAATTTAGAAAGAAAATTCCAAATAAAATAAATCACATTTTGTGCATTTTTACAGTACTAAAGTTCGTGCCGCTAAACAGCACCTTTTATGACCATACATGGAGGTCCATGATGTCAGTATGCCCATACCCTGTATATGGGTTTCCGGAAGAGGGCGGGTACGAGGCTAGTATATGGGCATGCCCATCTATGAGCATATTGGTTGGATCAGTGGTTCTAGACAACTGCATATCCATATAATATGGGTGATAACTTAAATTGCTATTAAATGCCTTAACCTTCTGTAGATGATATTTCTCAAGTTATTTTAACATTCTGGTATGTGATTTTTTAGGGAAACAAAAATGAAGGGACCCATAATAACACGTGTCCGTGACCCACAAATGGGTGCCGACCCAGTGCTTGTAAACCAGTGGTCTAAAGCAGTGGTTCTCAACCTGTGGGTCGGGAGTCCCCAAATTATTTTGGGGGTCCTGCAGATGATTAACTCAATGTGAAACATTGTTTTCTCACTCAACAGTAAACAAACCATCATAAAGTTTAAGTGTAGGGTATCTAAACATTTCTAAAGTGACAATTTAGGGACCTT
Organism: Nannobrachium achirus; assembly: GCF_963921795.1. Classification (NCBI taxonomy): domain Eukaryota; kingdom Metazoa; phylum Chordata; class Actinopteri; order Myctophiformes; family Myctophidae; genus Nannobrachium; species Nannobrachium achirus. The sequence continues at coordinate 34,214,490 of NC_137824.1, read as the reverse complement.
TTAGTACCTCTAAAAATGACAAATTAAACATTGGCTAAATTGTCAAATATTAGAGGCAGAAATAGTGCAAAATAGCCATTCTACAGTACATGCTCACAACGCCTCGCATGTAGATCTGCTATTTTCACAATAGAACTGCGTTCTATGTAATTTAATACCTCAACTCTTAGTGCTCGTCAGGGTGGGGGGTCCCCAGTTAAAATGTGATTATTTGGGGGGTCGTGGCCTGAAAAGGTTGAGAACCGCTGGTCTAAAGAACCTTCTGGTGCAGTCCGCTCACGTCTCACATTTGCAGGTGTCCCCCCCACCCCGCTGTCATCTCTCCCCCATTCCCTTTTTCTCCCTCACACATTGGTCTCTCCTCTCGAGGGACAATTACCGCTATCTCTCCCCTCCGAGCCTCTGTTTGTTCTGCTGAAATGAGATCAGTTAAAGAAAGGGTGAGAGTCCATTCACAGTGAGGGCAAAGTGATAAAACACGTGCACATACACACGCACGCACACAAGCACACACACGCACACGCACACACACTAGTAGACTCACACTGATCATGAATGCACACACGCTCATACACGTACACATACAGTACACACCCACAGATAATAATGACGCACGACTGAATGCAAGCATGCATGATCGTGCGCGCACACACACACACACACACACACACACACACACACACACACACACACACACACACACACACACACACGCACACACACACGCACACGCATCTGGGAGATTATAGCGGCACCTGACTATCGGGAGCCAATCACAAAGCAGCAACCGACTGTGCAAGGCCTTGTGGGAAGTGCAGGGAAAATGGCTCTGCCGTATTCAACAAAGGCACAAAC
>NC_137824.1:34033635-34211135 GCF_963921795.1 Nannobrachium achirus | reverse complement strand
CGCACACACACACACACACACACACACACACACGCACAAACGCACACACACACACACACACACACTGAATCACACATGTGATGTTTACTTGAAGCATTGTGGGGGGCTTGCAGAGGCGGGTGTTGGTCTCATATTGACGTGGGTGGTAGACCACAACAACCCCCGGCAGCGCTGAAGAAGCTACAAGCTCTCTTCACACCTGAACCTTCTCTGATCTAACGACTGCTCCGCTGACTCAAACCCAAACGACTACAATTGTACTCCTTCGCAAAGAAAATAGTCTACAGTATTTGTGTGGCGGGGCATTCTTATCAAAGCAAAGCAGTAATGCTTCAGTCTGCTCTGTCTGCTTCAGTCTGTTCAATCTGTCCATGGTTTTTACACGAGATAATCATCATAATACGCGTGCGTGCGTGTGCGTGCACACGTGTGTGTGTGTTTCAGTTTTAACTATATCAAAGTGGGCAAACAGTATAAAGGTAGATTTGTGTTACTGTACACTGTATCTGTGTGTGTCTTTCCTACTAGACACAACCACTCTCTGGTCTTCCAACACACATAGGCCTACCATGTTTTGCATGATGCATCAGTGTTGTTATCATTGATGAAAATATATTTTTTTAAGAAAAACTGTTAAATGAAAAAATGAGATGGATAAAAATGTGCCAATTGAAAAGAACTATACAAACACGCTAGAAATGTTGCTTCAGACACAAAGTATGGTAAGTAAGTATGTATGTTGATATGGATGGGTACACATTAAAGTGTACCCATCAGGGGCAGGGCAGGAACACATTTTTGTGTATTACAGTACATGTACAGTATGTACATGTACGTACATGTCTTTGGAGAAAAAAAAAAAACAATCTTTGAAAAGCCAAAGGTGTAAGCTATCAAATAGTTTTGGAGTTTTGTTATATAGCTGCTACAGAGGCTGAGTAATACATTTTCCTGTAAAAGTTGGTAATTTTCAAATGGGACTTAGGCCTAAATGGGTTGATACAATAGAACTTATACAACTGGGGTGGTTGTATTTTGTCTCCCTAATCTTCTATTGAGACATTTAGATTGTGTCAAAAGTCGTGTCTCACCTAGACAGAGGATCGGACACAAATTTTGACCTATGGTCAATATTCAATTCATCCCTCGAGCAAGCAGGCCGGCTCTATTAGCGCAATGGTAGAAATGTCAGCACGCATGCCGGAAACTGGGTCCAAATCTGGGGTAGAAGAGGAAAGTCACATAGTGCTGCTTTAATTGCTAAGAATTATGGTGGAATTTACCATACAGGTTTACAGACACACTTTTATACGTTTCACAAGTGCAACAACCTCTGTTTCTGCTTTTCCGAGGGCGTATTTGTCATTCAGTCTGGCACACGCATAAATTGATAACCTCTTGAAATGTATAATGATATTACAAATGGTTTCTGACAGGAAATTCCAAATGTCAACTCATACCAATTCTTACAACTTGCAGTAATAGACTCGTTTTACGTAAAACGAATGGCAATTTAGTTTTTGCAAGAGCGAATTACATGCACATTATTAACTTTCAAGAGTGTTTTCCCCACTAATTTAGTAAGTTCAGTAGTGACTGTGAGGTAGGCTGAGATCTACTGATGTAAATTTGAATTTGGGAGGAGGTGTTGTTCTTCCTTTTTATCCTTTGTACATTACAGTATATCTGTTTGGATTTGTTGATGACATGTATAATGTATTAATATTCTACGTTGATGAATTGAATACATAGGACCGCAATGGAAACAAGTCCCCAGGACTTTTTTGGTGTTATCCTTTTGGCCTGAGTGTGCTACTGTACCTCTGCTGTTTACATTTCTGGTTAATAAAGTATTCAATCGAGCCATACATTTTTTATGTTCTTTTTTTTGCTGAGGACAGAAACAATCTCGGGTAAGAAGTCAGAAAAACCCAGTCTGTACGGTCTGTGAATCTGGTACCACGCCTACAGAACCACAGAAGCACGTAGGCTAATGCACCTGCACTTTCACATGTGCAATTTTTAAGTTCTATGGAAATGACAACCGTGTGGGATTATTTTGATCATAACTTCAACATCAAACATTACAGTACTTTTCCGTTAAGAACTTGATGATTTTTCTCGCTAAGTCACTTTTAATGAAAGCGTGGTCCACTTAATCATGACCATAATGAGCACAACAATATTTCTCATTGCTTGCACACACAATTATTATTTTTGTGTGTGCAAACCACCAGTAAACACAATGCCAGAAGACACTAAAATCAATGAAGTAAATCATGTCAAATTAAATGGAAGCATTTGGTGTCAACTGATAAGACATTCCTCCCAGAATTCTGAATCTCCTCTGCATGTGTGTGCAAAACCTCTTTGCACATTCAACCAATCTTAAGAGTAACCTTGTGTTTGTAAGAATGGGGCAAGTAAGAGATCAAGGACAAAGTGCAATGGAGAGGAAGAGGAGGGGCCCGGATGTGCAGTGCTAGAGTAGGTCAGAGGAGAAGGCAAAGAGCTACAGTTTCAGATTAAATCTGTGTCACAGCTATTTATCATGTCATCAATCACAGCCTTAACCGCGTCAACCCCAGCATCCATATACTGACTGGAACAGATCTAAAACCTCACAACGTGTCGCAACGCAACACATTGTGAGCTTGCAGATCGGCTATTTTTTTAACAAAGAGATTCGGTGTAGATGGGGGGGGGAGGGGGGTTGTGGGCAGAGGACAGAGCCAACTCAGATCCAGTTTACTAAGGTGCCGGCTACACGAATCTGGATATTTCTGAAGCTAGAAATTTCTTTTTGCGATTGGGGCTTGCAGCCACAAGAAGCTGTTTTTTTTTTCGGCCGCGAAAGTGGATACTTTTGAAACCAGATAAATAAGTGAAGATATCCAATTCACTGGATCCGTGTAGGCATGGAACACGGATAAGACTTTACTGTGTGTGCTTGTCCCCCTAGTGGAGGTCTGGGGACTCAGATTATTTTAGACCTAGATATCTTTGTCGTGTGGAACTAGATATTTTTCTATGTGGATATCTGAAAATCTGGGAGATATGAAATATCCATCTCCGTCTGGCCTAGGCCTAAGTCTCGAGGGTCTAAAAGTGGTTAGAGATGATGGGCAGCAATTCCAGCTCAATTTTCAGGAAATAAACTGTGGCATATATAGTAAGGATATTCAGAGATGAGAATCAGTAGGTGACGTGCTCTACCTTTTCCATCTCTGTTACAGTACTACTCTATACATCAATGTCCCTTTACTTAAAGGACAATTTGTTTTTTTACAAAAAGGGTTCATATCTTAGATTGTAATTAGAGAAAAGAAAAGATGAGTGTTAAAATGTTTGCATTTACTGCTTTCTATCATTTTAGCGATTGTAACGATTTTAATTTCAGTGGGTGGGGGCATGCATACAAGTGGCTAAATATGTATTTAATACACACACAATACACAATAAGCCCATTCCCAAGATGCACTGCAATCTTTCATGGGCAGATGTGAGTTATGGGGTCTTGTTACTTTAAATAGCAATAAAGCTACTATCGCTAAAATCGCTAAAACGAAAGAAAGCAGTACATGTAAAAGTACATTTCTCTAATTACCATCTAACATATGAACCCTTGTTGTAAAAAAAAACAAGTCCTTTAATCATTAAATCGTCCTTTTTTCTTCACACATTCCATTACAGAATCCAAAGACAACCCCGTGCTGGTGGGCAGGGTGAAGTCGGCCTGCCATTCCATTAGGAGACATCCAGACAGCGGTCATTGGGGACCGCAGTATGTTTGCCATGTCAACAGTGTAAGTGAGGCCACCACTGCCCAGGTCATGGGAATGGCACGGCTCTGCACAGTAATAGTGACAGAGTGAAGGCGATAGGGTACTAGTACATAGAGTAAGGGTTTACTACATGTCTTTTCATACTTTAAAATGACATTACATGCAGCTGGAATATTTGCATTTACATGCATTTACATGGTTGACAGAGACACTTTTTGTGGGCGAGGGCGAGTCATGGTATGTCAATCGACAACTGTGACTTGGGGTTGTTTTGTTCTGCAGTGCAGATCACGGAGCCAATAACTGAACCTCTTAAACACCAGCATCCATATTCTGGGGAAAACGTTTGCAGAAAATAGACGATCTCCAAGCTTACACTTCAAACTACAACGTGCTGTAAGCTTGAAAACCGTCTGTTTTCATCAAAGATATTTAAACAGAAACTAGTATAAAGCTCGGAGGGACTCTGGTCAAACATAGGGTTTCAGTGGTGAAACTGCTGTTTGTGTCATCAGTATATCCCACACAGAACGGCAATATGACATGGAAATAAAGTGACGTAATTGCAGTGGTGTAAAGTAACTAAGTACATTTAATTTTGAGGAATTTGTATTTCCAATTTCCAATACTTTTACTTCTACACTACATCTCAGATCCAAATATTGTACTTTTACACCACTACATTTATTGTCTCCACCAGCCGAAGGCATGGGGGAGAGTATGTTTTCCCCTTCGTCCGTCCGTGTGTCCGTCCGTGCGTGCGTCCGTCCGTCCGTGTGTCCTCGCAGGTTTGTGTGCACATAATCTCAGTCGCCGTTGGCCCGGTCACTGCCAAAGTGAGCACACACATTCCCCGGATGCCAATCTAGAACCTCTGCCCTAATTTTTTCAAATGGGCCTTTTCTAGCGCTACCTAGTGGCCGATGTTCACAAAACACATTTCTGTGCACTACTCTTACAGATTTTGTCCAAAAATCCTACAAATCGGTAGGCAGTATCTCGACAGTCATGTGATCGACACGGATCTGTCCGATTTTGCATATTCCATCCTGATTGGCTAAGATTGGCTTCCAAAGTTTGTAGGATTGAGCCGTTTTGAACAAAATGCCTCAAATCCCAAACGCAAAGTGCAAATATCATGAAATCGCGCACACACGTTCCCACTAGGTCGAGGAAGAAATGCCACTTCAAATCTTTGAAATCAGCCTCATGGTGGCGCTATAACAGGCCGACTTGTGGTTTTACCTATAACTCCACCGATCAGTTTCAAACTTTGTAAGCGCACTCCCTAGAGGCCAAGGAGAAACCTTTTCACTGCATTTTTCACATCAGCCTTTTATAGCGCCACCTTTGGGCCGACTTATGTAAAACACATTTTTGGATATTACTCCTTCAGATTTTATCCAAAAATAACACAAATCGGTATACAGTATCTCTATAGTCATGTGATCAAGTCTGATCCGTCTGATATTTCATATTCTATCCTGATTGGCTAATATTAGCTTCCAAAGTTTGCAGGATTGCTCCGTTTTTGAACAAAATGCCTCAAATCATCAACGCACCTTGCGATTACCGTGAAATTTGCCACACATATTCCCACTATGTCAAGGAACAAATGCTACCCTTTTCACATTGGCCTGTTATAGCGCCACCAGCAGGTAGACTTTAGCAATTAGATTGCAATGAAAGGTCTAAGGTGAAGAACATATGCCACCCTTTTTACATTGGCCTATTATACAGTAGCACCACCAGGACGCCTGGCCTGGTGGAGACCTGTGCTCGGAAGAGCACTGCTTCTAGTTTGAAAACTTTAGTTACTTTGCAGATATAAATTATAATATTAAGAACCACTTTAGTCCTATTTTATACCCAAGCTGTTTGACAATATCTACAATATCTACAACCTCACAACGTTGCGTGTGTGCGTGCGTGCGTACCTGTCTGTCTGTAGCGTATGGAGCTGATGAAGCCGTTGTGTGTCAGATGGATGGTCTTGACGGTGCCTGATGAGTCATCGTATGTGAAGGTGACCAGGGTGGAGTCGTACACCACCTCAGAGAGCCGGGCTGCACCCGTATACCTGCACGCACGCACACACACACACACACACACACACACACACACACACACACACACACACACATACATTCATCACAAAGCACTTGTTTTCTAGAATTTCTACTTGATATTCAAATGATAACAATGATGATGAAGTTTAATAATAATTGTTTGCAATACTGATGTTTGCATAGCCTCGCATTGCCAGACACTATCACACTGCGACTGCGTGGAAAGAGGCAGGTTCTTGTCAATGTAGTTTTCTTTTCCATGGGGCAGATTCAAAAAGATTCAAACGGACTCTATTGGTTAGACATACAACCAGCCAGTGTAGCGCAAAGCTAATACGACCGCCCAACATTTGCATACTTGGCCCTGGTTGGTTCCTCACGACCTAAAGCCCGCCCTACATTTGCATACTGGGCCCCTGGTTGGTTCCTCACGACTTGTGAGCCGTGAAATATTTGAATAAGTGGGTGGGGCCAATGGCAGATTAGTCTGGCTATGTGAGGCTAATGTTTCGAGGCAGCTACGTGTTGTGGGCTTGTATCAGCTGATAGACAAGCCAGTGGGCCAATCATGTGATGTCAATTTGCTTACATGATTATTTGCCCACAGGCTCACTTGTATAGTCAGCCCACCGGGCATATACCCGGTATGCCATGCAGGTACCCAGTCCACCCCTGTGCCGTGCGCGCAAATCTATGGATGCGCGGATGAAGTCCTGACCTGTAAATGACACTGCGTCCCGTCCCCAGGTACTGGGTCCTGAACAGCCGCCCGTCCAGGCTGTAGTCCTGGACGAACGCTGCCCCCTGGCTGTCTGGAGGGGTGTACATGTTCCTGTAGTAGCCAATGGACAGCAGGGAGCTGAGGCTGTGCCTCACCATGCTGGGCATGGTGACGGCCACCAGGCGGTCCGTGGGGTCGTACTCGAACACGTAGCGTCTCTGGCTGTGCAGCAGCAGCATGATGGACTGGAGGGTCAACACGCACACGCACACGCACACACACACACACACACACACACACACACACACACACACACACACACACACACACACAGAGGCGTCAATTGGGTATGGCAAGCTATGGCAGCTGCCATACCTTGGCTACAGAGGGAAATAATAAAATGTACTTTTCCTCATGCCTGTTGCTAAGGTATGGCAACATGACTGGTGTCTTGCACCCACGCGAAGGCGCGCGTGCAAGAAACCAGTCATGTTGCCATACCTTACCTTTTTCTGAACTGACCCCACTGCGCGACCCCCAAAATAATTTGAACTGGAGACCCCTCCCACCCTGACGAGCACTAAGAGTTGAGGCATTACATTTTGTATAACACGGTTCTATTGTGAAAATATCCGATCTATGCTCACAACGCCTCGCGTTAATAAACTGCTATCTACTACATAGGGTTTAAATGGTTAATCAGAATAATCGATACAAAAAGAATGTTAAAAAAAGAAGAAAAGAAATCACCATTTTTCAATTATTCAAAAAGAAAGCAATTGAATAATCGCTAAGAAAATAATCCCTAAGATAATTGTCCCTACTAAAATTCTCAACATGAATGTTAGTGTAATGTGGGTAAATTTTATATTATGGCCCGCAGCTTCTTCCTAAAAGGTTTTATTTATGACCAGAAATAGGAATTTTGTTGTTTTGAAATTCACCTGGGGGCAGATAGTCTATTTCTCAGTAGAATGTGTAAGGATTCCTCACTGTTCCTTGTGTTATTTCATTCAAAAGATGTGAAAGAAAGGCCATTTTTATGTGATTAAAGGGTTTGTAGAGAGACATTTGGCTATGCTGTCATCTGAACAAACGACAATTCATTGGACTGTAAATATATTAGCAATGCAGTGCACGCATGTGGAAAAAAACTAATTGGCTGAATTGTTTTGGGTTTGCTCGCAGCACAAGTGACTTACGGTACATTTGGCTACACTGACAACAAAAACAATATTGATACTGCACTGTAGTTAAATAAAATTGCAACGTGATGCTTAGACCTAGAATTATTTTATGCTTTAACTATTGAAAAATAGCAGATATACAAGCTCACAGCGTGGCACGTACTGAGTGCCACGCTTTGAGCTTGTAGATCTGCTATTTTTGAAAAATCAAGAGTTCTTTTTGCAAGTCTTTGAATATATATATTTAAAAGCGAACATTTGTACTGTAACTCAAATATTTGCTTCTGGGTGGTCCCTGGAACAACATATTTTGGGATGGGGGTCCGTGGCCAAATACCTGTAATTTTGGGGGTCCTTGACACAAAAAAGTTTGAGAACAGCATGATTTAGAAGAAGGATTTAGAAGTCGGCTCAAAGATCGGGTCAAAGATATTCAAAGCCTGCACACATTTTCACGATTTTTCAAAAATAGCAGATCTACAAGCTCGCATCGCGGCACTCGGTGCCGCGCTGTGAGCTTGTATATTTATATACCTGTAAGTTAAAGCATAAAATAATGGTTATAAGTGGTTAAAATCTAACGCGACTCGGGTGCGTTCCAGGTATTTGAGGGTTCATTTGTATGAGACTTTGTTGTGGTCCAATGGTACAGTACAGTATGACAGGAGATGCGCTCGGCCCTGAGGTATTTGCACATTTTGAAATATAACCCTCTTTGAAAAAGGTTTGGACATCCCTGGCTTAATGTGTCATTATGTCTCAAGTGTTTTATGTGCTCTATTCCAACCAAAATATGTTACGCAAAAATAGGTTTTAATTTGAATATTAGGGTGCCAGAGGTGCCATATTAACACATTAATATTTCATATAAGCCTTATTAATTTCGAAATGAATTCCTTCTCCACTCCAGTGCTCTCATTTGAGGCTTGGACAAGGAATGAGCTCGCTCACTAAAAATACACCCGGATGAATATTTCATCTGAAGTTAGCTTTAGAGATATGATACCAGGCTTCAGGTTACAGTATGTCTGTCTCACTTATTCATTTAAACCACATGAAACCTAGCGTCCCTGGTCTGGGACCAGTGATGGGAAAAAGTACTCAGAATTTTTACTTAAAGGGGAGGACCACCCATTTTCAATAATCAACTATATCATTTATATATGTTGATGAGTGAACATTAGCCCAAGTGCCCCCCCTCCTGTCGTGCTGGGAACGGAGTTGTGATATTTTGGGGGTCACGTGACCAGTGACATCGGTACGATGGTAAAATGTAGCCCGCCTCCTAGGCTCCCCATAAATTTCAATGGGACATTTTCACCTCGGCACTAGTCGGCAGAAACAACGCGGCTTGAATTGAAATATAGAGCCTTTTCAGCCATTTCAGTCATATTATGTACAAGGGCTATGTCTTGTGAGCTAGAATATGTATCCTTATACCATCCAAAACATGCAGGATCTACCACTACCGCTGTTATTTCTTTGTTTACACAGAACTAGGGAAGTAGGGCGGAAATCATATGCCCATATTTGGCGTTGCGAGGCGTTGTGAGCATGTAGATCTGCTATTTTCACAATTTCTGCCTCTAATATTTGACAATTTGGCCAATGTTTTATTTGTCATTTTAGAGGTACTAAAAAGTCCTTGAATTGTCACTTCAGAAATGTGTAGATACCCTCTAGTCTATACACTTAAACCTTATGGTGGTTTGTTTACTGTTGAGTGAGAAAACAACATTGCCCATTAAGTTAATCATCTGGGGACCCCCCCAAGGGGGCTCAGTCTCACCCGGTCCACGTATGTGTAGCTCCAGATCTTGCCGTTGACCCAGGCCCGGGACGCCACCCTCTCGTTGTCGTACTCCAGCCTCTCGGACCACTCCCCGCGGTGGATGGCGGACAGCAGGCCCCCGGCCGAGTAGGTGATGTTGACCGCCGTGTACTTGCTGTTGGTGCCGGGCGACCAGACCACGGGCCGGCCCAGCGCATCGTACTGCACGTGCAGCGTGAACTTGCGGTGGTCGTCGTAGATCTTCCCCACGCGCGTGTTCTGGTCAAAGTCGATGGACAGCAGGTTCCTGTTGTGGGCCTGTATGGTGGAAACCGTGGAGAAACGCACGCGTTGTTATTGTTCGTCGTGTACGAGAAGACAGTGAGAGAGGTGTGAGCTGTGGTGGAAAAAAGGACTCGTATTTTAGACTCGCAGTATAGAGATACTCTGTTGCAAGTAGAATTCTGGAATTCAAAATGTAAAAGTACAAAATGTTTGAAAATAGCAGATCTACGAGTCACATTGCGACGCATTGTGAGCTAGATCGCCTATTTTCAAATATAAAAAATAATGTATTTCTTATCTTGTCTGTTTTATTATTATTATTAATAGTATTATTACCCCCCTTATTATTATACTGTATGGCATTAATGCTTTGGCAAGGAGAGAGAGAGAGAGGGGGGGGGGGGGGGGGGGGGGGGCAGAGAGAGGGAAAGAGCGATAGATTTTTAGCCACATCTTTATTCTCTCTCAACCGTCGTTTGAGAAAAAGATCAAACCATCTTTAAATCACAAATATATAAATAAATGTTTCCAGTAAATAAAAAAGCAATTCATTACACCATTTACACTGAGAAAATAAGTTGATCATCTATTACAGAACACAACACATGATGAGAGAGAGAGAGAGAGCGAGAGAGAGAGAGAGAGAGAGAGAGAGAGGGGGAGAGGGAGTCAGATTGGATAGAGAGGAGTGAGTCAGTCAAGAGGCAATCAATAACATTCTGCTGCTGTGTAATTGTCATGCAACAGGAGAGAGACTCGAAGACAATTTATTATAGTTCAGATGAATGAACGGGCGTCATTCGGCGCAACCCCAGCTTTCGTTCATAAGATCAACATCATGAATGGCTCTATTACGAAACAAGGAGGAGGACCAGACCTCATTCATTAATTTGCTACATGGCCCTCTCTCTCCCATGCAATATCCTGTTTGCGTGGTGTAGCCTACTTTCTGTGCCAGGGAGGAAAAGCAGGGGGCGGGGGTGGGGAAAGTACAGGCAACAGGTTCCAAGTCATTTGACCCGCCAGTTAACCTCCAATGACGTCTACTAGTTAATCATTCCAATATAACGCTAACCCGTTATGTAAATCTCAGCGGCGGAACCTCTGTTCCCCATTGCGTGCAGGGGCGTCACAAGGGGGTGGGGGGGGGGAGTGGGACTGAGTTACTAGGGCCCAAGGTGGAGGGGCCCTAGTAACTTTAGCTATTGAAAAATAGCAGATATACAAGCTCACAGCGCGGCACCGAGTGCCGCGCTGCGAGCTTGTAGATCTGCTATTTTTGAAAAGCTGTGAAGATGTGTGCAAATCTTTGAATGTATGTATTTTTTAAGCAAACATTTGTAACTCAAATTTTGCTTCTGGGGAGGGTCCCTGGAACTAAATATTTTGAGATGGTGGTCCGTGGCCAAATACATATCATTTTGGGGGTCCTTCACATGAAAAGGTTTGAGCACCACTGACATGGAAACATATAGGTTTCTTGCACACATTTTCACGATTTTTTCAAAAATAGCAGATCTACAAGCTCACAGCGCGGCACTCGGTGCCGCGCTGTGAGCTTGTACATCTGCTGTTTTTCAATAGTTAACATTCATGGGGGGCCCGCAGTGAATCCTTGTACCCAGGGCCCAGAGTTTGGTGTGACGCCCCTGATTGCGTGCTTGCTTTTTTATGAAGTGGGATTTCAGGAAGGGATTATAATGGTTGTTTACAGCGGAGCATATGAAATAAAGGTCATGCAGCGTAGCATAGCATAGTCGCCGTGTAAATAAACATAAATACAGTTCTTAAGTGACATAACAAGAAGCAAGTTGTGAAACGGTGCCGTACTGTGAGCGTGGCGGTACATTCACAGCTCAGCTGAGGCATTGTGTCGTCTCGTCTGGGCGTTTAAGTTAACAATAACACGATGTTACTGGGGTTAGCCGTGCAAACGCTGAGCTGTGCCTGTTAGGAACGGAGCTGTCTATCTACAGTGTCTGTCTGTCTGTCGAAAAAGTTTGTCTCTCTTATAACCGCATCCTTGAAAGCATGGATTGCATCTGTGTCATTTTAGATTTTTAGCGTTGGCTATGCCAAAATAGCAGGTATGCAAGCTTTGCAAGCTTGTATTATCTGCTATTTTTGAACATTTTGGAAAATCTTGAAAGTGTGAGAATTACCGTGATTTAGAAGGCATTTCTAGAACCGGCCTCAAGTTTGGCTTCTCTTAACCACTATACTTTCCATATGGTCTGCTAAATGAACCTGGGTCCATATATTATTTTCATTCATTATTATGATAGAGGTTCATTGTGTGTGTGTCTTTAACTGGTTATTGTTGCAATGATTTAGTTTCATTCCATTCGTTTTTCTTGTTCAGTCTTTTCATCGGTATGACATGTCCGAATGTTTTTATTTGTAAGGGATATGTATGTTCTACTCTGATGTCATTTTATCTTTTGAATGTAAAATATTCCCAGAGAATGCCACTTCTCAAGCTCCTGGAGGGTTCTTAGACATCTCCTTCACATTTTCTGAATCTTTGTAATACAATTTTAAATGTTCTTGTAAGTGAAATAAACAAACCAGAGGCGTTATATTGGGTATGGCAAGATATGGCAGCTGCCATACCTTGGCAAAAAAAGAAAAAAAAAAGAAAACAAAAAGTACTTCTTAGAGGTGGTGCCATAGTTTTGTACTTTTTCTGTTTTGTATGTGTCTATGAATGGGCCACCGGGTGTGGTTATAATGTGCAGATTTGTCTTCCCTGTGTATTTTTGATTACTTCCTGAACGCTGAAAGACTCCCAGTCAAAAGGCAGAGGTCGAAAAACACAGATTAAATGACATCATACACTCATCCCCTTTTACCATTCACCCAACACTGTGGGTGTGGCTAACTTCAGCTGGGTCACCACCCACCTGACAACCAGGCATATTTAATGAACTGGTGGGTGTGGCAACATAAAAACACAATTTTAACTCTTTCTGTACACTTTTTTTGAAAAATGTCTTCCTCCTAAACATAATACCTGATCATATTTTTTTTAGGGGAGAAAAAAAAATCACGGCACTGCATCTTTTAAAATCAATTCATCATGCCTGTTGTTAAGGTATGGCAACATGACTGGTGGCTTGCAAGCGCACAGACACCAGTCATGTTACCATAGCTTAGCTTTAGCAGAACTGACGCCACTGAAACAAACAAACAAACAAAACCAACCCACCCTCAGCCTGCGTTCGTAGGTGCTGTAGTTGGTCTTGGCCTGCTCCTTGCGCTGCCGCCACTCGATCAGGCTGGGGGCGTGGTCTCCCGGCAGGCTGATGTTGCAGCGGCTGGCCGTGGGGCTGACCCCGCCCCCGGCGGCGCCCGGGAGGAGGGGCTCCGTGCTGAGCGAAAGCTCCATGCCGCTCGCCAGCGACACGGCGAACGAGCCGTCGGCGCTCACCCGGTACGAGCTCTGAGCGTGCTCTGTGTGGCGGTCACGGTCACGCACACGCACGCACACACACACACGCACACACACGGAGCGATAGCGACAGATGTGTGAGAAGAAACAGAACAAAACAGAAAGGACGTTAGATGTGGCTCACGCATATAGGAAGCGCTGAGCGACGGTTTCACACCTCAAGTTTATAAGAACTGCACTGTCTGCACAGAAGACCACCTAGAGAGAGAGAGAGAGACAGAGAGAGAGAGAGAGAGAGAGAGAGAGAGAGAGAGAGAGAGAGAGAGAGAGAGACAGAGAGACAGAGATGGAGGCTGCACAATAATATCATGAATTATTATAACTGTATATATTTGTATTTATTTTATTTTGTCTCGTTGCATGATTAGTAGACCATGAAAAAAAAAGCCTCTGGCTTTTGTTGTGTGTGTGTCTTTTTAACTTGTACTGCGCACAGATCGCACAGCTTGTAGAACAGCTTCTACAACCACTACTTCTTAATTATTATTATGTATTAGTTGTGGAATTTCGTACATTTGTTTATACAATAATTTAAAAAAAAGAAAAGAAAAAAGAAAACGTTTGAAAAGAAAATGGGGGGTTTCACTTTTATAGAAAATGTACCCAAATGGACATTTACGGGTCCACTTGGACATTTCAATTCTATTTTGTGCTGAAGCAGCTGCTCCCTCAAACTTCTCACCTTCCTCTTGCAACAGTTTGCTACAGCGGGTTGTTTCGTTTTTTTTAATAAAAAAGGCTGTCGTCTGCATGCAGAACACCTAGGTGTTGTTTCTGCTCTGACTGAGGTGTCAAGGGAAACACACACACACACGCACACACGCATGCAGGCAGGCACGTATGCACGCACGCCACACACCACTATATTGTTATTATTCATTTGCATTCCCTCTAACAGTAATGAACAAAATGTCTCTGTTGGTTGGAAACCTTGTACACAAAATATACAAAACAGGATTCAAATTCAAAAGATGATATGAAGATTTCATGGCACGATTATTGTAACCAAAGAAATTGCGATTTACGATATTATCGCAATAATCAAAATATCACCTATCTACTACATCTATTATCCTGGGGCGGAATATTTGCCCAAAAATACCGATCTACAAGGCAACTGGTTGTGAGCTTGTATATCGGCGAGATTTGGTAGAGTGAAAAAAAATCATGTATCATGTACTTATTTCCAGGTCCGTTTGACCAATTAAGGGTTTAAATGCTGGTACCGGCAAATAAAAGGTGAATTGATCCCAGTGCATGACGGAGGGCAATTTCACAACACATTTAAATCTCCAAGATACAACTATACTCGTGAGTGTTTTTTAATCACGATAAACAATAATAAAGATTATCGTCCCATCCCTATAGCATCGCGTTGAGGATCTGCCGCTTCCGATGCTATCCGTGCGACCCTGCAGAATGATAAAGTAGGGCAGGCTTCCCCAATTAGTTTTCCCCAAGGGCCAAATTATGTCTAGGGTACCAAGCCGAGGGCCACAACATTGCAGGGGGCGACGGTGGCGTTCCCGCTACTCCAGCGACAGTTCAGATATCGTCGTTGTCGGGTGAAAATCTTGTATGTCCAAAACCGTTCATTTTGCATTTATCATTTTAAAAATGATGTAAACTAGTGAAAACAGCCGATCTACAAGCACGTGCGAGGCGTTGCGTGCTTGTAGATCTGCTGTTTTCACTACTTTTGTGCGACGGCCTTGTATGATGAAGCAGGGCTTTACTTTGCAAAAGAACATACAAATTTGTAGATACGAGGTTTCCACCCAACAACGACGATATACTAGTGTTGTTGCTGTTCTTATACCACCATTATTACTAGGGTTGGTGGGGGCCAGACAGTAGCCCCGCCTATAAGTAGGGCGTTCATTTGTGAAAAAAATAGATACAAAAGTCTGAATAGGTTGCTGCCCGACAAAAACTAAAACGCAAAAAGAAACACATTAAAAACATTTTCATCGTGAAAGAGCTCATCAGCGGCAGGTGTAAATTAGATTGTGCAGCGCGCAGATGGAAATGTATGAAAGGTCACCGTTTGTGCGCGCGCGCGACGCGTGTGTGTGTGTGTGCGTGTGTGTGTGTGTGTGTGCACCGATGCCTGGGAGGATACAAGCCACAGACTGGCCGTGAATTTACAGTGGGTGTGGGAGGACAGGCTGGATAGGTGCTCCTTCTAACTACTTCCCTGCAGCTCTGTCATAACGGTGTGTGTGTGTGTGTGTGTGTGTGTGTGTGTGTGTGCGTGCGTGCGTGCGTGCGTGCGTGCGTGCGTGCGTGCGTGCGTGCGTGCGTGCGTGCGTGCGTGCGTGCGTGCGTGCGTGTGTGCGTGCGTGCGTGTTTTTTTAAATGATCAATACAAAACCAACGATTTTGGGCATACAAGGTTTCCACCCGACAACAACGATATATATACAGTATATCTGGAGAGTTTGGAGGCTTACAATTATTAGGAAAAGATTCTGGTCGGACATCTGGACGATGTCACGCAAAAAAATAAAAATGGTGATCTACAAGCTCACAAAGTGTCACGGATCGACGTGTTGTGGGTTTGTAGATCTGTAGATTTCTTTCTGGTGGTTATTTTTTGCATATTTTCAATGCTGTACTAAAATTGTTTGTCCTCAGAAGTACAGTAATAAAACCATGTGTTTGCGTGTGTCTGTGTGTGTGTGTGTGTGTATGTATGCGTGCGTGCGTGTGTGTGTGTGTGTGTGTGTCAAATCTGTTTTTCCTTTCCCTGCAGCTTTGTCATAACAGTATGCAGTATGTGTGTGTGTGTGTGTGTGTGTGTGTGTGTGTGTGTGTGTGTGTGTGTGTGTGTGTGTGTGTGTGTGTGTGTGTGTGTGTGTGTGTGTGCATGTGTGTGTGTGTGTGTGTGATAGAACAGCTCCCCTCTCCCTGCAGCCCTGTCAGGGTGACAAGCTCTAGAAAGCAATTAAAGCGATGACATGAGCAAACTGTTCTCATAAGCAGCCTCTCCACTCCATTTTCACTCTCTGCCTCTCCCTTCATTTTGTTATTCTTCTCTTAACACTAACCTAAAAAAATAACATTTATTTTTTGTTGTTTTCCATTTCGTCCATCTGTCAACTCAAGTCTCATCTCTCGTCTGTCTACCTGTATATATATCTATACCTAAAGTACATGTCTGTCTGTCTGTCTGTCTGTCTGTTCTGTCAGTTTAGAACAGTGTTTCTCAAACTTTTTAATTTCAAGTTCACCCCTTAACTCTGTACGAATGGAACCAAATGGACCTTGACGGGTCCATTTGTACACTGTCAGAGGTACAGACACGTATGGGTCCATTTAGACCCCCCTAAAAACCCCACAGAGTCCCTGGAATCCACTTTGAGAAATACTGGTCTAGAATACAATGAAGAATGAAACGAAAGAGTCTAAATGCCCCGTCTGGTGCTCCCCCTAGAGGCCATGCTGCTTCCTACACCCATCTGGACCAATAGTTGCACTGACCTGCTTTGCTGTCTTCAGAGCCCTGGGCTCTCTAAAGCCCCTTTTCCACTGACATGGCCCAACACCACACCACACCACACCACACCACACCACACCACACCACACCACACCACACTGCCCACATGTGTCAGGTTTTACACTACTAAGGACCTGGGTAGAGTGGTGTGAAAGTGGTACTAAACGTGGTACTAAAAAGTATCCCATCTAGAGGAAGTCTGAGCTATGCCAAACAGGGCCAATGCCTGATAACTCACTGACTTTTAATTTAGACCACCAGGATATAGTTGTAATAGATATATAATAGATATAGATGTAATACATGATAATAGATTTTATTACCCGGCCTGTTTGGATTCTTGATTCTGATTGGTCGAGCGCTGAAATCAGCGGTCTGTTATCACCCGATAACAGACCGCTCCGCTCTATAACAGACCGCTGCCTAATCAAAGGCTCAGAGCACCTGCTGCAGTCAAGTTGCACTGCGTGAACCTTGTGCTGTAGCCAACATGTCAGCCATGTAAACAACCACACAGCGACATTTACAACTAAACGTTTATCTCAAGAATGTTTTTAAAAATATTTTAAGCGAGAAATAGAGGACGTAGTATCAGAAAATGGATTCTATCTAATCAGCACTTCCTTGTTTTCCAAGGCGACCGTGTCGCGCTGGGAGGACGCCCAGCGCGACACTTGTGGAACACTTCCAGCCGTCTGTAAACAAGGAAATACTTTGTTTTTTTTTTAGTTTTGAGTCAAATTATTACTTTTATTTAGTAGCCGGGTAATAAGCGGGATAATGAATGGCTCCTTGGTGAATGACGACAGATAACTTCCCTTCGGACTGATAACTCCCCTCGGCTAGCGCCTCGGGGAGTTATCAGTCCGTCGGTCAGTTATCTGTCGTCATTCACCGCGGAGCCATTCATTATCCCTTACATATTGTGCTGCTATATCTGCTATTTTTTAACAGTTGCATGAAATAATGGTTAAAGTGGTGACACAGATATGCGTAAATGGGTTGATAGCAGATCCGCAAGCTCGAAACGCACTTTTCGAGATTGTAGATCTGCTATTTTTGAATTTGAATCTCGAAACATCACAGTTTTGGACATACGTCGTGAGGTTTCCACCCGACAAGAGACGAAATGCATGGTCGTCGGTAGAACAGCCGCAAAACCAATCTATTCCACGCCCAAAACCAATCATAACACTGCACAGAGAATTTGTATTGGTTCTGCAATGCAGCTTTACTTTTTCCTCCCCAACTCTCCACCTCGTTTTAGCGACGAAACCAGTGGGAGCCATCGGTATCGAGCGAGAAGCATTTAGAGAGCGCCTGAGTCCATATCTGACCTGAGCCACAGTGGCACAGTTTACCTGCACTGCTGCAGCTGGAACATCAATGTTTTAGCATCGCTTTACCCTTACTGCCTGACCTTCCAATCTATACCCAGCTGTGTTGTGTGTTGACGATGGGTTTTCATAGTAGGAGCCCGCGCACGCACGCACGCACGCACGTTTCTCAAGTACATTTTGAATTCCGGACTTTTACTTGTAACTTGTAAGGTATTTCATTCTATATTGCAGTATTGATACTTTTACTTAAGTAAAATATGTGAGTACTTTTTCCACCATTGCACACGCACACGCACACGCACGCACACACACACACACACACACACACACACACACACACACACACACACACACACACACACACACACACACACACACACACACACACACACACACACACAAAAGAGAGAGAGGGGTTGTCATCCGGGATGAGTCATAGCCAGCCCCCGGGGCGGAGTGGAGGAGAGTTGGGTGGTCCTGGAGGTGAACCGGATGATGCATGGCTGCTGATGATGATGCATGGGGGGCCTCATCATTACAGTACTGTCTGCACATGCATGTGTTGCACACAGTGGTGGAAAAAGGACTCACATTTTTTACTGAAGTAAAAGTATCAATACTGCAATGTAGAAATACGTAAGTAAGTCCGGCATTCAAAATTTACTTGGGTAAAAGTACAAAAGTATTCATATAAAAATGTACTTAAAGGACTTGTTCATCTATTGATTACTCACACCATGGATGGATATTTTTTAGTTTTTTGTTGCATTACTAAGACAATCATTTGATTACAATAAATGTACCCCCATTGATTCCGGATGGGGACCCCATGGCAAGACTTGTTTTTGTCCGTGGCAAATTGCCGATTTTCTTTTTTACACACCATCATAATGTTCTTATTCTCATCATAAGACCCAATTACTGAATGACAGTCTCCAGGTTTTAATCAGAATATTTATGACACGTATTTACTATGACACTGTGGCATATCAGGAGTCCAACTAGTACTAGTGGTTCTCAAATGTTTTATTTGCAAGGACCCCCATAACACTGAGTGTATACAAATGCCCCTTACGGGTCCATTTGGTTTCATTTATACACACTCAGTGTTAAAGACCTGCTATGGTCATTCAGGGCTAGCTCTCCACGTGTTTCTGGTAATATTATCGTCTTCTCGTTTTGTATGTCGGTGGCCAAAATGCAAAATGTCCACCACAAGCCAACATGGCGATGTCCCCCTGGTCCAGTTTCATTTCACCCTACCCTGTTTGAAGGTGTAGATGGTGTCGCTGGCAGACAGGTTGGTGCTGGTGACGAAGTTGGCGCGGCCGGGCGCGTCCACCTCCACCCGCGACCAGCGCTCCAGGTTGCCGTGGTAACCGCTCACCTCGCCGGTGGGGAGGGTGACGTTGGTCACGTGACCCTCGCTGTTGTACCTGCGGGACAGAGAGAAGAGGCGACTCAAAGTGGATTCCAGGGACTCTATGGGTTCCTTTATGGGGGTCTAAATTGACCCATACAAGTCTGTAACTCTGACAGTGTACAAAATGGAACCAAAACTCTGTGGGGTGAGTAATCGATAGAAAAAAGTCATTTTGGGGGTGAATTACTCCTTTAAGAGTTAAAGTACTCGAGTACTTTGCTTTTAAAAGAAAAATAATCTTTTGCATTGCTGTATAAATGTATGTGTGGTTCGGCTGTTTTCACTATTTGAAATAAGTCTTCAAAGTAAAATATTTGTCTTGTACTTTTAATTTTATTTTATTGAAACAGTAGTAAAAGTATCCAAAATACAAAAAAATACCTACAAAGTACAATTCTCAAGTAAATGTATTTTGTTACTGTCAACTCGCGGGAGGGGAGGGACACTTTGTAATTGTATGTGTGCTCAAATGGACACAGGGGTGCATTAATGCACACACAAGCACACACACACACACACACACACACACACACACACACACACACACACACACACACACACACACACACACACACACACACACACACACACACACACACACACACACACACACACACACGAACGCGTGCTTACACACACAGAAGGACACTATCTTTGGTTCTCTTTCTCATGGTGGCACAGAGGAAGTGTCACAGGTGATTTATACACGTAATTATCCAGCTGTGGAATTTGAGACAGAGACCGGGCTGCCAGCACTGAATAATCCAGGCCGTGTGTGTGTGTGTGTGTGTGTGTGTGTGTGTGTGTGTGTGTGTGTGTGTGTGTGTGTGTGTGTGTGTGTGTGTGTGTGTGTGTGTGTGTGTGTGTGTGTGTGTGTGTAAATACTAGTTGCAGGGAAGTGCCTTGGCTAATCTGTCAGTAGAGTAATGATAGAGTGAAGATGGTCTCTGCCTCCAGCTATGTGTGATGCCACCATAGATCTCACCACCAGATGGCACTCACACAACTCACACCATGTCACACTCACATCCATCTGCAAAGACACACATACACAGTCACATGTGCAGACACACTTGCACACGTTCACGCACTCACACAAACACACATATGCACACACACACAAACACACACATATGCACACACACACAAACGCACGCACGCACGCACGCACACGCACACGTACACGCACACACACACACACACACACACACACACACACACACACACACACACACACACACACACACACACACACACACACACACACACACACACACACACACTTCTCTCATGAAAGGCTATGGGCATAGCAGCAATATTGGGAGGAATTGGGCAGCTTTGGGTGCTGATATAAATGATATGTTATGGAACATTAGTAGAGTCCAACAAATAGAGTCCAACTAGTAATAGTGCCAGTGGTTTTCAAAGATTTTATTTGCAAGGACCCCATAACTCCATTTTGGTTCCATTTGTACACTCTCAGAGTTACAGACCTGTTATGGTCATTCAGGGCCAGGCACGTGCACACATAGACATCAAAGGGGGCTTGAGCCACTGCTCTTAACCGTCTGTAAAAAGTGCCCTCTCCAGACCATGAATGCATGGCACTTTTAGAAATTTCAGCCCCTTAAATTTTGACTAAAATGTTCACCACAACCCAACGTGGCGAAGACCCCATGAGGAGACACACAATGGCCGCTCGCTCTGCCAGCTACAGACTCACAGTCATTTGGAATAATAGGTGTATCAAGGACTCTGACTTCCATAATGATAGGACTGTTAGGGCGTGGTTATTGTACTGATTGCACAGTGGACACTGTCACTTTTCCTCCACATTGCACTGATTGAAATAGACACTTTATCTGATTGGCACTGGACTGATTGTAATGGACACTTTATTGGTTGTGGGGTGAGATGCGGTGAGGACACTGTAACCTTGTGCCGTTGTTTTTTCTGCACAGTGCAGGATAGTTGTATAGGTGTATACTATAGTGTACTGTTGTTCTGTATTGAAGCAGAGGCGTCAATTGGGTATGGCAAGGTATGGGCAGCTGCCATACCTTGGCTACAGGGGGAAAAAATAAACATACTTCTTAAAATAAATTCATCATGCCTGTTGCTAAGGTATGGTAACATGACCGCCTTGACCGGTGTCTTGCACGTGTAAAGGCCCATTCCCTCTGGGCAAAATAATAGATAAAAAAAAATATCTGTGACATTTTTTTTAATCTGTATCTTACCATCCACTTGAATGGAGAAAGAGATTTTTTTATCTGGCGAAACAGATTATTTTATCTGTTATCTGGCCCAGTGGGAATGGGCCTTAACCCTTATTTTTTATCAAATAGGTAGCGTTCTCCAGTCAATATGTTGGTGGGAATTACTATCTTCCAACACAGCAGAAGTACGTGTAAACATGTGCGTTACCCAACAACACTGAACTGAGTAACACCTTTTCCTGTCCCCCTATGCACACAGGCAGGTAGGAACTAATGAGTCAAAACAAGGAGGGCACAGATAAATACAACTTCACAATAATAAGGAATGTGCCAAAACTAAAATGATAAATGAAATACTCTGTGCGCATTACCCATGCTACACATGTGCGGCTTCGTGCGCGTGCAATACACCAGTCATGTTGCCATACTTTAGCTTTTGCTGAACTGACGCCACTGCTAAAAAGATAACACACAGCAGGAAGTGGGTGCGACAAAAAGACAAAAACCGAGACTCACTCGTAGACGGTGGTCCAGCTGTTCTCGTCGCTCTTGGTGGCCAGCAGGCCGCTGTTTCCGTGGTAGGTGAGGTGGGCCACGTCGTGGCCCTGCGCCGACACCTTGCGCAGCGTGCCGCTGTTGCTCAGCGACAGCCAGTACACCTGGCCGCCGGGCAGCGCCAGCCACAGGGGGACGCTGTGGGCGTCCCGCCGCACCTGCAGGCCCCGGCCGTCCCGCGACGTCACCCCCGACAGCTGGCCGTCCGAGCCGTACGTGAAGTTGTACAGGATGTGGCCCGTGATCAGGTGCTTGGTGTGGAGGTGGGAGCCGTTCTGGGGAGACAAACAACGGTGTAAAGTAACTGAGTGTATTTACTCAAGTACTGTACTTAAAGGTAGGGTAAGTGATTTCACTTAAGTTTCAGTTTCAGTTTTCTTGTAGGTGACATTCGGGGGCCTTCCTCCAATTACAATCAAGTGGGGGCGGGCCTTGGTGCGCGTAAGGCCCAACCCCACTCGACCATGATCAGAGGAAGGCCCCACTCTATCCTGATTGGAGGAAAACCTGTCACCCAACAGTTTTGGTGGAGCAACTGAAATAGCTTTTCTCTCCTCACAGGGGATTAGGCTGATGGACCAAAACACTCTATGTAGTAGTAACTAGTAATATCAGAACATAGACCCATTTTTGTTATTATCTGAATTAAATTAAATTAAATTACTTACCCTACCTTTAAGTAACATGTATAGGTACCTCCCCCAGAAACATTAACACTGGGATAATGGTGCATTTTAACAGGGAGTGCCCAAAAATCTGGAGAAATTTAGGGTCAATTCAGGAGCCAAGACGGAGACAGGTAAGAGTCTCCTGGTGATATCAGCAGTGTTGGCAGGTATGATATGAGATCTCCACCCTACCAGTAATAAATCCAAAGTACTGGCCCAAGATCTTTTTCAAAAACAGCAAAAAAAAAAAAGAAAGAAAGCAATATTAATATAAGCTGGCGAGTTTGTATATTGGCTATTTTTGCCCGTTTGGGCATTTATTTACGAAAAAACAAACCATAAAAAGATGAAATATGGAGGCACATGGTTCTGCCCAGGAGCGGCGATATGATAGATGATAGATCTTATCATTTTAATATGATAGATATATATTTTAAGGAACGAGATGAGGAATTCAATATCGAGGCAAGGGGACCCTTCTCTACCCCTGAATGATCTCCCCTCCGCCTCTCCTCTCGTCTCCACTCTATCTTTCATTAGTCAGACGTTTTGATTCAATAAGGGCGACATGCAGAACGCGGAGGTGGTGTACCATGTTGAATCATGCAACTCTGTAAAGTGCATGAAGTTATAATTAAAGTTAACACCATATTCCGTTCAACCATTGCTTTTTCTGGCCTTATGTGTACACTACAGTAAGCTCTGTTGCCATGGCAACGTTCATACCCCGGTGCTAATTCATATAGATAGAGTGGTATGATGTTGCTGTGGGATGTGAAAGGCAGCGAGGTTATTCTTGACCTTGTACAGGAATAGAATAGACACTTGCCTTCGGCTTGGCGGTGGCAGATTTAAAACTGGGGCCGAGATAACAATGCACGATCATGAAACACATGCCACAGAGACGATGCCCAGCCAGCCTCCGGCACTATATTCCACTCAGTAACGACAGCCTAACACTGCATAATGTGGGAAATGTTATTTACAAAGCAGAGTGCAAAGAGCTAAATGTCGGTGTTGGTTAAAACGTCCATGTTCAAGAATTCAGTGTGGCAACACAAGCTGGTACCCAGGCCAGAACATTCTTTGTGTGTAAAAGAGTGTTCTGAATGAGTGCGACGGGGGAAAGGAAACAAGTGCATTTACTCAAGTAGCCTACTTAAGTGCAATTGTGAGGTAGTTTTGCATTAATTGAGTATATCCATTTGTTTATACTTTAAACCAGGGGTCTTCAACAGGGGTCCGGGTCCCCTGGGGGGGTCCTCCAAATTTTTTAGTGATAGAACGTTTTTTTCTCCTTTTTTATATTAACAACTTGAACCCTAGTGTCCATATTCTGAGAACTTTAACCAAAATAGCAGATCTACAAGCTCACAACGCCTCGCGCTGTGAGGCGTTGTGAGCTTGTAGATCGGCTATTTTCGGCAAAGCGCTTTGGTGAGAAGGGGAAAAAAGAGCAGACGTACAGAGTGAAAGGGCAAGTTTGTTAAGTATTGACGGTTCAAGTGGTTACATATTTGAAAACACAAATTGACATGAATACACTCATGATTGTGCTGTCAAGCAATGAAACTATGGAATCTATGATTAGGTTTTGAGGGTCCCTGCTTCATCTCTCTCTCAACTAAGGGGTCCTTGGACTGAAAACGTTGAAGGCCCCTGCTTTAAACTTCTACTCCACTACATCTCAGAGGACAATATGGTACTTTATTCTCCACTACAGTTATTTGGCAGCTTTAGCGACTATAGTTTCTTTGCAGATTATGAAATTAGATTATGAATACAAAAAGTGCTCTGACTGATAAAAAGGACTATGCAAATAAAGGTTAAGCTACCGAGCAGAACATGAAGTGATCAGTAAATCACCACCTTTAACAGCTGCAATATTGAAGTGATTAATTAACACATGAATGCATTACTAATTACGGTCAAACAATATATGATTGTGATGAAATGGGCCATTCTGCATAATGAATATTTATAATAACTTATAATGAATGCTGGCATCAGAATATAGTCTAAGTGTATTGTTATGCCAATACGGCAAGGCCGTCTGGGAATTGAAAGGCCACCACTTCGACCCTTGGCTCTCCCAGTGTACCTGAGCAAGATGCTTGGCCCCTGACAGGAATTTCCATACTATGCCCTGATATGCAAGATCCATATAGTGTACATTGTGTGTATGTATTTGAGTAAATTGTCACTGTCGGGCAGAAACCTTGTATCTCCAAGTTTCAAATGTGTGTGTTTTTTCGTAAAGTAAAGCCCTTCTTTATCATACAAAAGTGTTGCACGAAACTAGTGAAAATAGCAGATCTACAAACACACAGTGTGCTTGTAGATCGCCTATTTTCACTATTTTAAATCATTTTTTTTAAATGATAAATACAAATCGAACGGTTAATTTGGACATACAAGGTCCACCCCGACAACAATGAAATGCTCTGACACATTGTTGGTCAAGACAGACTCAAAGACTTGTTGGAAGATTGCTTCATTACTGTCTGCTTGACCTGCTATCTTGAACCCCATTGCCCCCGCCGGCGGGGGCAAAAGGTGTTGACCTCTGAACAGCTGTCAATAAATGTCAATAAATCAATAGAGACCAAATAACAGTACAATTTCATTGTTGATTATTGTTACAGTGGTCCTACAGTATAGTAATCAGCTGCCATTGTACTTTTCATCCATACATTACTCATATTACAGTATTATTACTACTTATTGTTACTCGTTTTTATCATTTTTCACCCTATACTTTAACATTACTAATATTACAGCACTACTCTCACTAAAACATCTGTAGAGTTTACATAGTTTGGAATATATTCATACAATTTTGCCTATCAATTGATGACACCTTGGTGAACAATTTCTCTATTCAATATTTATGTTTTCAATGAGGTCTTGAGGCTCATTCACTATTCAGAAGGCAAATTTTCCATAGGCGGAGGTCTTTTTCAATCCTCTTTTCCTAGCTAAATAATCAGAGCAGGACAATTTGGTAAGAGAAATGTGATGTTTTACACTGCATATGTGAATTTTCAGGGGTTAGCTGACATTTGGTGGGACAAGATTAGCCACAATCATTGTAGTTTTGTGTCCACAACTGTTCCAATTTGGGCATACATTTTAGGCGGATTTTTCCCCTGGACCCCCCTGGGGCTTAAGAGGTTAAGAGTAATGAAACATGAACACATTATGATATCTGGCAGGGTCACACTGACCAGCTACTGGAAACGAGTGTGTACTGGCCACTGGGACATATTAGGATAGCAACATGGATGCTGTAAGAATAGATTTCTCTCTATGTTTGCTCGATAGGGAAAGAAAGAGGATAAGCTGCCTGAAACTACAGTAAGTGAGCCGGCCGCTTGCCGCTTGCCACTAGGCTGGCATTAGCCGGCCTGATAACATGGATTCACTCACACGTGAGTGAATACACGTTATCAGGCTCTCGCGTGTGCTAGATCCTACAGTAGAACCAGTGTTGTTAATTGTACTTGATGCTGAATAAAGAGTGAACATGCAGACTGCTCTATCGTCTTTGCTCAAAGTGCCTCGCTCCTCGAGAGATTCTATCACAAGAAGACCAAGAGAGGAATTCCTGTATTATCTGCATAGTAAACTGGCATCCATTCCACAAAGGTGACAAGAAGGGATACACAGTACACGTTGACCGGATTCCCCCCAGGGCTTTATATTAGACCCCCTCCTGTCTGTGACGAAGATAGCCGATGTACAAGCTAGCTCACAATGCATCACTATGCAATGCCTTTGTGAGCTTGTAGATTATCCGATCGGATAATTATGAATAGGGATGCTAGAGTTCAAGTGGTCAGGTAAAAAAAAGTAAGGTGGTTGGTCAGAGTGTTGACACTGGTTTGCAACCTTTTCTGGATCAAGGACCGCTAGATAATCTTGACCACACATTTTAGTGTATGGGAGGGGCTTACAGTACATGTACAGTATGTATCAACATATTTGTTTTTGTAGGCTAATTTCTGATTTGGGCCTAACTATAGGTTAGGCCTAAATGGGTTAATTGATCATTAAAATAAACATGCTCTGGATATGCACCTGGTCCACCCATCTGACCACTCAACACAGCAGCTGAATGGTTGCTGTGTTAACCCATTAAGACCTGAAAAATACCTAGAAATTTCTTCCAAATCCGAATGTTTTCTTTATCTGTGGTGCTCAAAGCTTACACAGAATGGTGTGTAGGGATAGGAATCAATTGGGGAGGAAAAAGGGGCTAAAAAGGGAACCAGTGTGTTTACCTCAGTGGTTCTCAGCCTTTTCAGGCTGTGACCCCCAAAATAATCATAGTTTAACTGGGGACCCCCCTACCCTGACGAGCACTAAGTTGAGGCATCACATTTTGTATAACACGGTTCTAACGTTGTGAGCATGTAGATCGGCTATTTTCACAATTTCTGCCTCTAATATTTGCTAATTTGGCTAATGTTTAATTTGTCATTTTAGAGGTATTAAAAAGTCCTTGTCACTTTAGAAGACATGTGCATACATACCCTCTATGCACTTAAACTTTATGTTAGTTTGTTTACTGTTGAGTGAGAAAAAAAGCTAATCAACCCTAACCCCCAAATCATTTGGGGACCCCCCTGGAGGTCCCGACCCACAGGTTGAGAACCAGCGTGTTTACCTGGCTGAAGAGGTAGAGCTCCTGGTCCAGGGGAGAGCTGATCTCCACCAGGCCTCCGGCGGGGCTGGCCTGGGGCTGGTTGGGGCTCACGGCTCTGAGGCGGATGTTCCCCAGGTCGGCGATGTACAGCGTTCCGTTGGGGGCCACGGCCAGAGAGGAGGGCGCTTTGAGACGAGCATCGCGGGCATAGCCTCCGTCCCCTGGATGATGGATAACGGAGGACATGAAATGTGGTGAGGTGATAAATCAAACGCAACGTAAAAAAAAAATGAAAAGGTGTCTCTTCAGAAGTTAAAGCATGCATGCACGACGGTGCACGCACACACAGGCACGCGTCAGAAACACACATATACTGTACTGTACAAGGGCTGGTCAAAATGTTGTAAGACCTTTCATTTACTGCTTATATCGTTTTAGAGATTTTAGCGATTTTGATTTCAGTGGGTGGGGGCATGCGCAAAATAAGCCAACGATTTAACTATTGCTATTTACAGTAACACTACTACCATTCCCAAGATGGCGGTGCATCTTGGGAATGGGCTTATTGTGTCTAAAAAGACATATTTAGCCACTTGTACGCATGCCCCCACCCGCTGAAATCAAAATCGTTATAATCGCTAAAACGATAAAAAGCAGTACATTTTAACACTCATATTTTCTTTTCCCTAATTACAATCTGAATTATGAACTCTTGTTGTAAAAAACAAAACAAAGTCCTATAACATTATTGTGAAATGCCCCAAAGATGTTCACCTATACTAACATTCACAACATAGATGCCTTATCAGACAACGTCACACTGATAGCGACCAGCGCAGGCATGGCTTCAGAAGAACCTGAGCGCTTAATAACATGAGCATAAGATGATGCACGATGATATGTCCCACTAGGGAGCACCTCGTCAGCAAACAGAGCACACAGGAGGATGTGGAATGAACCGAAACCAGCGCTCCCCAAAAACTACAGGCTTGGGGATCTGTTGGGAATTGATTACATGCAACCGGCCGGCCACCTGCGCGTGCAGTCTCGATGTTTGTAAACAAATAATTGGGTCTATAGGGACGATTTAACCACAGCTAGTGGATAAATATGGCAACTTCTTCCCTGTCTCATGTTATGTTGAGCCGTGCACCAAAAAGACTTTATCTCATTTGGAGTGTTGCAGGCTTTCTGCTCTGTTGCAGATATCTTTCTCTACTAGTACATTTTGATGCCAACACTTTCATACTTTTACTCAAGTACATTTTTTTATTCCAGACTTTTATTTGTAACAACACATTTCTATATTGCAGTATTGATACTTTTACTTAAAGATGAAGTGCCATGATTATTTCCCCCCCTAAAACATGATTATCAGGTATTATGATTATACTAGGAGGAAGATTTTTTCCAAAAAAGTGTACAGAAAGAGTTAAAATTAGGTTTTTATGTGGCCACATCCACCAGTTCATTAAGTATGCCTGGTTGTCATGGTGGGTGGTGACCCAGCTGAAGTTAGCCACACCCACGTGTGTTGGGTGAAAGGTAAAAGGGGAGGGGATGATTATCTCCAGTTAGAGTGATGTCCCTCTATCTGTGTTTTTGGATCGGCACTTTTGACCCACAAGGTGGCAGCCTCGAGAAAGAAATCCAAAATACAAAGTGAATACATAATTGCTCATAACAACCACACCAGGGTGTCTAATGAAATACTGTCAACCTCCGGCTAGAGACATGAAAACCAGAAAAAGTACAAAACTATGGCACCACCTCTTTAAGCAAAAAATGTGAATACTTTTTCCACCACTGTAACTACATTGGATCTAATGGAACGCAGCCGATCCTTTCTTACACTTCCTGAACAGTATCGTTTTGGACATACTGTATACACCTGGCGGTGACAAAATGTAAATAGGCTTCTTCCTCTATAGTTGGATATGAAAGTCAGCAGAAGACTATAAGTCAGAGATGATCTGGGTGTTATCTCTGTAATGTCCAGCAAAAGCAGCACATCTTTGGGCCACAGTAGTGGGAACCGGTCGTACGGTACAGTATGTCTCCATACTGTATAATATACCTCCTTTAGTTTTGAAGGCCTTTCCAGGACATATCCTGCACTCATACTGTCTACTGTAGCAGCCTTGTGCCGTCCAGACACTTCTCAAGTCCCCTCTTCGCTGTCCATGTTTCAGAAGCGTACAGCAGCTACAGTAGGAACGCTTTCAACACCCGGCTCTAAAAAGGGAAGTCTAGGTAGCTCTGGGGACTCCTGACAGGAGGAATTTTTGTAGCTTGTTACAGGCTGTCCAGTCTTCTTGACCATTTCTGATGAGAGAAGGGCCGTCCTACTGTCTGCCATACAGGACCCCAGGGACTGTACTTTAAAACCATCTCCTTCTTTGATGTTCATCCTTCGACAGGTTGGTGTTCCTCATAGAGAATCATACATTCAGTATTATATTTGGCCTTAAACAAATAAGCCCACCTTGCAGCAGCCACTTCCAATGAAGTGAGAAGCAGAGGCTGTGGCATTAGAGGAATGTTTGGGTTTTTTGGGGGGGAGAATGGAAATCAGTGGTGTAAAGTATGTCCAATATATTACTTCTACTCCTCTACATCTCAAAACATGTACTTTTACTCCACTACAAATTTGAAAACTTTAGTTACTTGTTACTTTTGATTATTATTACAAAACATACATTACCCACTGCAGCCCTATATAAATTTCGGCCATTTGAAAATAGCCGATCTACAAGTTTAGATCAGCTATTTTAATACATTTTATACACTTGAAAACTTGTGAAATGGGACATTCTGCATAATAAGTACTTTCTACTTTGGATACTTTAATTACATTTTGATACCAATACTTTTGTACTTACTGTAGGGTTAGGGTACATTTTGAATTCTGGACTTAACAGAGTATTTCTATATTGCAGTATTGATACTTTTACTTGGGTAAAACATTTGAGTACTTTTTACAGCACTGATGGAAATATTTAACCACATGAAGCCAAGTGTCCCCTTTCTCGTCATGACATCATTATAGGCAAACATTCTGCAAAAACAGGCAAACATTGGTGAAAATAGCAACGTGGCATGTTGTGAGTTTGTAGATTGGCTACAGGGTTTTTAGAGTGGTTAAACTGTGTAGCGTATCATCGTTGTCGGGTGAAAACCTTGTATGTCCAAAACCATTCGTTTTGCATTTTTCATTTTAAAAATTATTTAAACTAGTGAAAACAGCCGATCTACAAGCACACAACGCCTCACACCGCGGGGCGTTGTGTGCTTGTAGATCTGCTATTTTCACTACTTTTGTGCGACGGCCTTGTACGATGAAGCAGGGCTTTACTTTGTGAAAGAATAATACACATTTGAAACTTGGAGATACAAGGTTTCCACCCGACAATGACGATATACTGCTCCAGGATTTCCTATGCATTCGTGCAAATGGCAAATAAAGTCTCTTCCATTCTAAACTACTGTATACCTAAATAAGACATGTATTATTGACTGTACATGTCAATCAAGTCGTTTTTAGAAAAAGCCTGATCGGCTGTTTTGTCAGCACACCAGATTCTGTCAGCACTTGCAAAAACACCCCGAGCCTTTCCAGTGGTGGAAAAAGTACTCACATTCTTTGCCTAAGTAAAAGTATCGATACTGCAATGTAGATGTACTCTGTTAGGGTGCCCTCACACCAAAATACCTAGAGTGGAATCTGCCAATGCATTTCAATGAGAATGGAGCGTATTTTGCCAGTAGAGGATTTCTGCAAAAAACGCTCCATTCTCATTGAAATGCATTGGCGGATTCCACTCTAGGTATTTTGGTGTGAGGGCACCCTTACAAGTAAAAGTCTGGAATTCAAAATGTACTTGAATAAAAGTATGAAAGTATTGGCATAAAAAAGTACTTAAAGTAACAAAAGTAAAAGTGCAAAATGTTTGAAAATAGCAGATCTACAAGCTCACAACGCATCGCGCTGCGATGCGTTGTGAGCTTGTATATTGGCTATTTTCAAACAGCCTACGTATAAAATAGTGCTAAAGTGGTTTATGTATGTTTTATAATATTAACATTTATATCTGCAAAGTAACTAACTCAAGTTTTCAAATAAATGTAGTGGAGTAAAAGTACAATATTTGGATCCCAGATGTAGTGGAATAGAAGTAAAGGTATTGGAAATTGGAAATACTCGAGCAAAGTAAAAATACCTCAAAGTTGTACTTAAGTACATTACTTAAGTAAATGTACAGTTACTTTACACCACTGACCCACACCACACCAACTGTGTAAAGACACACAACACACAAATGCAATGACAGAAAGAAATACATTAAAAAAAAAAAATCGCCATGAGCTTTTTTTTATCAGCGTGGCTCAGATTCAGAAGCGTGGCCATTTGGGATAGAAGAGAGCTCCCCTGTAGAGGGATTGTGATCGCCTTAAAAGAGAGACCGCAGCCTTATCAGATGAGGGCGGTGTGTGAGGGCGGTGTGTGTTCAGATGGCTGCTGGTGGTCCATATAAGGCTAATAGGTGGGCGAGACCCTTCAGATCCTGTCAGCAGTCAGGGTCACGACCCTCTGACGGCTGAACGCTCACTGCAGGCGGTGCTGTTTATCACCATGCACATTTATGCGTGGGTGTGCTATGTTCGTGTATGTGTGTATGTGTGTGCGTGTGTACGTGTATGCATGCTTTTTGTTGTGTGCATGTGTGTATGTATACAGTATATCGTCAATGTCGGGCAGAACGTTTCAAATTTGAATGTTTCTTTCGTAAAGTAAAGCCCTGCTTCATCATACAAGACTGTCGCACAAAACAAGTGTATAGCCAATCTACAAGCACACAAGCCTCGCACCGCACGTGCGTATATGCATGCATATCGAGTGTCTCCAATTGTGTGCGCGCATAGCGGCGTGTGTCCAATGTGAGCGCGCGGTCGCCCCAACATTCGCTCGTGCAGCCGCAGTGTTGAGTGGCATGCATGTTTATGGCGAAGCCGAGAGCCGCGTGAAGAGAGTAATCATCTGTTAACAGCATGACACGATGGGAAATATGCAATGTGCGCCCCGACAAATAGGAATGGTTACAGTCCACTGGCCCGTGGCGGGTGGCAGACACTTCCCTCCGTCTCCAGCAGAAAAGGGGACTGATTTTTTTTTATGACTAGAATTAAGTGATAGAATCCCACCCTAGGAGATTTACAATGAGAGCTGTTACTGTAGTGCAACTGTCAAAGGAACATCTGCTACGAATGTCTCTTTCTTTTGCTTCTGCCCGCTCCGTTCCATCTCAGGTCGCCTCTCTCTCTCTCTCTGCGATTGGACAATCGGTTAAAAGACCATTCTTAGGTCAGAGCGGGGGGTCTTCAAACGTTTTCCAGTCCACGGACGCCTTTAGCTGAGAGAGGGTTGAAGCAAGGACTCCCACTGTATTGTATAAAACTGCGTTGCAGATTGTACTTTTTCATAGATTTCATAGAATGTATATTAATGCTTTTAGTGTTTGTTTGTTTGTTTGTTTACACATTATCTTTTCTATTAACTCACCAACAGCCACGTGACGAGTTTGATGATAATGTCTGTCCAAAGTGCCAGTGACGCGCAATTTGGAATCAGATGGGCTGTGTTGTGAATCCAAATAACGCGGCAGTGACGAGTTTGACAAGTTAATTGTTTTAATTCATTTAATTGAAAAGAATCCAAAAAAGATTGCCAATCCGCGGCCCAATAGTGCCCAGTTTATTATGCTTCCGGGTTAGGCCGGAAGCAGGAAGACAATTCTCCATTCACTCCAATGTTAAGCAATGGAAGAAACAGACCTTTTCTCCGATTCATTTCCACGTCAGTCTGCACGCTTGTGCTAATTCGCTAGCTTGCAGCTCTGGCCTAGTAGGAAGCTCAGTTTTATTTTTCACAGCTCATATACTGCAGCTTGCATGATCGTGCTCTCGCGATGGACACCGTGAGAGCAGATTAAAAGGTACGAAATTAATAAAATACCGTGGCAGGAAACTGGGAAAGTCGAGTTTTTGATCGTAGCAGTCACTGAGTTAATATGTTGTGGATACTGTACTGTACATGTTAATGTGTATTTTCAGAAATGTAACCACGTAAACCTGGGCCGCAATAGTTGACTGTTGGCTCTGTACTTGGTCTGCTCTTTTTTTTCTCTCTACAGACACCGGAAATAGCAGAGAGAATGTTTCCTCCAGAATACGGATGCTAGCAAGGGTTCAAGTGGCTAATGTAAAAAAATAATAATAATACAAATAAAAGTTCCTATCACTCATGGATTTGGGGACCCTGTAGTAACTCTGAGGACCCCCTAGGGGTCCCCGGACCCCCTGTCGAA
Organism: Nannobrachium achirus; assembly: GCF_963921795.1. Taxonomy (NCBI): domain Eukaryota; kingdom Metazoa; phylum Chordata; class Actinopteri; order Myctophiformes; family Myctophidae; genus Nannobrachium; species Nannobrachium achirus. The sequence continues at coordinate 34,177,149 of NC_137824.1, read as the reverse complement.
GACCCCTGGGTTAGAGGGAAGCTTTCTCATCTGACAATTGAATGGATATTTCTGTTCAGATACTGTTCCTGTACCAAAATAGTGTGTGCACCTGTGGGCGGGCGCACATGCACACTCCTGCAGCTTCAGGTTTATTGTCACATCACAAGTGGGCACATGCACACACACACACAGATACACAAACCAACACACACAATGACACAAATATACTGTCACACACATACCTGACACATAAACAACCACACACACACGCCCACACATGACCGTACAGGCGCTAACACACATACACATCTACACGTGTGCAGTGCACGCATACACACACAAACCGAAACACATTCACAGCCATACACACAGACACACATACACGAAACAAAAAAAAAACTCATGAACACACATTCTATACACGCACAATCGCACATGTGCACCTTTTTTTTCTATTACATGGACAAGTAATTGAATGAATTGAGTGTGTGAGTGTGTGTGAGTGTGTGTGTGTGTGTGTGTGTGTGTGTGTGTGTGTGTGTGTGTGTGTGTGTGTGTGTGTGTGTGTGTGTGTGTGTGTGTGTGTGTGTGTGTGTGTGTGTGTGATGTGTGTGTGAGAGAGAGAGAGAGCGAGGGTGACTCACCAGAGAAGCAGTCACAGTTGGGGTCTATCTTACAGTCACAGTCAGTGGGGGCTCCAGATATAACAGATATCTCACCGTTGGTGGACACCTGCAGCGCGTCCAACACACACACACACACACACACACACACACACACACACACACACACACACACACACACACACACACACACACACACACACACACACACAGTTACAAAACCTGCCTTATGAAATGGTTACGAAAGAGAAAATAAAACAGCCGTGAAATAGGTCACATCAACGGGTCCATACTTGGGCAACTGTCGGCCCGGGGGCCACATGCGGCCCCCACCTTCATTTAATGCAGCCCGCAGGTTAATATCGGAATACTGATATTATTGATTACAGCTGTTACAATTCCAAACATGCAAACATGACACGCTTTAATTACTTCAGTCTATATTAGTAGTTGAATGACTTGTATAGTAGTATTAAAATGTTAGTCTTTTTCATGTAAAATGTATTTGTATTTAAGTTCATAAAGTTAACATAAGTATAACTAAATGGCTAAATACATTGGAAAATGCATTGGAAAATGTTACATTTCAGGATTCCAATTCAAAAGTAGCAAAAATAATACAAGCTTAATCGGCTATTCTTGCTACTCTTACTGGAGACAAGAGGTTTTTGCTCTACAGTAACAATATGCCAAGGGATGTGGCCCTCTGGAGTGAGTGTGGAAATATAGTGGCCCTCTCTATCATCAAAGTTGCTCAGTAAAAAGTTGAGTTGAAGTCGACTTTATCGTTGATGACGTCATCACATCACACACAACCCCCAAATTATTTGGGGGGGTCCCGAGATGATTAACTTAATGTGCAACATTGTTTTTTCACTCAACTGTAAACAAACCAACATAAAGTTTGAGTGTATAGAGGGTATCTTCACATTTCTAAAGTGCCAATTTAAGGACTTTTTAATACCTCTAAAATGACAAATTAAACATTGTCCAAATTGTCAAATATAGAGGCAGAATATAGAGGCAGAAAATCTACATGCTCATCGCGAGGCGTTGTGAGCATGTAGATCGTCTATTTTCACAATAGAAAGTATTATTTTTTAATTTCTTTTCAACTTCGACTTTCGACTTTCTCTGGTGGGAGTCGACTTGTGTAATGAAGTCGACTGAGTCGACTTGTCGACTTTTTGGTTAATGCCCTCGTGTGTGTAGCCTGAGCAGTGACCTGCTGGATGCGGTTGATGCGTCTCTCATCCGTCTCGGCGATGAACAGCGTCCCCAGGTGGGACAGGGCGATGGCCTTGGCCGCCTCCAGGGTGGCGCGCACCGCCGCACGGCTCACCAGGTGGTGGTCGATGCCCGGGACCTGGCAGTGGATGGGACGGCCCGCGATGATGCGCACGTGGAGGCTGTCCGACACCTGGTGCATCATGGGTGAAAATGACATTCATCAGCTGTAGCGCATGAAAGTTTCACGTCACGATTATTGTGACCTGACCAAAATGATAGTGATTTACAATATTATCGTGATAATCAATATATACCCAACATCCATTATCCTGGGGTGGGATCTGAAAAAAATAGCCGATCTACAAGATCGGCTGCTTTTTGGCAAAGAGATTTGGTAGAGACTGAAAAAAGACTGTATCAAGTATGTTATTTCCAGGTCTGTTTTACCAATTACGTATAAAGGGTTTAAGTGGTACCACATATGCAGCTCATCAATAAAGGTGAATTGATCCCAGTGCATGACAGAGGATAATTTTACGATAAATGTAAATGTCCATGATAGGATTATCGTCTGTATCACGATAAACGATAATAGGGATTATCGTCCCATCCCTACTCAGCTGTTGGTGATTATTAACCACTTGAACCCCAGCCGGGGTGTTTGAATATTTTTGTAACCGACCCTTGGAAGAAAAAAATAATAACAAGGCTATTGTCTGGCTATGTGAGGCTAAAAAACATATATTCTTTCTTTTTACCGAATGGGTTCCCAGATTGATTTAGAGTAGCTCACCTGCCAGTGAGGAGCCCCCAACGGGAATACATAAAGCGTATATATTTGCCACTCCTCAACATTACCCCCCTCCCCGCCTGTCTTCTCTCCCCTGAACATGGCCAGTTGTGTTCGTGCATGGCACTCCGGTATTCATAGCGAATACACATCTGTAGATCTGCTATTTTGTCTCACACACTTGTCCCACGGCGCAACAGTGTGCCTTGGCACGCCGTTTGGGAACACCACTGCATTAGAACATGACGCAGTGGTGGTAACTTAGAATATATTGTACACACTTAGTAGTGGAGGGGATTTGACAAGTAAAGACATGGATTGAGTCAAACACTCCCTGGGAAATGATAAAACATTTTGATGACTCATATCCTGCACATGGGGGTGTGCATTTGGGCACTGGTTTTGAATCTAGAGAGATGCTTTTCCTGACTTTTTTTTATGTCCCACGCACATTCCTATATGTGGTACACTGCAGCGGAAAGTGAAATCGTTAGCGTTGGGTCAGTTTCATTTCATTTTCATTCTCTGTGGGCAGCAAGGACAGCTCCTGTACAGTTAACTTCATACTGGCACACAGTAACACCACAATTAAATACACTACAATTAACGCTATTACAGTTTTTTGTTCGTGCAAACTTCCAGTGTTTTTCCCTTTCCTTCTAAACCAGGGGTCTTCAACGTTTTCAGGTCAAGGACCCCTTAGTTGAGAGAGAGATGAAGCAGGGACCGCCACAACCTTTTCATAGATTCCATATAGTTTCATTCCATATAGCATAATCATCAGTGTATTTTGGATTCATGTCAATTTATGTTTTCAGATATTTAACCACTTGAACCGTCAATACTTAATAAACTTGACCTTTCACTCTGTACTTAATCTGCTCTTTTTCCCCTCTACAACACACCTCTTTGCTGAAAATAGCCGATCTACAAGCTCACAACGCCTCGCTGCGCGAGGCGTTGTGAGCTTGTAGATCTGCTATTTTTGGCTAAAGTTCTCAGAATATGGACTCTAGGGTTCAAGTGGTTAATATAAAAAAGGAGATAACAAGTTTCTATCACACAAAGATTTGGAGGACCCCTTGTAGTAACTCTGAGGACCCCCTAGGGGTCCCGGACCCCCAGTTGAAGACCCCTGAAATACACTACAATTAACGCTATTACAGTTTTTTGTTCATGCAAACTTCCACAGTGTTTTTCCCTTTCCTTCTAAACCCTAATAATGCCTGTCGATCTGGCATGGGGACGATGAGCAAGTACACCGCTGGCAACTGTAAACACAAATCAATATCCATGACAAGTCCCCCCCTAGCTTCATTTTACAGGACATACTTGTAACAAGTGGGAATCTGCAATCCGTTTCATGTGGCCTTTAAAACATTCCACCTCTGTTGTAGTTAATAAGTTTCCAAAGTGGTAGAGAGGATGAATGATTCATAGATTTAGGGCTGGGCGGTAAAAATCTATGCTGTGCCTTTCAGCAGTTGAAATGTGCCCGGTTTTACTATCATCTCTGACGGGTGAAAACCTCTTATGTCCAAAAACTTATTTTAAAAAAATATATATATTCTTTATAGTTTTTTTATATACTGTGTGTATATATATATATTATATTATGTTTTTAAACCAATTAATAGTGAAAATAGCCACAAACTCACAACGCCGTACACGGCGCTGTAAGCATGAAGATCGTCAAAACATAAGAAGCTACAAGGTTTTTCTGCCTGATGGCAACGCTACTATATCGTTGTTGTCGGGTGGAAACTTTGAATATCCAAAACCGTTTGTTCTGTATTTATCATTTTAAAAATGACTTAAAATGGTGCAAATGGTGATCTACAAGCACACAACGCCTCGCGGTGCGAGGCGTTGTGTGCTTGTAGATCTGCTATGTTCACTAGTTCTGTGCGACAGTCTTGTATGATGAAACAAGGTACAAATTTGAAACTTGGAGATATGAGGTTTCTGCCCGACAGTGACGATACTGTTTCAACCGTACAGTAGCTCTCCATGCGGTATATGCCAGGCTATATATTTGGGTGAGCTATGTCACAGATTAGAGGACAGAAACGGCTTTAGTGATTTCCAACGTGAGAGCGACAAGGAAATATGGAGCGTAACGTATCAGTAGATACAGGGTGGGATCCTCTCATGGTGAGAGTTGCCAAACCCTAAACATTTGTGACTCGGCACAGCAAATGGACGATAACTGAAAATGTCTGAATCTTTCACGCAGATACCGTGCAACAACATGAAAGTAGACAATCAGAGATATAAAGTGTGGTATTAAATGTGTTTAGATTGACTAAACAGTTGCACTTAACCGAATATTTACTTCTAACCACTACTACCGGTATAGCACTTTTAAACAAGTCATTATTATTACTTTTTTACATCTTTTGTTTTTCACAATAACCATTCCACAAATGTTAGGTTGTGACTTTCTGGTCGCGACACTCCAGTATTTATGTACAGTTTTATTTATGTATTTTAAAGTGTATAAGAGATTGCTTCTGAAACGTTGTTGTCCTCCGTTTTGGAGTGGTGTGTCCGTGTGTTTGTTTCAAACTGGATTCTGGGAATCACATTTCTAAAGACATAGTGCTTTCTTGAGTTTAAAATCCTCTTAGCAGACCTTGTATTGAACCTTTTTCTTTCCTTCTGTGTTTGCAAACGGCTAAAGTATTCAATCAATCAATAGTTCTTTTTTAAACTCAGCATAATTATTATGGAAATGGTACAGTTTAGGTCATTTTAACTACTGTAGATGTTGTGGTTAACAGGTTGTTCTTTGGACCTAGGAAGACAAAGACACAATTTAGGGCCAATGGTTCTAATCTAAAGCTTCTCTGGATGAGGGCCCACTTAAAAATCATACGGGTACACATTATTGGGTATTATTATTTTATGCTTTAGCTATTGAAAAATAGCAGATATACAAGCTCACAGCGCGGCATAGAGTGCCGCGCTGCAAGCTTGTAGATCTGCTATTTTTGAAAAATCGTGAAAATTTGAATTTTGACCCGATTCTATAAGTGTCTTTTGAATCCTTATAAGATTTTTTGAAAAACGTATGTTTCTAAATGTCAGCAATCTGGCTTAGCCATCGTCAAATAAAAGGTCACTTCAATTGGAGCTCAGTTAGTCTGTTCTTGAGAGACTACTATGTCAGTGGTTCTCAAACTTTTTCATGTGAAGGACCCTCAAAATGATATGTATTTGGCCACGGACCCACATCTCAAAATAATTAGTTCCAGGGACCCCCCAGAAGCAACATTTGAGTTAAAAAATACATATTCACAACTTTTCAAAAATAGCAGATCTACAAGCTCGCAGCACGGCACTCGGTGCCGCGCTGTGAGCTTGTATATCTGCTATTTTTCAATAGTTAAAGCATTCAATAATTCTAGGCCTAACTGGGATAAAAAGCATTTTCAGAGCATGTTTGTTTTAATGCTCAACCAATCGATTGTATTCCGGCTTGAAGAATGGAACTAACACAATATTCCTATCACAATGAAAACATTTTTTTGTTCAATGTTTTAAAAAAGTTAATACCACGTCAGTTTATTTATTTTTTACCTTTTACTTAAATTACTGCACTCATTGACCGCCAAAACACGTGATGTGAACCACGGTGGTGATAATAACATGGAGGACCTACAGTCCTACACCGTGTTGCATCGTAACTCATTGTCAGCTGCTAGATCTGAATATAAATTAGGCATGACGCTTCAGAGTGACAGGCTGAACACAGCAGAGTGTGTGTGTGTGTGTGTGTGTGTGTGTGTGTGTGTGTGTGTGTGTGTGTGCGTGCGTGCGTGCGTGCGTGCGTGCATTCTGTATAATTCAATTTGCCCACTAAATAGATAATAAATTATCGTTAAGCAGACAAACAGTAACGTTACACTAAATTAACTGCATCGTTGTTGAGAATATCCCGGTTCATTAGGTATATTGGATACATTCTAAAATCATTAAATCTGCTATACCCTTTTGACATGGATTAGGCTATTTATCTTCTTTTTTTAACGGAAAGGTAGGGCTATAATATAATACCGGTATATAGGGCTCTGTGTCTGCCGTCTATCCGGAGCTAATCTCACGAACCACTGTGCCGATCAATACCACATTTCTTGTGGTATTATTTCACTAGTTTTTGGTTAAATATTTAAAAATATTTAACTTCATTATTACCCGCAAACTGCCAGCTTACACGGTATAATGAAGACTTATTAAAGAAATGGTTCGGTCCCACATGACCTCCCTCTGGCATTTTAACTAATATATTCAAATTATATATAAATATTTAACTTGAAAGTGCATGGAGCTCGTATTGCAATACATTGGACATGGGTGATGTTGTCAGCTAGACTCAGAGCCAATTACGTGAGTAAGAAAGTGTCCAGTGAAAAAACGACTTACTACTTAACGTACTGTAACTGAAATGTCTAAAATATTAATTATATAAATGATTCACCAATAGAAAAAAAAAACTAAAACATGTAAAACAGTCATAAGAGAAATGTGAACTTAACAAATTGGTATAAAAAGCTTTCCCACACGTAGATTAAAATGTAGAAAAGCAGGTGCGTAGGCAACGAGCAGCAGGTGACATCAACAATAAAATAATAAACCTGCACAAAAATCTGCACAGTATAGAATATAGAAGATAACAAATTAGTAAAAGATTTAATAATAGCGTCAATGAAAAAAAAACAAGACTCTTGAGTAAAAGTGAATGTGTATGTATGTATGTTTCTCCATTAAAACTACTCCATTAACTACTATTATTAAAATATTTGTATCTTACTTGCCAAAGAGACTGACTTTAAGGGGAGAACCACCCATTTTCAACATTGAACTATGTCATTAATATACCTTTGAGTTGTTATGTGGAGATAGGAACAAAGTCCCCCCCACTTCTGTGTTGCCTAGAACTGGAGGATTGATTTGGGGTTTGTATTGCAAAGTACACCGTGATGACATCATCGCGGTGTACTTTGCAATACAAATCCCCAAATCAATCCCACAGAAGTGGGGGGGACCTTTTCTTATTTCCACATAACAACTCAAAGGTATATTAATGACATAGTTCAATGTTGAAAATGGGTCGTTCTCCCCTTTAAGGCCCATTCCCACGGGCGCGATAAAGATACAAAATATCATTCTCAATTGAAGTGGATGTTAACGCAGTGAATGCAGATATAATTATGTGTGTGTGTGTGTGTGTGTGTGTGTGTGTGTGTGTGTGTGTGTGTGTGTGTGTGTGTGTGTGTGTGTGTGTGTGTGCGCGCGCGTGCGTGCGTGCGTGCGTGCGTGCGTGCGTGTATAACTGTGCGTACCTGTAGTACTATGTTGTTGTCTAGGATGTAGAGAGAGTTATCGAGAGGGTTGACAGCCAGATCCGTAGGCCACTCCAGACGCACCTGCAAGAGACAAGACAGACAATCCAAATCAGCTTCTTTTCAGATCTTTTTATTCAGTTTTAATACAACCCAGGGGCGAAGTGTACATTCTTAAATTGCATAATATCACATAGATATGAAACAAAAATACAACTCCTTCCCCTATCCCCCCAACCCCCAATCACCAGGACAGTTGTACGATGAAAATGTTCAAATAACATAGAAAAATAGGATAGCAGAATAGACATTTAAGATGTGTTTTTTCTGTCTTTATTTGTTTTTTTGTTACAGTCAGAGCAAGAGTTTGCCACACTATGCAGTTTGTTTGTGTGTTGTGGATGAATGTCATAAATGGACCCCTGCATGTTCCCACTAAGGAAAGTAGGCTTTAACATCTTAAAACCGTCTTTGTTTTGGTGAGTAGTGAAAGTGTAATTTTTATTTGAACTACAGACGAGAGGCTGAGCAGCCTGGGCTACCGCGGTTACGACAGAAAAGTCCCATAGTCCCATCTGGAACGTCATGTATGAGGTAAGACATCTTTGGCCCTATTTTCATCCATGCCTTATCCATAAACCTTTTTACAATGTTATGCTATTTTGAAGAAAAAAAAAGTCTAAATAGTTCAAATAGCTGATCTACAAGCTCACAACATGTCGATGTAGATCGGTATCTTAATCATAAATTAGAGACGTTTAGGGGTAAGGCATGGACCAAAATATAACTCCTGGTGCAGTGTATTGTACATGATATTTAAGTGCAAAAATGAATCGGCACATTGTACATGAGATGCAAAGAGGATCATCACATTGTCAGGTTCAACTACCCAGTCTGAAGAAGAGCTGTGTGCTCCAAACGTCACTTTTTATTTGGTGCAATAAAGCACAATTGTCGCATTGGAGCTCTCAGTGGGCAAGCGTTTTTTTCTTTTTTTTTCTAGTCGTCGCTCAGCACATGCCTAACTTGGGTTAGGGATGTGCATGTCTGCTCTCTTTTTACAAACACACACACACATGTACGACCAGGGGCGTCACAAGGGGTAGGAAAGTGGGACTGAGTTACTAGGGCCCAAGGTGGTGGAGGGGCCTTAATTATTTTATACTTTAGCTATTGAAAAATAGCAGATATACAAGCACACAGCGCGGCACCGAGTGCCGCGCTGCGAGCTTGTAGATCTGCTATTTTTGAAGTTGTGAAAATGTGTGCAAATCTTTGAATATACAGTATGTATTTTTTAAGCGAACATTTGTAAATCAAATTTTGCTTCTGGGGGGTCCCTGGAACTCAATATTTTGAGATGGGGTTCCGTGGCCAAATACATACCATTTTGGGGGTCCTTCACATGAAAAGGTTTGAGCTCCACTGACATAGAAACATAGGTTTTTCAAAAAACCTCAGAAGGATTTGAAATATTCAAAGATTTTCATGATTTTTCAAAACTAGCAGATCTACAAGCTCGCAGCGCGGCACTCGGTGCCGCGCTGTGAGCTTGTATATCTGCTATTTTTCAATAGTTAAAGCACAGGGGCCCGCAGTGAATCCTTGTACCCAGGGCCCAGAATTTGGTGCGACTGTAACACCCCTGTGCACGACTGCACGCATGTGGTTTTGTTCAGAAGTTTTGTTGGCGGGCATTGCCTGTTAAGACTCCATTACAAGTTGATACAGTAAAACAGATTAATTAGACACAAGTCGCACATAATTAGACTTTACCTCTGTGTTTGGCACAACGCTGTAATTCACCTCTATGGAGCCCTCCCTGGGCTCCCTCTGTTTTTATGTGGCTTAGGGATGTTATGTCTTTTCTTAAGTTAGAAAGCGATAAGATTTAGCACCGCCAAATTGTTTCCTGAGTAGAATCCTTTTCACAGATGCGCTTAATTCCTTACAAACCTGGCTCTCGGTCTATTTCCTCCCAGCCTCTATTCTCTTTTCGTATCTAACTAACTGTATGTGTAATAGATTCATACAGTATTCTAATGCACACATACAAACACAATATATTTTTAATATTATATACTAGTAAGACGCCTCAGAACGACATGCAACCTCGCCCTTTCGCAATAAGACCTGGTCAGGTAAAAACTTAATTCAATAAAATGCAAACGAAACAAGTTCTTGAACCCATCAACTGACACAGCATTTTTTATCGCCAATGGAAGGCCGTTCCATAATGTAGGAGCAGGAGTATCTAAACATGTCTGGGGATCCACTGCTCCAAAGGTGCCCTAATAATGGCATCCACTGCTCCTAATGCAGTGCTTATAGGATGGGTAAACACACAGAAAGTACATGGAAATGTACTCGACACAGACCCCGAACAACAGAGACATGAGAACAGTGTGGATCCAGTGTGGATCTGGGACATGTCACATGGCCAGCCTGTGATGTCAGGCATCTACACAAGCTCACAGTGTGCCACCGAGTTCACAGCGTGGCTGTGAGCTTGTAGATCTGCTATTTTTGAAAAATCGTGAAAATTTGTGCAAGTCTTATATATTTCAAATCCTTCTACAGTTTTTTGAAAGCTCGCAGTGGGGCACTCGCTCACAACGCGAGGCGTTGTGAGCATATAGATCTGCTATTTTCACAATATAACCGTGTAATACAAAATGTAATGCTTCAACTCTTAGTGCTCGTCAGGGTGGGGGGGGTGGGGGGGTTCCCCAGTTAAAATATGATTATTGTGGAGGTCGCGGGCTGAAAAGGCTGAGAACCACTGCAATAACATGCAGTTCTTACCCACGTGTTTGACCTTTTCTCCGTGAAGGACGCGCCCAAAAATAGAGACGGCAGGTTGAAAGTGTGTTAATAAAACCAAATAAAAAAAAAGCTCCTGGATAACACAGCGTTGCCCCCCCCCCAGCCATCCCTCCCCCCCACCCCCCCTCCCCCCCCACCCCACGCTCATGCAAAAGGTCACAGCGGTTGGCGGGGGAGCCTTCCCTGTTTATCTAAGACTCACGCTGGTCCAAATGTCAACCAATAACCATGATCAGCCTGGGCTCAAATAACACCCCCCCCACTCACTGGCCTGCAGGGGGGCTCGCACGCACACACGCACACACACACACACACACACACACACGTAGGCATGCACTCTCTCTCTCTCTCTCTCTCTCTCTCTCTCTCTAGGTTACCTGAATCGACCGCTAACAAATTACAACTTGTACAAAATACTGCTGCCATGATATTAATCAGCGATGAGAAAATGTGAACATATACTCAACCCCTGTGCTCATGTCATATTTCTCCACGTTGGCTTGGCGTGGTACACACCGGATTCTACTTTTAGTTTTTTACCTATAGTATTATACATTATATTACGCAACCTTGCACCATTCTGCGTTTCACCCGTCCCCTCTTACTCCTCCTTACATTGCAGCCAGACCACTATGAGATCAAGAGATTCCGGTCTCCTTGCTATTCCAGGAATAAATAAGGCAGCACTGTGGGTGAGCCCCACGTCTCTGGAGTCATCTCCCTATCCACGCTGGAGAATAATACTGTAGCTTGGTACAGTCAACCAGCTATTGTTAGTTTTATCTTTGTCTGCCTACAGCGCGCACGCACGCACGCACGCACGCACGCACGCACGCACGCACGCACGCACGCACGCACGCACGCACGCGCACACACACACACACACACACACGCACACGCATATACAACATGTGGGTGGGTATGCACTGTATGCATGCATTGCTCTCCTGTGTATTCACTTGTGTGATAGTTGGCTCGAAAATTTGACTTGACTTTGATTTGACACAGGAAATGTAGAGTTCTCAAATAATGCACCGAACCCGACCCTACCCGACCTGATCTGACGTTTTCGGGCCGGGTAGGGCCTAAAATGTATGCCAATTAGTCGAGCCGGGCTGGGCCTCGGGTTCAAAGGGTTTTATTACTTTCACTCTGTGATAGAGTTCTGAAATTCTTCACGACCCCAACCATACTTGACCCAACGTTTTCGGGCCGGGTAGGGCCTAAAATGTATGCCAATTAATTTTCGGGCCTGTTGAGAACTCTAAACTGTACCCCTGAAACTCATAACTGACGCCTGACAAGGACCCCTATATTGATCGGTGGTGGAAAAAGTTCTCTCATTCTTTACTTAAATATAAACTATCAACACTGCAATATAGAAATACTCTGTTACAAGTTAAAGTCCAGAATTCAAAGGGGACCCCCCCATAACAAGATTTGTGTTTTCACAAAAATTCTATTCAAACATCTTCGGATTTCTTCAAGATCTTTCAAAATGTTTCAAAGATAGTTGCCTGTGGATGGCTAATGCAAGCTGATGGTGTGTTGCATCTGCATTGTGAGAATGCATAACTGCACATGTTTTGGCATGCAACGCTGTCATACGACGAAGTATAAAATCAGGCTCTCAAGGCCCTTGCACATCGCCCGTCGGGTGGAAAAATACTTGAGTAATATTTTGACTGAGCTACTTTTACTTGTAGTTGAGTACATTTTGACCAGGAGTATCTGTACTCTTTCTCAAGGACTGGGGTCAAGTACTCGTCCGTCTCTGCACTGTAGTATGATCAAGCAGGGCATTCATTTAACCTGTTTAGACCGCGTATGCATTATTTATGATTTAACTATTAAAAAACCTTGAAAATGTGTGCACGTCTATAAATGTCTTCTAATTTATTTATTTTTTAAAACCTATGTTTCTATGTCAGTGGTGCTCAAACCTTTTCTTGTGAAGGACCCCCAAAATGATATGTATTTGGCCACAGACACCCATCTCAAAATATTTAGTTCCAGGGACCCCCAGAAGCTAAATTTTAGTTACAAATATCCGCTTAAAAAAATACATATATTCAAAGATTTGCACACATTTTCACAAATTTTCAAAAATACCAGATCTATAAGCTTGCAGCGTGGCACTCGGTGCCACGCTGTGAGCTTGTATATCTGGAGGTTGTATATCTGGAGGTAAGAGGTTTCTGCCCAGCAGCAAGGCTATATCATTGGTCATTCAGTATTTCTAAAGCGTCTGAATAAACACAGGAATTCTAAATGGGTTCTCTTATGGTGCACCGCAGGAGCCACTCGCCCACGACAGTTTCAGAGTATAGGTCTTCGAGAGGTCACAGGTAAGCACATTACATACATATACATTCACACATGTGTTTGTGTGTGCAGTCTTGATAAGCAAAATGTCAAGTGCCAGAGTGTGTATATTTAAATGTAGAGGTAGGGGGGCTATATGCGTGATTGTGTGTGTGTGTGTGTGTGTGTGTGTGTGTGTGCGCGTGCGTGCGTGCGTGCGTGCGTGCGTGTGCGCACGCACTTGTATTGCTATAGCCTACTTGTGAGGGCCCCGCACATATAGTAGAATTTGAGAAGTAGACATTGCGAGGACCATTTTCCTGGTCAAAAAAATAAACATTTTTGTTTTGTGGTTAAAAACTATTTTGGAGGAAAATAAATCAGATTGAGGTTACTTCTAAAAGTTAGAATTATACATTATGTTTTTTCCTATTTTATACTTAGTTGTGCGCCAATGTCACACATCAAAAAAGTGCCGATCCACAAGCCTCCCAATCTCTGTTCTGTTCCTTTTCATTTCATAGAATCTGTTCTTGAGAGATTACAAGTGTCCTCAATGTTGATGTCCTCACAAGAATAGCAATACAACCGTGTGTGTGTGTGTGTGTGTGTGTGTGTGTGTGTGTGTGTGTGTGTGTGTGTGTGTGTGTGTGTGTGTGTGTGTGTGTGTGTGTGTGTGTGTGTGTGTGTGTACTGTGTGTGTGTGTGTGTGTGTCTGCCTCTACATGCCTCTGTCCATGGTGCTGAACAAGCACATAGCAGCCACCAGGCAGCCAGCAGCGTGCATCATGTGGTCACAAACAATTCATTCAACATAGCTGTTTACGCCACAATAAATGCTTACAGCGTTCCTTTCAAAAGGTCAAATCCAAATAGTCTGCCCAGTGCCTACAGTACTTCTACACAACACACTAGTGCTCCATGACCACTGGTAACCCTCTGCAGGGGAGAACTCTCAGTCTGCTCTTCCACAACTGTGTACTGGCCGGCAGGCAAACCCACTATCTGGCTCAGACACAACCAAGACCAGTGGTTCTCAAACCTTTTCATGTCAAGGATCCCCAAAGTGACACTTATTAGCCAGCGAACCCCCCCATTTAAAAAGGCATGCCAGGGAAAAAAAAGTTTTTTTTTACAGCTCTAGCAGTGATTCTCAACCATTTTAATGTCATGCATTAGGCTACGGACCCCCATTTAACGGTACTTCTATCTCTGAGACCCCAATAATCAATGTTCATTTAACTCTGAGAGTGTACAAATGGAACCAAATGGACCCGTTATACATTTGTACACTCTCTGAGTTACATACCCATGAGGGTCCATTTGGTTCTTATCATTTAGCTGGAACTCCCTCAAGGATCCCTGGGGGTCCCTGGACCCCACTTTGAGAACCAATGCCATAAACAAAACCCAACATGCCCATATATAGGCAGGACCACAGCCACAGCTCAGACATAACCATATACCCAATAGGGGGAGAGACGGGTAGCGACATGCGGCAAAGGTCGTCCGGATCGGGAATCGAGCCCACGAGGCAAAGCCCAAGTGGCACGCGCCTGGACCAGCAGGCCAGCGGGCGCCCCAATTCGATTTTCACATTGATTTGTCACACACACACACGCACACGCACACACGCACACACACACGCACACACGCACCCACACACCCACACACACACACCCCAAACTGGGAGCGGTGCGTTTGAGGGAGCGGTGCACTGATTGATGATTCTGGGGATGGATTGGTAAATAAATGGATCATGTTATATTGCCACTGACACGTCCAATTATAGGCCATGTCAAATGAGAGGGGAGAAGCTTTGGGTGTGAAATCTCATTATGAGAGACACAGAGACAGATTCATCAAGGCACCACTCACCTCTTGTTCTTGTCCTCTTCCTCCAGCACGCATCTGCCTCACTCGCTACAGGGGGCCTCCGGTATTCTATTATTGTTATGTCTGCACTTCCTAGTTCTTGACTGTTTAGATAGCTATGTTATTTAAGCAATATTACACGAGAAGATGTGTGTTATATTGTGAATAACGGCACACCTGCATTGCTGCAGGCATGAGCAGAAGGCAGTGCAGAAGTGTAGATACATAAGAACGTGAATCCTACATATTGTCCGCAAAAATTATTAGTATTAAACAAACAAACACACAACAGAAAACTTTAAATTTATACGATGTCAAACAAATCTATGAAGCCATGAAAGCTTCAGCATCAGTTGACAAGCCAGTGTCACTTGAAAGAAATAAACCTGTAGAATACTTCCAAGCTAGTCTCACATTTCTGATGAGAATGAGATTGACAAGACAATGAGCTAAATACGGTGAGCTAGCTTTGAAAGCTTCTTATCAAGGCTTGTGGGCGTATCAGAAGTAGCAGGTTGGCATTCGTGACACGTTTGGAGCTTGTCTACTTGCTACCTTTTCTATTTTTGAATTTGAATCCTGAAGGTTTTGAACATATGAGGTTTCCACCCAACAGAGACAATATGAACAGTTTTATAGCAAGGGTCTTCAACAGGGGGTCTGGGAGTGTTTCAGAGATACTACAGGGGGTCCTCCAAATCTTTGTGTGATAGAAATATTTTTTCTAACCACTCCAAGTTCACAACGCCTCGCGCTGCGAGGCATTGTGAGCTTGTAGATCGGCTATTTTTGGCAAAGAGCTTTGGTGTAGAGGGGAAAAAGTGCAGACTAAGTACAGAGTGAAAGGTCGTTTAAAGTGGTTAAATATCTGAAAACACAAATTGGTCATGAATCTAAAATACACTGATGATCGATCGTGCTGTCAAACAATGAAACTATATGGAATCTATGAAAAGATTGTGGGGGTCCCTGATTCATCTCTCTCTCAGCTAAGGGGTCCTTGGCCTGAAAACGTTGAAGTCCCCTGTTTTATACAATCTAATGAGGCTTCGGAAAGCATCAAAATAATTAAAGTACCAAAACTAGAAGTACTCAAATGCTGAATGTTCCGTTCAACATTTGTCAAAACTTTGAGAAAATCGCAGATCAACAAGCCCACAATGCGTCGCGACTATTGTGAGCTTGTAGATCGTCTATTTTCCATTCACACCGAATGGTAAAGGTATATGTTTTGTAATAATAATAATCTAAATCTACACATTAACTGGGTGACGGCCGGGGCACCCTGGGGTGCCGCAAAATACTTTGATAATATTTGAAATTTATTTGGACATTTATAATATATTTAGTATCATTTCAAACTTGAAGTACAAAGTTATTTTCAGTCAGTTCTAACTAAAATGGCTATTATCTCGCTTTCCTCGCAACATAATCGCTAAAATATGCTATAAATATAAGGTGCTGGGAGTGAAAATTAGGAACATAATAACGTAGTCGTGCCTCGGATGAAAAAAAAACATTTATAGGGGTGCCACAAGCCAAAAAGGTTTGGGAACCGCTGACTCAAAGTGTCCAAACTACTGTCGTGTAGTGAAAAGTAAAATATTTGCCTCTGAGATGTAGTGACATACTGTACAATAGAAGCATAAAGTATTGAAGGTAAAAGTACCTCAAAAAATGTTATGCACGTACAATACCAGTACGTCAGTTGTAACAATGATGCATTGGAAGCTGCAACTTTACAGACGCTAAACCCTATGAATTCAGCCAATTACATGATTGTGCTCTCTCTCTGTCTCTCTCTTTCTGTCTCTCTCTCTCTCTGAGCTTAAACCACTGCAGCAGAACTGTTTGCCTACGGACACACGTTCCAATATTGACACCAGCCCCGGCACATGACGGCAAACACAGATGGAATCCAGACATGCGTGTTAACAGACGCACACAGGCTGCTGACAGGCAACACACAGACACATTAAGAGCATGAGTTTAAAGAACAACACCTCTGGGTGCTCACCTGGACCGCAACACACACGCATGCACGCACGCACGCACGCGCGCGCGCGTGCCACGTGTAGAGTAAACCAAGAACCTATAGCATCAGTCTAAACAATATAATGCAACAATAATCTGTACATTGAAACTATAGGATTGATAGATCTTAATTAATATATATTTAGTGTCATTGTTATGTAGTGTCATATAACCAGTGTTGGGGGTACAGGGTTAAAATTAACGCCGTTACTGTAACAGAATTCTCTTTTGGTTAACGGAGTAACCCAAACAGTTTGTTTTGCAATTAGAGTACTTGGTTACTTGATTCATTTTTCCA
This sequence comes from Nannobrachium achirus, assembly GCF_963921795.1. Lineage (NCBI taxonomy): Eukaryota > Metazoa > Chordata > Actinopteri > Myctophiformes > Myctophidae > Nannobrachium > Nannobrachium achirus. The sequence continues at coordinate 34,159,842 of NC_137824.1, read as the reverse complement.
AATTTATGGCGTTAATTTGTTACATTTAAGACGTAATTTGTTGCCATAAAGGAAAAGGAAAACCCTCATTCCAGATATAATTTCATTTTAGTACTATTTACTTTCTTATTTGTATAGGCCTGTATATGTTGCAACAAACACTGTCCTATATTACAACATGACAATAAACCATGACATCTAACAACAAATGCTATCTCATTTCCATCAACAACTGCCCGTATGGATTCATACAAACCAACACCTTACTCACTACACAACTATGCAGTACAACGTAACTGTGAGGGCGCGTAGCGGCCTGAACTCTAGATGTGAGACTTCTAGTATATATTGCTTCTTGCCCTGAAGGCGTCTTACAAGTATGTTTTTGCTGAGACGTTGTCCTTGGTACTTTTCCCTGGTGGCTGAAAAAAAATATTGTGATAAGAAATGCGTCTACGAGGGAGTCTTATAAACATTTCTTATCACATTGCTAGGTAGAGTTTTTAATTACAATGTGACGGCGGAATGCCTTCTCATGAAGTAAACTCAAGATTTGATTCTGTTTATCTGGCTGCACGTTCCTCAAATATTAACATTCCTTTTTACCATTATCCTCTCAGATGTCTGAGCCACCAAGGATACCAGACAAACGATGAACCTGAGTCTCTGAGACAATTTTCTCCCCAAGGGAGACAAAATAAAATAACCGTGGACCTTGAACCTCGCATCTGTCTAAATAGCTACATTTTTACATTGTTGTCAAGATAAACAAGCCCAAGTAACAAAATACATGAATACAAATGCCTGCCTGGTCGTCATAACTACACAGTAGGTCAGGTTCTATGGACCTCGTTGGAGTCTGAACGCACAAACAAACACACGCACACACGCACACAAACAGTGGCATCAGTTCAGCACAAGCTAGGGTATGGCAAAGATGGGAGTCCTCATGGAAAATAGGCATTACATTTTGGATAACACAGTTCTATTGTGAAAATAGCAGATCTACATGCTCACAACCCCTCGCGCTGCGAGGCGCTGTGAGCATGTAGATCGGCTATTTTCACAATGTCTGAAAAAAACAAAACAACTTTTGTTAGTTTTTTACACAGGTTTCTACGGTTTCTTGGGCTGGATATGGCAGCCTGCAGCCCATTCTCACCCCCTTTGTGTCACCCTCCCGACGCATTCCCATCTCGCCTTCTGCTTCACCCATGCGACGCTTTGGAACGTCTACTGCGTCTACGGTCTGACGAGAACGAAGAGTTTTAGGACGAGAACGGAGAGTCTTAGTACGCATGCGCCGACATGTGTTTACTGGAATATTTTCCGCCACGGGGAATCAAACCCCGGTCTCTGGTTTAGCTGTCATCATGCTCTACTGACTGAGCTAACGAGACGACTGGGAAATTCCTTTTTTTTTGTGGTTTTATCTTTGACAACGTGGATGATAACGTAGTCCCTTCTTTGAGCCGTATTCGGACGCGGAAGCAGTCCCCTGGTCAAAATGTACTATTCTGTCCATAACGGCACATATTTCGGTAACGCCGCTGAGTCGGCTCATGCGCCGTTCACACCGTTCGCCGCGGCGACTCGGTCGCTACCGCTCCCTCGGCGGCGTCTCTCGGCATTCATCGGCGCCTGAGACGGCGCGGCTCCGTCGTTTATAGTGGCGTGAGCGGTAGCGACGGGTGGCTGGTAAACCGGTAAGCCCTTCATAGCGGTATCGAATCTCGCTTTGGGAACTACTTTTTTTTCCTTTCTTCTTAGACCACCCAATGCGTCCAACCCTTGACACAGTAGGCAATCCCAAAGCTTCTATCGTCCGACGCAGTACAGTACTTCACAACGCGTCGGACGTATGACGCTTTGGAGGTGAGAATATGTTGCAGCCTGAATTGGTTTTTCAAGTGCAGCTGAACTTTTACACAATTAACAATAATGCATTGCACCTGTGCACCTGACCTGCAGAACCTGGTAATATACCGTTTTGTCAAGGATGGGGAGAATACAAGTGTGGAGAATATAATTATAATACCTTGTTTAAGTGACCATTATGTAAAATTTTGTTAGTTATTGGAGAATATAATTATAATACCTTGTTTAAGTGACCATTATGTCAAATTTTGTTAGTTTTTTTACTGTAATTTAACAACATAATAACTAGCGCAGATAGACAAAGAGACATTCATGGATTTATATTTAAAAGTAACTTTTAAATATAAATTTAAATATAATTTTTTTTTGGCAGCTGCATACCCCTGCCATACCCAATTGACGCCCCTGCACACAAAACACACCATCATTGGCTGTAAAAACGAATAACAAGACACACTTTCATCATGTATTATTATCTACGTTTTTCAAAACAGGTTTGTAGTTGCGTGGCCTCAGATCTTCTACAAGTTGTCAACACGTTTCTTCTCTCGGGTTTCTTCATGCCTGAAAATGGCATTCATCATGCCACTCTTAAAACAATAATAATCTAGACTAATGGACAATTATAGGCCCGCAACAAACCTCCTGTTTTTTAAGCAAAATAGTTTAAAAAAGCTGTCTTTCAACAACCGAACAACGTCTAGGCACGAAACAACTGCTTTGATATCTCCCAGTCAGGATTTTCGACCACACCGCAGCACTGAGACTGCTCTTGTTAAAGCCTTCAACGGCATCCACTTACACACACACACACACACACACACACACACACACACACACACACACACACACACACACACACACACACACACACACACACACACACACACACACACACACACACACACACACACACGATCATAGTATTAACGGATCACAGTGCAGCAATCAGTACAGTTGACCACAACACATTACCAGACAGACTGAACAACTGTGTGGTACCATCGCCACCGTACTAAATTAGTTTGAATCACACTTAAAGGACAGGGATTGCCTACTTTGTTTCTATACTGTGGGTAATTACACATCTGAGTGGAAAAGAATTAGAATGCAGAGTCCCCCAAGGCTCCATTCTGGGGCCTCTTCTGTTCACCATCTACATGCTCCCAATGGCTCAGATTATGGAAAAAAACAACTAAATATGTTCCCATAATTATGCAGACAACACACACATTACATAACCGCCTCACCAGGGGACTATGGTCCAATACAAGCACTGAGTAAATGCCCCCAACAAATCAACGATTGCATGTGCCAGAATGTTCTCCAGTTAAACAGAGGCAAATTTGTTTTTGGATCCGAGGAAACATTATTCAAAGTCAGTGCTCGACTTAAATTGGTAGTTAAAAACATGGAAAAAACGTCAGTAGACTAGACTACTGTTGCATACTGTATTTACACTGTCTCCCCGTCCGTAAAATAATCTATTTCAAAATACAATTGGAGTATTACTACTTGAAGCAGCATTCAGTTGGACAGTCTGATACAACTATCAGTATAGTACAGAGAGAACTTTCCTGTTTGTCTTCCACTTGTACTGAGGTTTTGTAATCATTTCTTCTGCACTAGAATTTTTTAATTACATTCAAATGTCGTTTTATGTGATTATTTTATACTTAATGAACTATATCTTCTTAATTCCTATTTGTGTTAACAATTTTGCTGCCATTTTAAACATAGCTGTAGTAAGCAGCTGCCAAATTGTCCTTAACTTTTAACGTGGGCACGCACACGCATCGTGCACTATCTGTGCGCGACTCATCTAGTAGACGTGTAGACTCGGTGACAGCTTTCGAATAAAAAAAAACCCATTGACCCATCCGTTGCGAGACTGTATCCCTGCTTATCCGCCAGTGTTTACATGAAAAAACATTGGACACAGCCAGCTGTGCGCTATGATAACACGTGGGCATGTTCGCGCAGACGATATGTGCGCGGATCATATGCCAGGCGGGTAGAGGAATCAAACAGCTACAAAATAAAAAAAAATGGTGGAAAACAGACCATTCTATGGCCCTGCAGTCAGCTCACTTGTTTACAATGAAAAGCTATGCGAACGGAGCTGCGATTGGACGTCAGACCGGATATGGAAACCTAGATCCGGTCAAAACGGGAAATACGACCGGATACAGTTAGGGGGAGGGCCTAAAGTCTCCGGAGCGGCTATATACAGCGACCATACTTTTAATCGTTTCATAATGATTAAAGCTAATTAAATCTTCGGGCTCCTCGGGCATCGCAGAGAGGTACAGCGGGAAATCTTCGGTTTCGACGGGGATCGCAGGAAATGAGTTAATGTGTTATCCTTATAACCTTGCCTTGTCTTACAAGAGAAGCAAGAGTTAACCATTTTGTGCACACGCACACATGTATACACGCGCACACACACACACGCACACACACACACACACACACACACACACACACACACACACACACACAAATACGTTTGTGGCTGGGAGGCGCGCTGGTAGAAAAAAAAAAAAAAAAAAAGCAAATGCATTTATAAAATTGCCATGTTCAAGGTCCAACAGGTAACAAAGCTATGGGCTACATGGCCTTCATCAAGTTAATAAAGGCATTTTATATGTGCATACATTCAGTTGTATATTCAGACATCTTTGACCTACAGTATACCTGCATTGGTTGCTGTGGTAACAACTTAACGTCATAGCTATTGGTGAGTAATGCTTAACTTATGCTCTGCATTACGTTGCTTTCTGTGTGGAGTTTGCATGAAAAATGGGTTACAAAATTGTGGGATAAAAAAAAAGAATTGCAGACTGTGGTTCAAATCTCATTCGCATTCAAACTTCATTTGGGCTGCCTGTTATGCCAGCCCAACATCCTAATCCTAAATTGGGTTTCTAATTGACAGAAACCCAACTATAAACCTAACCTGAATGCGGGTTGTGTTCATCTCTGTTCATCTTCTAATTCCATTGTTCACTCTTGTTTTGTAATAAAAGCATAGTGGAAAGCTAGCTTAGCCTACATTAGCTTACTGGAGCCTGTTTTCATCCTTTGCTGCTCTTCAGCCCTGTCCGCCCCCTAACCGAGGCATATTCACTCGCTGGTAAGTAGACTAAATCACGTCTTTTTACCCCTTTTAATAATGTTGTCTAACTTGGAGAGGCCCGTGAATGAGTTAAAAGGGGTTAGGGGCATAAATTCGGCCCTGGCATCTTGGCCCAGACCGGCCCACCACAACCGGCGTGACCCGAACATAGAAGATCTACAAGCCCACAATGCATCAAGGCAGTGGCGCGTTGTGGGCTTGTATGCTGTTCAATGTTTGGGTGGGACTCCTGGGCCACAGTAGCCTGTGATACTGTGCTACTATAGGCCAGTATTCAGATGATAGACAAGCCAGTAGGCCAATCATGTGATGTCTCTCTGCTCTGTGGACCGGTGCTACTGAAGGATTGGCCCTCTCCATTTAGTGGCTGCCCAGCCCAGAAACTACTGTAACTATCTATATGGTGGCAAAAAATATATTATAATAATTGGCCCACAGGCCCACATGCCCACTTGTATAGTCGATATGCCAGATGCCCAGTCCACCCCTGACTAGAGCATGTGATCGCGGTGTCAGATGTCTTCTCTATATTCACACGATTCCAACCATGTTGTTGATGAAACCCATCGGCAAGCCATTCAAGAAGACAGGACCCTGGAAGTGTTGTTGTTTCTGACCACAGTTGGCCAATCAGCTTACCTGGCTTATGTCCATGCGCGAATCGCAGCTCAGCGGCTGGGTCGGCATCAGCCCGTTGGAGCCAATCACGGTCGAGAGCACTCCTCGCTCGTTAATCTTCTGGATGGTGGTCCCGTCCACGAAGTAAACCACTCCTCTTTTATCCACCGCTATGCCTGAGAGAGAGAGATGGAGAGAGAGAGAGAGAGAGAGGGAGAGGGAGAGAGAGGACGAGGTTACGAGGTTAGCGGTATGGAGTAAAAATGGAGCTATAGGACGGTGCAGGCGGCGAGATAGCGTGAGCCTGAGAGATGACAGACGGAGGGTGAGGGGAGGAGAGGGAGATAGAATGAGTTTTACAGATAACAGAGGGTGCGACAGGGAAACGGAGACAGAGCATAAGAGAAAGTATGATAGGGGAAAGTGAAGTACGGGAGAGAGAGAGAGAGAGAGCACAGCGTCTCTCCGTTCAGACATTCCCACTCAGCACAGCCTCTGTCTTATCAAAGGCTCTGCACCACAGAAACGCAATTATACTTCCATCCCGCAGCCCACTAAAGGGATTAGAACAATGCAACTGCGGGAAGAAGTTATTTGTCACATTAGAGGGGAGCGCCGTGTCGCTGTGAACTTCTGACACTTGCACGTCTCTTCGTCATATTAACGCACACGCATGTGGAATGACTGCATGTATGCATTTGTATGTAGCGGCGTGCATGTACGTGTGCGCTGTGAGTGACTGCACTGCAGTATTCGGCGTGATGCATGCACTGTGACACACAAACACCAAACACACACACACACATGCACGCTTTCATGTACATTTACATACGGTAAAGACACCAATAGTGGAAGAGGTACTTACGATTGTTTCTTAGGTAGAAGCTGTGGTGTAAAATTGACTAAGTACATTTACTCAAGTACTGCACTATTACTTGAGTACTTCCAATTTTCAGTACTTTTACTTCTACTCCACTACATTCCAGAGGCACATATTGTACTTTTACTCTGCTACAATTATTTAAAAACTTTGAGTTACTAATTATCAACGTTGTAGATTTAGATTACAAAATATACATTAACCACTTCAGCCCTATACGGTACTGTATACAGTACTGTATGCATTTTGGCCATTTGAAAATATACGATCTACAAGCTCAAAATGCGTCGCGATGCATCACATTGTGAGCTTGTAGTTCTGCTATTTGTAGATCTGCGATCTGATTGTACATTTGACAACATGAAATGGGACATTCTGCATAATGAGTAATTTTACTTTTGGTACATTTTGATGCCGTATTGATACTTTTACTCAAGTAAAACATTTGAGTACTTTTTCCACCACTGACTGTGTGTGAGTAACTGCACTGCAGTATTCGCTGGTACGCACGCACTGTGACGCACGCACGCACGCACGCACGCACGCACGCACGCACGCACGCTTTCATGTCCATTCAAAGCGGATGGTAAAGGCACCAATAGTGGAAGTGGTACCCTGATTCTTTTAAGTAGCAATACCACAATGTTGAAATAGTCTGTGACAAGTAAAAGTCCCATATTCGGCCATTTATTGAAGTGAAAGAACAAAACGATTGGCATCCAAATGTACTTACAGCACCAAATGTAAAAGCATCAAAGAAAAGTATCATTATCAGGGGGGAAATAGGCCTGTGGCTCCAGGACTCCAGGATGTGCAATATTATCACTGATGTGGTTTTTCTGACGCAGTCTGATGTACTGACGTTCCATGTTCAAAGGGCGATGGAATGTGCTTTGGCCTAAGGTGTTTGTCACCGCATACATTTTTCAAACAGTTTGTGACAGTTTGTTATTATGACTTCCCCCCCCTCCCCCCCTCTCTCCCTCCAAAACAAATTTAGGTGTCGTTCGGCTTGGCTGACCTGATGCTTGCTTGCTATGCTTCAAAGGGTTGTTCGTTGCCATGGTAATCGACACCAAAATCTACACCGCCGTTGTCGCGTGGAAACCTTGGTATGTATATTTATCATTTCAAAAAATGATTTAAAATAGTGAAAATAGCCGATCTACAAGCACACAACGCCTCACACCGCGAGGTGTTGTGTGCTTGTAGATCTGCTATTTTCTCTAGTTTTGTGCGACAGTCTTGTGTGATGAAGCAGGGCTTCACCTTACGAAAAAACGTGCAAATCTGAAACTTGGAGATACAGGATTTCTGCCCGACAGGGACGATATACTGCATATTATATCTATTTTTCATTCACAACGTGGCCTTGGAAAACAGCTCACGAAATAACACAACATTATTATCTCTGCTAGACGGAGACGGAGAACATTTATTTCACCCATACAGTATGTGCATCTCGTGTCTCTGTGTGACAGCTAATACCACACATACTACTAGGCTGATCAGCATCATAGACCTCAGACCCACAACAAGCCAAGGACCTCAATTCCCGGATATTTTCCAAATCGGTCAACTTTTATATTCTATATGTGAATTTGTAATTGCATGGAGAATCATCCCTCCAGGCTACAGGATAAGCATCCTGCTACAAGGCTATGGACTAGCTAGCAACATTAGCCAATCAGGCGCCTGTCCATCCAGCTTTTGTCCACCCGCATGCTGGCCAAGACCTATTCACATTCATTCCTGAGGCTACTGTATGTAGGCATGGTTAGAGCTGTATGTATCTCATCCTACACGCAATTACTGTTCAGTGTCATGTATCGATTGTCACCTCATGTAATCGCTGTGTCAACGGGGAAAAGCTCGCTATTTCTACGTGTCATTAGTTCGACTAAGGTTTAGGGTTAGGTTTTAGGGTTAGGTTTAGGCATAGTTTTACTGAGGTTAGGGTTTGGGTTAGGTTTAGGCAAAGTGGTTAATATTCGCCCGCTTAGCATTCACCAGTGTCGTCAGGTTAGCATTCACCAGCGTCGAACTAATGGGACATCGAACAAATGCTACGTCACAATATCAATGACATTATGAAGCTTTCCTCCTCTCACAAAGGCCTAGCAGACAGTGACTATGTGGCAGTGAAAACCTAGACAGAGGTTATGTCGGAGATTTACGGTTATGTCGGGATCATAACTCGGACGGCGCTGGGTCTGCTCAAGCAGACTTTGCAACATTTGACACGGTGACTCCCTCACCTAGGTTTGCTCCTCGGAGCCTCCTGTGGCTCAATTTAGCTTGAGACGGCACGCCTCCGTCGGTGTTAACAGTTTTTTTGTCTGACCTTTGTCGAAACAAAAACTACAAGTGATCACCCACTTCTTTACACCTGTGTAAACCTGCGATGTGATTGTTACAAAAATAATCAACGCAAGGAATTAACAATCACACTTTGCAGATTATTACACGGAACAATGAATTCAGAATTATGTGTGGGATCTTACTGGCATTGGAGTTGGGAGGGTTACACACTATTGCAAAGGTAGGCTACAATATTGTTTCCATATACTCTAGACCGTCTACACTACAGGTAGTTGCACCGTAATGATGCAATGACTATAACAACCCCTCCCCCCACTATTGCCTCATGACTCGTCATGGCGTGGCGCCACACAAGGCCAGAACATTGACATAACATGCACCACACACACACACACACACACACACACAGATGGAGAGGTGAGCAGGGTTGTCGCACGAAATTCTGGGCCCTGCATGGGTACAAGGATTCACTTCAATTATTTTGTGCTTTAACTATTGAAAATAGCAGATCTACAAGCTCACAGCGCGGCACCGAGTGCCGCTCTGTGATCATGACTTTTCAAAAATAGCAAGATCTACAAGCTCGCGGCACGGCACTCTGTGCCACGCTGCGAGCTTGTACATCTGCTATTTTTCAATAGCCAAAGTATAAAATAATTAAGGCACAGACACACAGATGGAGAGAGGTAAGGCATGCCTCCTGGCGGAGATTTGCGCCCCACTGAGCGCCCATTTCTAGTTCATTATGTGCCTCGGCATTAATCAGTTCTCTCTCAGACAAGGATATTTTTAACTTCCAGAAAAACGATCTGGCCCTCAGCTCTCATCTACGACATGGAAACATTACATGCTGCTGAGTCAGTGTGACAGAAACAGCTTACAGCTATGAGAGTGATTTCCATTTTGTTTTTTTCATTTAACTTTGATTGGATAAGGCTGTTTTAAAAAAACAATTGTAGCAAATAAGCTCTGCTCTCACACACATACAGTATATCGTTGTTGTCGGGTGGAAACCTCGTATCTCCAAGTCTCAAATTTGTACGTTCTTTTGCAAAGTAAAGCCCTGCTTCATCGTACAAGACCGTCGCACAAAAGTAGTGAAAACAGCCGATCTACAAGCACACAACGCCTCGCGGTTGTTTTTTCCAAATCAGTCAACTTTTATATTCTATATGTGAATTTGTAATTGCATGGAGAATCATCCCTCCAGGCTACAGGATAAGCATCCTGCTACAAGGCTATGGACTAGCTAGCAATATTAGCCAATCAGGCGCCTGTCCATCCAGCTTTTGTCCACCCGCATGCTGGCCAAGACCTATTCACATTCATTCCTGAGGCTACTGTATGTAGGCATGGTTAGAGCTGTATGTATCTCATCCTACACGCAATTACTGTTCAGTGTCATGTATCGATTGTCACCTCATGTAATCGCTGTGTCAACGGGGAAAAGCTCGCTATTTCTACGTGTCATTAGTTCGACTAAGGTTTAGGGTTAGTTTTTTTCATTTAACTTTGATTGGATAAGGCTGTTTTAAAAAAACAATTGTAGCAAATAAGCTCTGCTCTCACACACATACAGTATATCGTTGTTGTCGGGTGGAAACCTCGTATCTCCAAGTCTCAAATTTGTACGTTCTTTTGCAAAGTAAAGCCCTGCTTCATCGTACAAGACCGTCGCACAAAAGTAGTGAAAACAGCCGATCTACAAGCACACAACGCCTCGCGGTGCGAGGCGTTGTGTGCTTGTAGATCGGCTGTTTTCACTAGTTTAAATCATTTTTAAAATGAAAGATTTTCAAAATGACATACAAGGTTTTCACCCGACAACGACGATATGCACACACACACACACACACACACACACACACACACACACACACACACACACACACACACACACACACACACACACACACACACACACCAAAGGAAGACATACTGGTGTTGTTATTGAGTGCAGAGGTTTCACGCTCTGAACCAAAACACGCGGCCTGTCAATCAAAACAAAGCCGTTTGAATATGAAGGTCTGTTGTGCTTCCCGAATGTCAAACCTTCAAACGCCAACCTAATGGAAATCGGGACAGGCCTGTAATGCACACACGTGCATGCACTTGTAATTGTGTGTGTGTGTGTTGGTATATTTGTACCTACAGTATGCTCTGTGTTTGTGCCGTGCATGCATGAACATGTGTGTGTGTGTGTGTGTGTGTGTGTGTGTGTATGTGTGTGTGTGTGTGTGTGTGTGTGTGTGTGTGTGTGTGTGTGTGTGTGTGTGCGTGTGCGCGTGCGTGCGTGCATGCATTTGCGCGGGTGTGAGCGCATGCACAGCACTGTTTGTACACTAGTACACTTTATCATTGTGGTAGGGCCAGTGGTGTAAAGTAACAAAGTACATTTACTTAAGTAATGTACTTAAGTACAATTCTGAGGTATCTGTACTTTACTTGAGTATTTCCAATTTACAATACTTTTACTTCTGCTCCACTACATCCCGGATCCAAATATTGTACTTTTACTACATTTATTTGAAAACTTTAGTTACTACCGGTAGTTACTTTACAGATATACATTATAATATTATAAAACATACATAAACCACTTTAGCCCTATTTTATACCTTGACTATTTGAAAATAGCCGATCTACAAGCTCACAACGCATCGCGATGCGACGCGTTGTGAGCTTGTACATGTAGATCTGCTATTTTCAAACATTTAGTACTTTTACTTTTGGTACTTTAAGTACATTTGGAGGCCAACACTTTCATACTTTTACTCAAGTACATTTTGAATTCCAGACTTTTACTTGTAAGAGTGTTTCTATATTGCAGTAACGACACTTTTACTTAAGTAAAGTATGGGAGTACTTTTTCCACCACTGGGTAGGGCACTGCAGTGGGCAGACAGAGACAGAGACTATGGGCCCTATTTTTGTCCATGCTAAACCCCTTATCCTTAAAATTCTTTGCCCTTTTTTACTATTTTGAAAAACATTTTAAAATACTTCAAATAGCCGATCTACATCGACACGTTGTGAGCTTGTAGATCAGCTATTTGAACTATTTAAAAACTTTTTTTTTCTTTTTCTTTTTTATAGTAAAAAAAACACAAAGAAGTTTAGGGATAAGGGGTTTAGCATGGACAAAAATAGGCCCCAGAGACAGAGACAGACAGAGATAGACAGAAAGAGAGACAGACAGAGACAGAGAAACAGAGCGAGACAGAGATTCATGGGTTGCATTTGTAGTCCTAAACCGGCCATATTGAGGACCAACACAGGTGTTCAATTTGTCTGATTGGCATGATAGAACCAATGTTTTAAGTTAATCAAAACACCTGTGTTGGTCTTCAAAATGGCTGGTGTAGGACTACAAATACAACCCATGAATAGAGAGAGAGAAACCGAGAGCTTATAGGAGTGAGACCGCGAGAGAGAGCTACATAGAGACAGACAAAAAACCATGAGGGAGCGAGAGAGACAGAGTGCTGAGCCTAGCGGTGCAGGTATTAAAGGTCAGGGCGTACTCCAGTCCTATGAATCATGTGTTATGGATGAGCTGTGACCTTCATCTGGGCCTCATCTCCCTGCAGATAGTCTAGTCGCCCTGTGACTCCCAGCGCCCCCCCCCCCCCCCCCCCCCCCCCCGCCCTGCGGGGAGCGCAGGGCTGTCAGGGTGCATGGGGGGCCGCCAGGGGGGCCAGTTGGAAAGGAGATGGAAATTATGATAGTAATAATAATATCCAGCAAGACGCCTAAGGGCGAGGTCGAAGTTGGACAACATGTGGACAAAATATTTTCCCAAAAATATGGATATGACTGACATAGATGTCTTATTTTACAGACCACATGAGACTCACACAGTATGTCCATATATGGGCATTCCAAGCTATGGGCTTAATATTGATGACATCAGGGATCTCCATATATGAGCATACAAGGGACAAAGACGGAATGTGATGTCACAATGTGATGTCACATTTGAAAACTTGAAATGTGACATTCTGCATAACGAGTACTTTTACTTTTGGTAGGCCTATACTTTTGTAGGCTCACTTTTACTCAAGTAACCTTTGAATTCCAGACTTTTACTTGCAGTATTTGATACTTTTACTTAATCAAAGAATGTGAGTACACTTCCCACCACTGCACAACATGCTGTGAGTTTGTAGACTATGTTATTTTTCTTCTCCATTTTGCAATAGGCAGGAGGGGCCAGTCCCATCCCATCCCAGATCTCATTTAGCCTGCCCTGGACCACAACCAGCCATCAGTCCCTGCTACTCCAGCCTCTCCAAACAGAGAAGCATTATGCTTTATGGTTCATCATCATCATCATAACCATCATCATCTCTTCTCTCCTACGTCCGCTGTGGGTGAAGAGGGAACAACACTCCACCCAGGCACGTGCACACATAGCCATCAAAGTGCCCTTTTATCCATCTGTAAAAAGTGCCCTCTCCAGACCATGAATACAGTTTTCACTATGGTGAAAGAAATGCAAATGCCCTCTTTACATATCATACCTGAAGGCAGCATTCAAGAGAATTGCCTTGTCCAATTTTTCCTGAACTTATGTTGAAATAATTGCCCTCTCTGTGTAGAATTCCACATCGTTACGCCACATCTCCAGTATTGACTTGATTATGCGTAGTTCAGTGTGGTATCACGCACCGAAAATAGCCGACCTCCAAGCTCACAACGCATCGCAGCACGACTTTGTTGTGAGCTTGGAGGTCTGCCACCAAAAGGCCTGTTTAGAAGTTTCAGCCCCTGCCGCTCTAACATTCTCTGCACGTCTCTGCACCCTTTGCTTCTCGGTTTACCCTCCTCTCGAAACGTCCTCGCCCTGTCGTATGAAAGGGCATTATGTTCTAACCCCGTCATACTATCTTAAGAAAGGGCACGTCTGGGTTCACGCTCTGAGCCCAGGATATAGAAGCAGATATGGCCTCCGTGCTCCTGCTGGACTGAGGCACGCACACACACACGCACGCTCGAGCACGCACTCACGCACTCACGCAAGCGCACACACACACACACACACACACACACACACACACACACACACACACACACACACACACACACACACACACACACACACACACACACACACACACACACACACACACACACACACACACACACACACACACACACACAAAATCATTCGCACTTGTACCTGCCCGGTCTTGCCGGTGTTGCAGTAGTTAATGGGGTGTAATTAGGTGTAGTGTGGTGTTGAGTGCAGGCTGCACTGTACAAGGGTCAGATGCATGCTGCAGCATCGAGCAGCTGTGGCGCTATATGCGCTAAACCTACCCACAAAAACCTTTCTTGGTACACGACAAATTTAGCGGAAATAGCTGATCTACAAGCTCACACACATGTCGTGATGGGACAGGTTGTGACCATGTAGAAATCGCACATTTTGTTTCCTCAAAATAGGGATGCCAGGGTTAATGTGGTTAACATACTTGTTTGAATTAACACAGATATTCAGTCTTACCAGAAGCAGGGATACAACATATTATCCTTAGTGGCCATAGAAATGAATGAGCAGATGGTTGTCTATGAAAAGAAGAAGGATTTCAACAAATCAAAACCTGTTTATATATATATATATATATATATATATATATATATATATATATATAAAAGCTTGTGCATCTGCTGTTGTTGACATTTTGAAAATGTCAACGCTAAAATCCAAAATGACTGTGGTGCTTTCCCGGTTTTAATGGTTGTAATGATTACACGTGAAGTAAATGTTGTTTATATTGTGTAACACGAATGATGATGATGATAGCTAAATTAATTCACGTTTATTAACTAATGTAAAGTAATGTGAAGAATAGTTCAGTTTTCAGTCATTGAAGTGTACAGTATAGGATCACTAATTTGTGCTTCACAGCAATTCATTATGAGCCTGATGATTATGAAAAGGATCACAGCGGTTTATCTGAACAAAGAATATTTTACAATGTGAAAGGGTTTGACAGAAAGTCATGTCTATATTGTATTCAGCAGTGAATACTGTACTGTTAACAATGCTCTATTGTCTCGCTTTAGGCAATCCTTTTATGTTTTTTCTGCAGGCACTGCAACACATTAGCGATGCATTAGCCCATGGGCAATATTGTTACAAGGGAATGGATGGGCAAAGTGGTAGTTGATTGTTACTTGTATTCATTTCTTCATCTTTTTCACACCAATCAATAAAAGATTTGGCACCAAGTGATTGCAGTATAACGAAGACTGATTGGAGACAATCGTTATCAATAGCAGTAATTGTTAGTAAACATAGCCTAATGAGAGAACAAATTAGTCTACTTGACTTGCCAACACCACCTCAAATATTTCAGCATTTACCATGATAAGCATATCCTGGGAGGTTTTATGTGATCCGATTGAGCCATTTATACATTGATTAGGCTACTGTAATTTTTCATCAGGCTCTGTAGTGAGAGAAAGAGTGGTTCTCTCATGGTTTCATTCTCTACAAGCTAACCCAATAATTATAATAATGTAGCTGCAAGGGTGTCACTCCCTCCAACCACGGTATAGATGGTGGTATAGTGGTGGAAAAAGTACAATTTTTTATTAAGTAAAAGTAACAATACTGCAATGTAGAAATACTCTGTTAGAGTACGGTCACACCAAACTACCGTATTTTCCGGACTATAAGGCGCACTTAAAAGCCTTTAATTTTCTCAAAAAACTACAGTGTGCCTTATAGTCCAGTGCGCCTTATATATGGATCATTCATTGACATTGACATTCCCTTTAGCACAGCTCCATCTGTTGGATGCATAACACAATGGTAGCGTCAATTATGTGCGCCTTATAGTCCGGTGCGCCTTATATATGAAAACAGTTCGAAAATAGACCATTCATTGACAGTGCGCCTTATAGTCCAGTGCGCCTTATAGTCCGGAAAATACTGTACTTATGAGAATGTTTTTTTTTGTTTTTTTTTTTTTTTTGCAGAAATTCTCTACTGGCAGGAAACCGCTCCATTCCCATTGAAATGCATTGGCGGAATCGGGAATCCACTCTTGGATTGTTGTTTGGTGTGACCGTACCCTTAGGGAACGCTCACACCAAATTATGGTTACCAGCTGATTTGTAATAATAATGAATCTACAAAGTAACTAGTAACTAAAGTTTTCAAATAATTGTAGTCGAGTAAAGCCCTTTGCACACAGGCGCGTTTATCCGTGCGGATAAAACGGACAATTTCACTTTTTAAAAAGAAAACAATGATTCTCTACGACCTCATGCACACCGGATCCGAATTGGCCGTGCGACGAGTGGCTGCGGCCGTGCGTCTTTTTCTCGACCCAGTTCGATTTGTGCGTCTTGTCGCATGCGGTAAAAAACTCTTCACTCCTTTTATGACTCCTTTTGGGATCCGCAGCGCCGATTCCGCACAGCATTGCACACCAAATCCAATGCGTTTTATTCATGCAGCAAACGAAAAAAACACAATTGTCCTGTGTGCAAAGGGCTTTAAAGTAGCCTACAATATTTGGATCCGAGATGTAGTGGATACTCCAGTAAAGTAAATATCCATTAATCAAAAGTGTATTTAAGTACAGTACTAATGTACTTAGTTATACGCCACTGCAAGGTTTCACTCCCTCCAACACGGCATATATTTTTTTTGTCACAACTCAATATCCAACATATACACCTATAGGTGCTAGGGTGGTGCAGTGGTAAAGTAGCTGCCCTCCCGTGGAGTCTGAGGGTTCGAATCCACTGAAAAGAAACAGCTGGTGTATCAGAGGAGACATGTGGTGGCTCACACCCTCCCACAGACCAACCAGTAGGGACTGTCACTGACAGGGACCACAGTACATGGGGGAATTGGGAATTGGGAATTGCCATGACGGGAGATTTGATATTACTGCATTCCGTGTTGAATGCCGGCATGTTGTACATCGAGTCAAGCACTCCTTTAATCCTCAGCTAAACAGGCAGACCAATTACAGGCACTGCGGTGTGCTGTGAGCACACAGCAATGCAGCAGAGTCCCTGGGTGGGCCATTATTGGACAAGAAAGGGACTTCCAACATGCCCCTGGGCAGTGGGTACACACAAACATTTGTAGTTTTATTGTTGCTTGTTATTGTATTAGGCCAATGCATACTCCACCTTTAGAGACAAATTTATTTCGGTTCGGTTCTGGGAGTCACAAAATTAATTGCTTTCTCAATTAATGAAAATGTTGTTTAACGATGATGTGATGCCACTGGTTTTGGTTTTACCATTTTATCCCATTCTGTGCCCCAGAAATTAATGGATTAAAATGTCCAGAGTGCCTCTGATTGGCTCCATTAACGGCCAGTATCTTATTTTGAAGGCCAGAAGTCCATAGCGTTAAAACTTCCGGTCTGACGTCATCGCGTCATGACGTCATGACGCTCGTCGTCCACGTGCTGTTGTCTAATGGCGGAACGCAGCTTTTCAACATGTGTTTTATTAGCGAGCATCTATTGCCATCCTCCCACTTGAAAGTGTTGTTTGGAGATAATGGACATTAAAGATGAGATCCCCCGTCTGCCTCAATGTTATGGGATTACTATTTTGTGCTCGTGGATCCGTGATGATGAGAAATCAGCGACGGAGATCGGCTCGATCCGCCATTGTATCCGGTAGGATAACCGCCGTTACAGTAATATATTACTTTTCGCGAGTATACTCGGGATCGGCACTCAGGGTACTCGAGTACTTTTCACGAGTATTCTCGGGAATGGCACTAAATCGGTTAACATGAGCATTAGTGAGGACCAATTATGAAGATATAGGTTGACGATGGGTGAAGTCGTCCTTTAGTTAATGTGTTGTTGTTTTATGTATATAATGTATTCATCATTATTTTATATAGGTGTTAATTAATTGTGAGGAACCATGACAGGTTTCTCACTTTTTTATCTGTCAACGCGGCGATAAACCTGTTTCCACACATCATCATGGATTTCAGCTTCATCTAATATAAATGGTCAGAGCGTGAAACTAAATACATACACATTTGAGGGAAGCCATGGAGAACTATCACATACTAAATGGCCATGATGTAAATTAAATTAGGGCCGAGGCCTTATGTAACTACAGTCATTTACATCGTCGGCTGTAACCCCATTGTACACTGAAAGCCCAGACTCATTCTGGTCCATTGTGTGCCTTGTCAGCTGCGGTAGCCAATTTCTTTCATTCTTAATTAACTTAATATTACTGACGATTCATTGAGATTAGTAGCAAATAAAATGATCGACTAAGATGTTCATTCCACAAGATAAAGACTGACCTGCACAAACACAGTTTTAGTATCATATCATCGCAGTTGGGCTGAAACCTTGCATCTCCAAAACTGTTTTATTTAAATAGTGAAAATAGCTGATCTACAAGCTTGACAACACGTCACATTGCGAGCAACGTGTTGTGAGCTTGTAGATGTATATTTTCACAACTTTCGTGTGACACAAACAATGAATTACAGCATTCATTTACGGAAAACATTTATAATAAGTCAAATATGGAGATGAGGTTTTATGCCCAACAGCAACAATACTCCTGCAGTTGTGTTATTAAATGCATGGGCGAAGCCAAGCCCAGGATGAAGTTGACCACAAGTGTCAGATCAATAGTTCTCTATCAATAGTTTTCTGTGTTAACTGGCATGGTCTAGACTAAATATTCCATTAATCCAACTTATACAAATTAACGATTTCTTCATTTCATCTCTGCAAATTAAACTTTGTCTGAACTTTGTCCGGATCAATGCTTTCGCTCATATTCAAAGGCTGAAATTACATTCACCCTGCGCACCGCCGTTCTCGCACAGTATAACACGTTTTAAAGAGCAAATTGAATTTTACTTTGATTGATTGATTGATTGAAGAATTTATTAGAAGTTTGCATAGGGAAAGGTAGTTTCATGACAGTACAGTTCACTGGTACAAGGTCAACTAAAAGGAGACTCAGGTAAGCTTTGTGGCTTATTTTCATTGAGATCCTTGAGAGATTTCCATTGAGATCCTCATATATATAACATTGAATGACAGACAGATACATGTACTGTAGTACACAGTACTATGCAGGGTAAGGTTACGCTAAGTTTAAAGTTACCAGTTTCGAGTCGTAGCCACCTGTAAGTGTTTTTTCAGAGCGGTTTTAAAGGAAGTTAAGGATTTAGACTCCTTTAAGGCCTTCGGTATGGTGTTCCACATTTTAGTGGTATAGCAGAAGAACAAATTTGAGTCAGAGGATGAATACTTAATAACTTAAGTTATTCATGCCACGTTCTGTTGACACAGGCATTGTAACAGTTACAGTGTAATGCTGGTGAGATGGCGTCAACATGATCATTTCCAGGTATAGCGTGTTGAGTCACAGTGCTTTGAGGTTCACACCTGCCTGCGTCATAGAGCTCCCCTCTGTGCCAATCATTCACCTGTGTGTATGACGACATTTCTACGTCTGTTTTGCATTTCTGCTTTATTTTCACAGTGCAAAGAGAAACAGGAATGGCGGGAGAGAGACAGGAGAAAAAACAAAAAAAAACAAAAAAAAACTACAATTTAATCCCCACTCCTTTGAGGGTATTTTTGGTGCATGTTAGCAGGGGAGTCGCACCAAATTCTGGGCCCTTGGGTACAAGGATTCACTGTGGGCCCCCATGAATTTTGTGCTTTAACTATTGAAAAATAGCAGATATACACGCTCACGCTCCGAGCTTGTAGATCTGCTATTTTTGAAGAATCTTAAAAAGTATTATATTTATTTATTTATTTCAACTTCTAATGTTTCTAGTCAGTGGTGCTCAAAACGTCCCCCAAAGGACCCCCAAAATAATGAAGGCCCCTCCACCTTGGGCCCTAGTAACTCAGTCCCCCCCCCCCCCCCCCCCTTCCCTTGTGACGCCCCTGCATGTTAGCAGTAGCACATACTATTGTTATTTGCCCTCTGCATTTCTCCATCCTAACTATGAAGAGCAGTGGGCGTTATTAACACAGAGAAGTTGTCCTGCTCAGGGGACACTTTGACACACATAAGACAGGGTGGACCGGGGCGGGGACAAACGGGGACCTTCCGATTCCCAGGCGGTATCTCTACTCGCTCAGCCGTGGCCACGGCCCACGCCTGAGAGAATAACATGCCGTAAGGTGCCCCGGGTGGAACGTGAACCGGTGTCGGCTGCAGGGTCCACCCCCTTGTTTCCCCTATCCTGTACATATAGTGTTTTTTATAACTGTGATGTTATTGAATGTTTTCTTTGCTTGCTATTTGTTATGTCCAGGAATTGTATACCTATAGGACGTCCAACGTAAAAAGAAAGACCGTAAAATGACTTGGTTGGGATGTTCCTTTTAGGCAGGGTGTTTAACTGTACTTGTACAGTGCTACATTTCAATTCTTTCTACTACTGTTCTCCGTTTTTGTCTAATAAATGTTCAATCAATCAAAAAAACATAGCCTTTTTGAGTGGTATGTGCATATAGGATGCGTTCTTTTTCAAATGTACTCGCAGTCCCCCGCACCCCGGCTCCTGTTGCTTTTTAAACTAGCGCTTCTCTTTGAAAAAATAAATGGATAGATAGATATTGCAGTTTTAATACAGTTAGAGCTTATTTGTCATTACGCATACATGCATGGACCTCTGTGGTCCCTTGAATATCTTTAGTTAAATGTATGCTTTATCAGCTGAAGTTCTATAAATAATTCTGCATTATGAAAATGGAAAACGGAGACAGTGATGATTTTAATTGCATGTTACTTTGAGTGTTTTAGCCAAAGCTATAATGTGATTCTCTTCACAGTAGCATTTCAGAATTGCATTATTGCAATATCTATCTGTCATTGTTGCCAGACCCAGGGGGTCGGCCTACAAAAGGCTTTGTCGGTCTGTCGGTCTGTCGGTCGGTCGGTCGGTCGGTCGGTCCCTCTTTTCCTCAGTGTGCCTGTGTTTGCCTCTGACTGCTCATCTGCCCCTCCCTTCCCTTGCTCGGCTGATTGCCTTGAGTGCCGTCACCTGTACAGGACCAGCTGAGTTGAGTTGGCTGACGAGCTGCTGACACTATAAATTCCTCAGCCCATCTACAAGCTCAGAAACATTTCCAGCTGCTCAGCCTATACAATCCTGTGTGTTCATGTGTTAGTTCAGTGCCATACAAGTGAAAACAGCCCCCCCCCCCCCTTCCTTGCATTCTGATTTTCATTGCGGGTCTGGCAGAACCAGGTGACCTGGTCTAGTTTTCAAAGAGAAGCGTTTGTAGCTTGTAGGACAATTTTGTGTATATTATAGCTCTCTAACTGCATTAATATTGCAATATCTATCTGTCTATTTATTGTTTTTGAGAAAGAAGAACGTAAAAAGGAAGTGAAAAAAGAGGCTTGCATATCGTCGTTGTCGGGTGGAAACCGCTTACCGTTGCATTTATCATTTTAAAAGTGATTTAAACTAGTGAAAACAGCTGATCTACAAGCATACAACGCCTCTCACCACGCAGCGTTGTGTGCTTCTAGATCTGCTGTTTTCACTACTTTTGTGCGATGACCTTGTATGGTGAATCAGTGCTTTACTTTGCGAAAAAATTAACACATTTGAAACTCGGGAGATACGAGGTTTCTGCCCGACAGTGACGATATAGTATGCACAAAGATTGATCTGCTGAGTGACAGAGTCACCAAGTGAGAGAACATTTCTAAGTGGTAGATGTAGTGTAGTGTTTTAGGCGTGGCTGGATAGTGCAGCACGTCTGACACCTACTCCTACACATCACTGAGTTCACCACTTAAACCCTTCATATTACCCCCCAGGGGGTCTTTTCAACCACTCTTCGCTGAACACGTCACCAAGTAACCCATATTGCAAGCTTATAGATTCCATTTTCGCCTGAAGGTTTGCCCACCATGACGCCCAGATACATGATATCATACAGATGAAGGTTTGCCCACCATGACGCCCAGATACATGATATCATACACATACAGTATGTGGTTAAAGGTGGGGTAAGGGATTTGTTTTGGTGCCAACACATTTCTCATCACCAGGAATCTCCTTGTCTCTCCTGCTCTATGGTAAATACATTTTCAGGCTGGGATACCAATTTTATCCACACAGCAGGGCAGTGGCGTGCAGAGAATGTTAGAGAGGCAGGGGCTGAAATTCCTAAAAGGGCCATTTGGTGAAAATATCGTAAATAGCAGACTTGGAAAATAGCCGACCTCCAAGCTCACAAAGCGTCGCCCTGCGACGCATTGTGAGCTTGGAGGTTGGCTATTTTTGGTGCTTTATACCATACTGAACAAAGCATTATCAAGTAAATACTGGAGATGAGGCGTACGGCATGGATTTCTACAGAGAGAGGGCAATTCTTTCAACATAAGATGCTGCAAGTGGTAATTCTATTGAATGCTGCCTTCAGGTATGGCATGGAAAGAGGGTATTTGCATTTCTTTCACCACAGTAAAAAATGGAAAGGGCACTTTTTTTACAGATGGATCAAAGGGGGGCTCAAGCCCCCTTTGATGTCTATGTGCATGTGTCTGACGCACACACACACATCAGCGTCCTCCAGACTGCAGCCCTGGACCGACCTGAGAGTCATAAATCGTGGAGGTGAAGGTGGTGGAGGGGAGGTGGAGGTGGCAGCTAGCGAGGGGGAGAGGTGGAGATGGAAGGAGCTCCAGGGTCATGATGTTTCCTCCAGAGGCCAGGAGGTGATGCACACCACTCTACCTGCTGGAGGCTTCATCATCCACATGACATAGACGGATCACACCCACACACAATGGTTCTCAACCTGTGGGTCGGGGCCCCCAGATGTTTAGCTAAACGTTTTGTCATTCAACAGCAAACAGACCAACATACAGTATAACAACACAGGGTATCTGCAGATTTCTAGAGTGACAATTAAAGGACTTTAAAGACCTTTGTAGTATCTCTGGTCAAACATTGGTCAAATTGTCAAATAATAGAGGCAGAAATTGTGAAAATAGCCGATCTATATTACTTTTCAGATATAAATTATAATATTGTGAAACATACACGAACCGCTTTAGGCCTATTTTATACCTACGTTTACCTACATTTTGAATTCCAGACTTTTACTTGTAACAGAATATTTCTACATTGCAGTATTGATACTTTTACTTCAGTACAAAATGAGGGTTCTTTTTCCACGACTGCACACACACACACACACACACACACACACACACACACACACACACACACACACACACACACACACACACACACACACACACACACACACACACACACACACACACACTCACACACATACACACACACACACACACACACACACACACGCATTCTCCTCTCCATATTAGCATGCTCTTCCTTCCTCCCCCTCTCTCTCTCTCTCTCTCTCTCTCTCTCTCTCTCTCTCTCTTCAGTTTCTTTGTATCATTAATTATTCTGCTTCTATCTACATCTTCCTCTCTTCTCGGCTCTCTCTCTTTTTTTGCAATTTTTTCTCATTTTCTTTGTTCTCTCTCTCTCTCTCTCTCTCTCTCTCTCTCTCTCTCTCTCTCTCTCTCTAATCAAATCATGGACCTTTCACCCTTTACAGTGTCTTGGCTGAGTCTCTCTTTCGTCCTTTCGCTCCCTTTTTCGCTTGTTTTTCCTCTAATTCTCTCCGTTTCTCGTACTGTCATTGGCCATTATGTATGAGGGACGTCTCATCTGTCTGCACATCCTGGGCCTCAGGGCCGTGCAGAGAATCTTAGAGAGGCAGGGGCTGACATTTCTAAAGGGGCATTTTGGTGAAAATATACGCTATTTTCGGTGCGTGATACCAAACTGAACTAAGCATAATCAAGTCAATACTGGAGCTGTGGCGTAACGGCATGGATTTCTACACAGAGTGGGCAATTCTTTCAACATAAGATCCTGGCATTTGCATTTCTTTCACCATAGTGAAAACTGCATTTATGGTGCACTGCACTTTTTACAGACGGATAAAAGGGCAAGCCCCCTTTGGTGTCTATGTGTGCACGTGCCTGCTGAGCCTGTTACTCTCTCTCTCTCTCTCTCTCTCTCTCTCCCTTCTCTCATAGTGTTCTAACCCTCTGCACTCATAAATCCTTCACAAGGACAAGGGGAGAGCGTGGACTCTTCCTCCTCTGATCCCAGCTCTCCTCGTCTTCCCTGCACCCCCCCCCCCCTTCTGTTCTTCAAAAAAACAACCACTCTGCCTTTCTTCTGCTTTTCTCTCAAGTTAGCCCCCCCCCACAAACGTTCTGTTCTCGCTTTGTTTGTCCGTCCTTGAGGACGGCTCCTAATCGTCTTGTCGAGCTGACCGCCGGAGTGTAAACACGAGACCGCGGGCTGACCTTATATTCCTCTATTCGTCCGTCCACATGCGGTTTGTTCCCTTTCCGTTTCCGTAAACTAAGCAGACAAGAAATGACCCAAATACAATAAAAAAAAACCAATGAATAGAAATATAGGTTTTTCAGAAAACCGATAGGATTTAGAAGACATTTTAAAGGCCTGTCCATAAACTTTCTCCGAAACCGAACTTTTCCGCCGGAAAGGTCCGGTTCGACTACAAAATGACGCCACTCGCTACTTCTGAAAAGCATTACACCGAATTAGAGTTCGGAAAGTCACAACTAACCGAACATTTTGGAGGTTTCGGAGATACTTTCAGGCCTAAATGGGTTAAACCTCCCAGTCCGCTCACAGTCGATCTGCACCGCGCCCCCCACCCCCAGTAATGATCAAACACGGTTGATATTTATCTGGATGAATCACATCACTACGGTCTGAGTGGGGCGGACGGCAGGAGTGGCCATGCAACGACCAAAGCCAGAAGTGAGGTGAAGTGAGTGAGAGAGGATGTTGCCATCATGGGCGTCACAGGGGTGGGGGGGAAGTGGGACTGAGTTACTAGGGCCCAAAGTGGAGGGGCCTGGAATTATTTTATACTTTAGCTATTGAAAAATAGCAGATCTACAAGCTCGCAGCGTGGCACCAAGTGCCGCGCGAACATTTGCGAACATTTGTAACTCAAATTTTGCTTCTGGGTGGTTCTTGGAACTAAATATTTTGAGATGGGGGTCCTTCACATGAAAAGGTTTGAGCACCACCGACATAGAAACATAGGTTCTTCAAAAAACCTAAAAAACAAACGTTCACGATTTTTCAAAAATAGCAGATCTACAAGCTCGCAGCACAGCACTCGGTGCCGCGCCGTGAGCTTGTAGAGCTGCTATTTTTCATTAGTTAAAGCACAAAATAACACAGTGAATCCTTGCACCCGGGGCCCAGAATTTGGTGCGACACCCCTGTTTGCCACGCATGGCTGACCCATGGAAACCACCTGCGAAGTATTCGACGGCGGAAAAGGTTTGTCGATATGTGGCAACGGACACAAATGATGCGTAGCCCTGCCAACGAGCTGAGGCAGATGCACTCGAGATGTTTACAGGCTGCTGCGCGTGCAGTACTATGTGGGCGGTGTACCGTATGTGAGGTGTCAAGGAGCTGACCAAATTGGCGGTCTATTTAAGCTCACCCGATTCATTGTATATCCTCTTTTGCTGTCAGTGCCACTCAATGTTGTATGTATGCACTCTGTTTGCTCCCACCACCACCCCAGCACCGCCAGTAGGCTATGCTTTCCTATAAGCCATGCTTTCCCCTGGGTTTGTTAAATATTTATTATACCTCCCTGCGTTTGAATGGGTGTCTTCTAATGTACTTAGCAGGGAGTGATGTAATAGTAGAGCCTGAATACCAAGATCAAATCGTCGTTGTCGGGTGAAAACCTTGTATGTCCAAAACCGTTCGTTTTGCATTTATCATTTTTAAAACGATTTAAACGAGTGAAAACATGCCGATCTACAAGCACACAACGCCTCGCACTGCGAGGCGTTGTGTGCTTGTAGATCTGCTGTTTTCACTACCTTTGTGCGACGGCCTTGTATGATGAAGCAGGGCTTTACTTTGCAAAAGAACGTACACAGAGATACGAGGTTTCTGCCCGACAAACGACGAAATGTAATATTCTCACAATTATTTACATTTCATGAATAATATTAATAACTCAATGTATTTGTGAGTTATCTTGACTGAACTGACTATGTACAACATAGCATGTCTTAGGCTATATCAGAACCGTCGGTCCGCTAATCTTACTCCTATAGTCCTATACTGTGACGCGCCATTATTTTCACTTCTTGTAGTGTGTTTAGTCGGAGGCCTTAGAGAGATAGAATGGTAATTTTCGTGCTAATCGGTCAAAAAGCGCCAAATTTTGCACAGATGTAGCCCAGGACATGCTCTAACGATTTAGCTAAGGCGCCCGAGTCGGCGACCTTCGGGGTCGCCACAGTGGCCAAATTAAGTTGGGCTCCCATCGACTTTCTATACACTATACTACAGGAGGAAAAAAACAAATCTTTAAGTAGCATGTGAGGGGTCTAACTAGGGGTTTGTCATGATTCTGAATCCATTGCAGAAAAAAAACCCTTCCTTGGGCAAAAAAAAGTGGTTTTGTGATAATAGTCATCACTTTTCACATGTTTTGTTGGGGCCAACAAATGCTTGCAATGGATATAGTAGAGCCTGAACACCAAGATCAAATGTAATATTCTCACAATTATTTACATTTTATAAATAATAACTCAATGTATTTGTGAGTTATCTTGACTGAACTGACTATGTACAACATAGCATGTCTTATATCACAACCGTCCGTCCGCTAATCTTATTCCTATAGTCCCATACTGTGACGCGCCATTATTTTCACGTCTTATTGTGTGTTTAAGATTAGAGAGAAGTCTGTGTGTATTGATGCAACCAGATTTTAAAGCTCTTAGTGTGAGCCCAGTTTAAGCATAAAAGCAGTAAACTTAAGACCAGTGCCACAGTAATGATATTACAACAGGTTATCTGGCCGTTCATTCGTTGTTGCCCAATCCCCAAACGTCCCTATTATTATGTGTCACCGGTGGGGGGGTTTAGGCCTTGTTTATGTGTTTTATAAAAGCGTATTTCACCAGGGAAATTGAAGAGAAGCCTGTAGAATAGCCTGTGCTCCCCCTTGTCAGAGGCTGGACGTCCTGCCTCAAAGCTGAACGCCGCGTTAAAGAGAATTTACGGCCCGTGGCGCACAGTCGCTAGATGTTCACTAAGACTTGTGAAGATTTACCGCGGGATCCCCGGGTGCAGCGGGCGCTCTGATGCTCCCTGTTTAGATGCTGCCAGACAGGCGCACTGAGAGAGATAATTGAGATAAATCTCCACCACTCCAGCCGAGCAGAGACGGACAGTCGGAACGAAGTCGGGACTGGATTTTTTATCATCAAAAGAAAAAGAGAGGGAGAAATTAGACCGAGTTGCATTGACCTTGTGGAGGAGAGAGAGAGAGAGAGAGAGAGAGACGGAGAGAGAGAGAGAGAGAGAGAGAGAGAGAGAGGGGTAGAGGGGCAAAGAGAGGAGGCGAGGGGGTTGAATGAGAGGGGGAGAGAGGGGAGGGGGAGAGCAAAAAAGAGAGGAGGAAGGGAGAGAGAGAGAGAGTTCAGTGTGAGAGACGAATCAAAAGACAACAAGTCAAAAGGGGAAAGAACAGACATATGAAAGAGCTGAGAGAGAGAGAGAGAGAGAGAGAGAGAGAGAGAGAGAGAGAGAGAGAGAGCGAAGAGGAGGCTTTGAGACAGGCGATGAGATGAGAGATGTCTTCAATTTACCATTACAGGCCAATCACTCTCAATCAAGAGATCTCTTTGTTCCGCGGAGCCTGTCAGAGAAATATGGTGCGCAGGGGCTCCTCTGTAGGCGCCGCAATACAATTCAACTCTGATTAATGCTTCGGAGAGAGAGAGAGAGAGAGAGAGAGAGAGAGAGAGAGAGAGAGAGAGAGAGAGAGAGATGGGGGCTCCTGAAACATCAGTGTTGATTACAGCTATTTGAGTCAGAGCACCCACCAGAGAATCTCCACAGAGAGAGGGGGGAGGGGGAGGGGGTGAAGAGCTGGGTGAGAGGCAGGTTGAAAGTGAAGTAGAGACAGAACCGACTTGAAACAACAGTCTGCCGGTGATGTGTTAGTTAGCATCGGGAGTGATGGGTGCGTTGTTGGCAGGCTCGGCTGCAGGATGAAATGACTGAGGGGGGGGCAGTTGAAAATGGCGAGGGGGCACATCTCATTTTTATATATTAAAACAATATATATTTTGTTGTTGTCGAGTGGAATCCTTCTATGTCCAATGCCGTTGGTTTTGTATTTATCATTTTAAAAATGATTCAAACTAGTGAAAATAGCCGATCTACAAGCACACAACGCCTCGCAAAGCAGGGCTTTACTTTACGATAAAACATAGACATTTGAAACTCGGAGCTACAAGGTTTCTGCCCAACAGTGACGATATAAAACTTAAACTGAGGGGGCAGGATTTGCAACTGAGGGTGAAAGGCCCCCTCTGGCACCCCCATGGCGCCGGGCCTGGTTGTTGGTATACCAGGATGTGGTTTCAATGTGTGTGTGAAAAACCTACGTACTGCACATACAGTATAAATAGAGCTGCTACCTTTAAACACATTTTAAATGTGAGGATTTTTTCTTTTCCTTCATTTGTGTGCTATTGAAATTGTATTGAGAAAAAATAAATGCTGATATTTGTTCCAAAAAGCTTCATACCCTGCATATACATAACGACAAAATAGTGACATAGCTCTGTTTACACACTGCTGTACCCCCTCCAACTGTATATTATATGCCCCATTTTCAACTGTTTTTATTATGTCTTGAAACTTGCTTTGGCAATGTAAACATAATTAGTTTCTCATGCCAGTAAAGCTACTTTGAATTGAAATTGAATTGAGACAGAGAGAGAGATACATTATCTGATTCACTGTAACACCTTGGCTCAGAGCGCGCGGGAAGTCAAGCGTCGGCGCTGACGGTACGTTTCTCTCGACGTGTTCACCTTTTAAATGTCACAGACAACAGCTGCTACATCAGTGGCCGCGCGTTTCAGAAACAGTCCGTACAAAGCCGTACGTCCTCTGAACAGCTTCATTATGCACGCGGTAGGTACCGTATATATGATGCTCTGGAACACGTGTGAACCACGTTATAGCCGTGCTTTCAGGGGCATTGAAGAACAACCACAAAGGCTCCAATTATACCAGCAACCTTCTGTACAAAGCACTCCCATGTCAACACATACCGTACACACATGTGCTGATATACTGTATGAACTCACTTCCATATAGGCACGCACGCACACAAACACACTCACACATGCACACACATGTCATGCATAGCCGGCAGAGAAAGTCAGTCAATCAACCGAAGACCCGCAGGTCTGTAGCTACTAATGATACAGACTGACATATTATTACAGCATCTAAATGATAGCCGGGCTCCATTCAGGCTGTGAGCAGAACAGTACATGACTTGACTGCAGGTAAATGAACACTTTCTCCTGTACAACTGAATGATCCCAGACCAGCACAATGAACATGAATAGAACACATTCCATTGCAGACTGCAGAGGCAGTGTACCCAAGTTTTTCTATCGTTTTTTTTACTGAATAGGTGCTTGGTCTACTTATTTTTTTTCTTAGATTACTATTTGATGTATTGATGTTGATGTATTGATGTATTACCTTGCTTATTCTAAGTCGCTCAGGATTAAGAACATCTGGTGTGGCTCAGGGGTAGAGAAACCGCCATTGGTACACAGAGGGTTCCTGAAGGGTTCCCAGTGTGATCCCAGGCTCCTCCAGAGTTAGTGTCGAAGAGACCTTGAGCAAGACTCTGAACCCCTAGTTGCTACCGGTGAGCAGGTTGGTGCCATGCATGGTTTCCTCCGCCATCGGTGTATGAATGTGTAGCAGCAAAAATAGCAGATCTACGATCGGTTATTTTTGGCATATAGGTTTGGTGGTGTAGAGGTTAAAAAAAGAGCAGACCAATTGACTAAGTATCGACGATTTAAGTGCTTAATAAATGACTGAAACACAACACGCATCCAACAGAGACTGATAACAGTGCTGTCAAACAAGTCTATGAATCCATCTATGAAATCGATGAAAATCTGCAACACAATTTTATACAATATGCAGGGGTGGGCAACTTTGATGATGGCGAGGGCCACTTTATTTCCACCTTCACTCCAGAGGGCCACATTGCATATTGCTACGTCCTACTTTGTTATTCTAGTATCTCATTCAAAAGAAGCAAAAATAGCAGATCTACAAGCCAGTTGCCCATGTATGAGCCAAGGGGTCCTTGGCCTGAAAACGTTGAAGAACCCTGGTGTACAGTATGTGTCACACTGTGTCACAGACAGATGCCACAGAGCTTCACACGGTGGCCATTTTGGCATAATGTCACGCACAAGTCTTACTCAGGGTAACAGTATGACATGAAAGTGTGACATGTGAACAAAATGGCTGCCCAGTCAACAATGGCTGCGTGGATTACTCTGCTCCTTTCATCCTTTCTCTTTGAGAACATGGGACGCCATGTTTGCACGTGTGTGTGTGTGTGTGTGTGTGTGTGTGTGTGTGTGTGTGTGTGTGTGTGTGTGTGTGTGTGTGTGTGTGTGTGTGTGTGTCGAGGTAGCATAAGATAAGCCTTGGCAGTTAATCTCGTTTGTGTGCATATGCAAATACAGAGTGGACTGTATTTGTGCGAGCTTCACATACACACTTACGCACATGCGCACTCACACACACACACACACACACACACACACACACACACACACACACACACACACACACACACACACACACACACACACACACACACACACACCTACCTACCTTCTGGCAGAGGCAATGAGGTTGGCACTGTGTACTAAAGCTGGTTATATACTTTAAACCTGTACACCTGGCTAATGAAAAATGTACACCGACAGCCTGTTGGCTGTCTGCCTGTTACACACACGCACGCACGCACGCACGCATGCACACGCACACACACACACACACACACACACACACACACACACACACACACACACACACACACACACACACACACACACACACACACAAAACATGGAAAAAACATCATTCCAGATGACAATAATCATGGACACGGTTCATTCGACAAAGCAATCATTGAAGATATGACCAGTGGAACAGATGATAAGCTGTTCCATCTACTGTCAACGCGTCACGATCACTGTGGGCTGCTCGGCGCGCGCACCTGGCCGTACCTCACGTGTAGGGATGGAGCTTGAAACAAAGGCCCGCTAGAAACTCGAAAACAAATGTATTGAGTATCCGGTATCAATAAGCTTTGGGCTTATCAAGCTTGTTATCTAGCATAGCGGCCCATGATGTCATGTTTAAACAATCAAGACCAGATGAATACAGTACTATTCATAACAACATCATACAACACTTATTGCACACTAATGAATGATTGTTTTAATAATATTTGTTACTTTTGTCAATTGTCATCTTCATTGATGGTGGTCAGCCACAAACTCGCAGTCACAACAACTAGCCAATAAAAAAAGATACCATTTCTGTTCAGAATTTGTCGTCTCACATCGTCTCACAATATTAGAAACGCTCAATAGTGGGCTCGATAAAAGCCCGGCTCAATAAGCAGGATCGATAAGGTGCTCATTATCAATACAAATTCCCTACTCACGAGGATCATAGCCTTATGATGAGCCTGCCTCGTTTTCCAATAATGTCAAACTACATCTACCATATACCATATGCAGTGGTGGAAAAAGTACCCATTTTTTTCTTTTTTTACTTAAAGGATAACTTTGTTTTTTTACAACAACGGTTCGTATTTTAGACTGTAGTTAGATAACAGAAAAGATGAGTGTTAAAATGTTTTCATTTACTTAAAAATGTACTTGAATAAAACTATGACAGTGTTGACATCAAAATGTACTTAAAGTACCAAAAGTACAAAATGTTATAAATAGCAGATCTACAAGCAGATCTACAAGCTCACAACGCTTCACGATGCGACACGTTGCAAAAGTACAATATTTGGATCCGAGATGAGATCCTAGAAATTGGAAATACTCGAGTAAAGTACAAATACCTCAAAACTGTACATTACTTAATTGTACATAAAAAAGTACATTACGTAAGTAAATGTACTTAGTTACTTTACACCACTGCTTGTTAGCAAGTGATGTAAAAAGTCCTGCATGTTTAGTCAGTTGGGAGTGAAGCAAAAGGAGTGCCAACATTCTCCCTGATACCGGTGGCTGTCAGCATGCTTATTTACTGTACTGACCAGCGAGATTTCCTGGCCTGAAAGGGAGTTTGTCAAACTCTGTAGTGAGTTTCACCATAGTGAGAGTCCGCAGTTATTCACTGTGACACATACAGTGTGTATATACAGGGCCTTTTACCAGTCTGTAAAAAACTGCCCTCTCCAGACCAGTTTTTACTAAGGTGAAAGAAATGCAAATGCCCTCTTTCCTTGCCATAACTGAAGGCAAACTCTCCTGAACTTGAACGCAAGCATCTTGTGTTGAAAGAATTGCCCTCTCTATGTAGAAACCCTTGCCATACGCAACCTCTCCAGTACTGACTTGATTATGCTTAGTTTAGTGTGGTATCAAGTACCGAAAATAGACAACCTGCGACGCGTTGTGAGCTTGGAGGTCTGCTATTTTCGATATTTTCAACAAAAGGCCCTTTTAGAAATGTCAGCCCATGCCTCTCTAACTTTCTCTGCACATCCCTGTATGTATATATTTATATACTGTATACACATATAGAGGCTAGGACCCAAGCACACAGCACCTAAACAAAGGCAGCGCACTTGTTATTGCATCGTATTTTATCCCCACGTTATTTTTACTGGTATTTCTATTGCTATTTTACTGCCATTTCTTTGGCAATATTTTCTTGCCGCTGCAATGTTGAGAAGCCCAAAAAGCAAGAACTTTGCTCTCATATCCCTGCATAATGGGATGTAACGATAACAGAGTCTTCAATCTATACCTTCAGTCTCTGCGTGAAGATGGCATAGTGTATCACACTAATGATGTGTGTGCGTGCGTGTGTGTGTGTGCGCGTGTGTATTTTTATGCGCACAGCTCAACACATAAAATAACATAAAATCAGCCATAATAGGCCTTTGGGTGAGATGCATAACATGAATCGTTAACACGGTGATCCATAACAACCGGTAATTATGCACATATTAAACAGCTCTATGTAGATATCTATACATCAGAGGATGGCAGTGCCATCCACCAGTACACACAATAAAAACAAAACATATTTATTATCGATATAAGGCCGCACCGTGAACGAGGGCTGTCCTGTATTTGTGGTGGATCTTCCACGGTAAGCAACAATAAATTATGTTTCTGGCGCTTAATTATTCATTAAAGCCCCAACAGTACAGACGCTGGATTGGTAATTAAAAGTGAGAACCAGACACTGTGACTCATCTAATTATCAGCCGCTATAAGTTTGTTAACATATTAACCCGCATTAATTAATTATTGATGGTCCTCTTTTCTTCAACGTTGCTAGCTCCCCCAGCTACAAATGCGTGGCGAGGCAATGCGTCGCCCACTATACACTCATAAGCGGAAGGAGGCAGAATCTACAGTAGCTATATGCTAATGTATCCGCAAATAAACATTTAGCTTTTTAGTGTGAAAACATACAGCTTGGCGATAATTGCCGTCACGGAGGTGGCAGACAAACTCAATTATGAAGCCACAGTAAAGCCAAATGAAATGCTTTGGAGTAGAAAAGCTCCCTGAAAGGCTGGATTCATGTGGAGAGGCGGAATATTATGTCTCGCCGTTTACACTATGAAATATGACAGACGAGGGGGGGTGGGGGGGATCGTTACCTTCACCAAACGGCAAAGACAGCACAGCAACACACATCGCTGAGGCTCGGGAAAACAAAACACGTTTCAAGTCGTGGGACCGTGCCGAGGCCTAAGGTACAGAGAGCTACGCCGGTGTGGTGGGCAACATTTTCAGGCACATGATAGTATTCATCAAGCTTTATCCGTGATGAGGTTGACACAGTTCCAAACAGTGAAAACCACCACCAAGATAGTCTTACATTGTCCCCAATTCAAGGGCAAATTCGCTTTGGGCTCTTTCCATCCTGGCACTTATTATACACTGCTAATTAGAATTGTCAGCATTGTCTGAAACAAGGCTGTTTCCTTTTCTACATAACTACAGCAGTAGAAACTAAAGTCTTCAAATAAATGTGGATTCAAAGTACAATATTGGGATCCGAGATGTAGTGGAGTAGAAGTAAAGGTATTGGAGATTGGATATACTCCATTAAAGTACAAATACCTCAAAATTGTACTTAAGTACAGTACTTGAGTAAATGTACTTACCATAGTTACTTTACACCACTGGCATGAACAATCTCCAGTCACCAGGCTGGTCTGCCACATTGGAACACTTTCCTTTGATGGAGAGGTTTTCTTATGTTGGATTACCTCCCTTCGTGTGGATTGCTGAGGAACTACCATGTGGATTGTTACCTGTGATGTTTTTGCCTATGCGGACTACCAGCTTATGTGGACCTGCCATTGTGCTGCCACCTATATCTAACCCCCTGTACATTGCTCATTTATGCTGTGTGTAAATAAATGTGTTTTATTATGTGTTTTTCTCCCTCTCTCTCTGCGCTCCATGCCCCCATCCACTGTTCTTTCTTTCCTGGTAAACAACAAAATGATTTGCACGAAAACTCACCCACTGATTTACACCTGTAAACCTCTGATGTGACAATATAACCGAGTTATATGCATAACAAATGTCAGATGATCAATTCTGACTACCTGAGGAGAAAAGTTGTATGGACATTAAATAATAACAAAACAATAATTTATGGGACTTTTAAAATACTGATGAAAGTGCATCCTGATTCATATACAAACACATTTGGGTATATGGGTTTATAAATCAAGATGAGGTTTATTTTACACTGCTATTCTGCAAATATACGAGTACGACACTATATGTGGGCCCTCACATCTAGAGCTCGGGCCGCTGCATACTCCTACAAAACCTGCAGCTCCTGTGCGTGCGTGAGTCACGCCTCATGTCACACGCTCATGTCACGCTGGCCAAGACAGAATTAATTTGCACTGACCTGTTCTGACATCACAATGATGACTCGACCAGCTAAGCGTTCTCAACGGGCCAGAACATTAAGACCTGGCCCTAACTGGGCCGGGTCGAGGCCCCGTCTGGCCTTACTACTGTATAGCCACTTTTCGACTGCAGTTTTAGCACCACACCACACCACACTACACCACATAAAAATATCTACATTTTCCATTACACAAAAGTACCCCTATCGGTAAGAAACAAATTGACCCTTTTAACTGTGATTATAATACAATATAAATTTGTATTACAAATTATAATGCACTATAATGGATTATAACTGTGATTATAATACATTATAATTATATTATAAAGTATTAATGTATTACTATGATAATTATAATACACTATAATAGATTATAATAGTGGTTATAACACAATAGAATCTATTATCATGTATTACCGTCCGTGTGTTGACAGGGATTTGATGTTGTTTTTCAGCAGCACGTTCAATCCCCTCAATCCCCTCACATCTCTGTATCACTGTTCTCTTGGTCAACTGAAAGCTGCTGATGACATCCATGATATCAGTATTGATCTTAAAGAGGTGGTGCCATAGTTTTGTACTTTTCTAATCATGGCACCCCATCTTTAAAATGGCCAAACAAATCCTTGCCAGCTGAAAGCCGATTTCTCATGTTTGGCGAAAATGTGACATGCACAATAGAGGCTGCAGTGATTGCTTTCATTTGATCTACCGGCTTTGTGAAAGCAGACTGTCGTCTGTTGAGCTTTTGAACTCCTTCACTTTTCTCTTTCTCAGTTCACTGTTGGCCAGAAAAGTCTTGTTGAACGATTTGTGCTGTGCCCAAAAGTGTAGTTCAGTCCCAAGTTCCCCTTCTTCGCAAGCAGTGAGCAGTTGTTGCTGATGGACAAATACATTTTCCATTCGACATGACCAAAAAATGATTCCTTTCCCATTCTGTGTAGAAATAATGTGTCTTCCGTCTCTTGGCGTCTCTTCCCGAACTCATTGTCAATACTGTTGTATCGTTGGCTGTTGTTGCAAAATAGTATTAAGCATGCACACCTGGACCATTAGCACAAAGCGATGGCAGACTGGGGCATTCCTATGCTAATGTGCAGTGCACCGCTCCTCAGTCTTAATGGCTGTTTATGTCAGACGTCTGAAGGGTAGTTTCTGTCGGATGGTGTTAATGGTTGTTTTTGTCGGATGGAGGAGGTGGCAGAGCTGTAGCAGTGCCAGGAAAAGGGACTCTTTCTGAATCTTGATAAGACCAAGGAGAGTATCGTTGGTTCTGTCATCAACGGCAGAGTTCCTGATCAACAAGGCAACAGTGGAGCGGGTGAGCAATTTTAGAATGCATACCGTCACAGAAGCTCTGATCACTTATGTAAAGATTTCTGTCTTCACAGTCGCGCGAATGTATCCTAACATAAATCAAAATCATCTAAGCATTATATAGCTTGCTGCTTAGCAGAAATGGACATAAATGTGAAGATATTTTAAAATATATTTGGACGGAAATGTCGAACGGATGCCAGCTTCCGTTACTCAGATTTCGGGAGGTATGATTCCAGACTCTATATACTGTAGCATTCGGAAATTGTGGAATAGTTGTCTGTTGGTTATGCGAGACTACCGAGGACCTGACATGGAGAACGCACACATAGACTGTGGCAAAGAAGGCAAGACAACACCAGCGCCACTTCAGGCAGCTGAGGACATTCAAGGTCTCAGAAAAGGTCCCGAAATGCTTCGACTCCACCACCATGCAGAGCTTCCTGACGGGGGCCGTCACTGACTGTATTGTAATTTGTACGGCAGTGGTATCCCAACCTTTTCAGGCCGTGACCCCCCAAAATATACAGAATCATTATACAGAAATAATTCACCGCTGATTTCAGCGATTGACCAACCAGAATCAAGCATTCAACCAAGCCGTGTAATAATATACTATATATACCCTGTTTATTTGTACTTTATCTCACCTCATATTTTATTACTGTATCTTGCTGTATACAGTATAGTTTTTTTCCCCCGGTGCTTTTTGATCAATCAAAACGAGTTGACAGCCCACATCTGGTATACACTGGAGAGATTTAAAATTAAATGTTGGTTTACTCAGAGAGTGACAACAGTTAAATCAACACGCACATACTGTTTTCAGCACAGTGCAGTGTCATCCAACACTAAACGCTAACACTTTCCATGAAGCCCATGTCTATAACGCATTATAAACATTCTTATCCTATATTAAAATTGCCTAGAGGGTCAACCGACGGCGGACGGACGGCGAACGTGTGGACCTGCGAGGCGAACGGTTGCTCTGTTCCGCACCAAACGTGGCACAAAAAATGTTCGAGGATCTGCCATCACAAAAGCCACACTACGGGCCCCATGTGGCCTCCAGGGGCCCCTGGGGGCCACAGGGGCATGTGCTCTTATCAGCTCCAAACTTGGAACAAACACTGTTCAGGTATCTGCTATCATAATAATAGTCATACAGGGGGTCGCGTTGGGGACCCCAATCCACACCAAACTTGCAATATAGGGGGCTACGCGACCTGAAAATCCAGTAATACATGATAACACTGTATAATTATAGTTATGAGCACTCATACTTACTAATCATAACGCTCACAGAGTTTTGGTAATTTTATTTAAAACACTCAATGACCATAATCCCACAATGATGCATTATAACATTGATTATAATATACAGTAACTGAGATTTTAATCCAATAAACTTTGCAGCAATTATGACGAACTTTGATACTTGACCGTTTAAGTCAAATATCATGCTATACGATTATTGTTATAACAAATTAGGAACATTCACGAGTGCATATAACCAAAATTATACATACAGTATGTTCATATAGAAAGTGTTACCAAAACAGTTTTCCGCATAAAGAGGTGTGTTTGCGAGGAGGCAGCTACGGCACAGCAGCTCGGCTCGCAGTGGCGCGGTCATGGGCCGTTGCCTTCACTGTTAAACCGCAGCCATTCTGCGTGTTCACCTCCCCGCGTCCCACCACGGGCTGCTGCAGTGCAGGCTGGAGGAAGGCCTGAACACAACACGCAGCAACCTCTGACTCGCCTCTCATCTCTGAGAGCGGCAGGTGATGATAGGGGCCAGGTGGACACGTTTACTGGACCTGTCTTCTGCCTCTGTGCTGCTCCCACCCGCAGTGGGACGCACGCACAAGCGCGCGCACACACACACACACACACAGGTATGCACGGACGGACGGACGCACCCAGGCACGCGTGCATACACGAGCGGCGTGTACCTTGCCAAACCCAACCTGTCACTATCACTTATTCATTCTTCCGTTAATGTCTTCAAAAATCACAGGAGTAGAAAACTACAGTGGATATGAGCACGAGTGCATGCACGCGCGCGCATGCACACACACACACACACACACACACACACACACACACACACACACACACACACACACACACACACACACACACACACACACACACACACACACACACACACACACACACTCTCTCTTCAACCTCTTCTCGCCCCCTAAGGCCAAGTCACCCCACCTGTGTGTGTGTGTGTGTGTGTGTGTGTGTGTGTGTGTGTGTGTGTGTGTGTGTGTGTGTGTGTGTGTGCGCGCGCGAGTGTGTGTGTGTGCGCGCGCGCACATGCCTGTTTGCGTATGTGTGAGCTTGTGTGTCTGAATGTCCTTGAACATGTGCCAATGTGTGTACAGTGTTGATGTGAACCTGCGCGTGTGCGTGCGTGCGTGCATACTTGTGTGCGTGCGTGAGCGTGCGCGCAAGTGCGTGATTCTACATGGCCAGAGGCACATCCGTGTGTGTTCGTGCCATGCGCGTGGCGTGCACGCGCAGCTCTGTGCTGGTTCACCAGGAGTAGAGGTAATATATTCCTGGGCTGTGGTGGCATAGCTCCACTCCTGTCAGCCTCACCTGGCTCCCCGGAGGAGGCCCTGACAGGCAGGCCGGCTGCCAGCAGCCACCATCTCAGCCAGTTAACCCGTTGAGACCGGAGAATTATGCATCATTTTATGCTTTAACTGTTGAAAAATAGCAGATCTACAAGCTCACAGCGCGGCACAAGCTCGTAGATCTGCTATTTTTGTCCTGAAAATTGGGAAAAACCTGAAAAATCTTTGAATATTTTGACCCGGAAGTGTCTTCTAAATCCTCCTTACGTTTTTTTTTTTTTTTTTTAAACCTATGTTTCTATGTCAGTGGTGCTCAATCGTTTTCATGTCAAGGACCCCCAAAATTATATGTATTTGGCCACGGACACCCATCTCAAAATATTTAGTTCCAGGGAACACCAGAAGCAAAATTTTAGTTAGTTTTAAAAATACATACATTCAAAGATTTGCACACATTTTCACGACTTAGCAGATCGCAGATACAGTAGCAGATCTACAAGCTCTCATAGATCTGCTATTTTTGAACAGCCAAAGCACAAACTAGCGGCTAAAGTGGTCACACACGCGCACAGAGGCGTTGTTCCCGGTCTTGACGGATTAAAGGGACACGCGTGTCAAATCCCCCATGATCACTCTGACGCTGTCATCCTGACACCCCCCCTTTAACAAGCCTCCTCTAACAAACTCTCTGCTCCAGCAGCGGGGGAGGGGAGGGGGAGCGCGGGGGCCGCCAGTGCTCCAGAGCCCACCGTAGGTATAGCATTATGCAGGGATAAATGTGTCACTCACAAACACACGTACAGGGGCGTCACAAGGGGGGGAGGGAAAGTGGGACTGAGTTACTAGGGCCCAAGGTGGAGGGGCCTTCATTGTTTTATACTTAGGCTATTGAAAAATAGCAGATATACAAGCTCGCAGGGCGGCACTTGTAGATCCGCTATTTTTGAAAAGTCGTGAAAATGTGTGCACATCTTTGATTATGTATTTTTTAAGTGAACGTTTGTAACTCAAATTTTGCTTCTGGGTGGGTCCCTAGAACTAAATATTTTGAGATGGGGGTCCGTGGCCAAATACAAATCATTTTGGGGGTCCTTCACATGAAAAAGTGTGTGCACCACTGACATAGAAACACAGGTTTTTCAAAAAAAACTTGGAAGGATTTGAAATATTCAAAGACTATTTTTCAATAGTTAAAGCACAAAATAATGTGTAATAATGCGTTCCCAGTCTAAATGGGTTAAACCCCCTCCCCCTATGAAGAACAGTCATGGGGGGCCCGCAGTGAATCCTTGCACCCAGGGCCCAGAATTTGGTGCGACGCCCCTGCATACGTACACAGTCACACACACGCACACGTACACAAACACACAAGCACACGCACACACGCGCACGTAGGTGCATGCTGAGCCTTTGGCCTCGAGCCTGCATCACTTATTGACTCCGGGTTGCGTTCCAGACAACTGTGAGTTTTTTTAGTAATCAGCGGGAAGGTAACCCTGCGCCACCCCTCCCCTCCCCCAGACTACAAACAAGCTAGCTGTCATCTCGCATGCGGAAGACGGCTGAGGAGGCCGAGGCGTTTCGCTTTGCTTCCTCGACCTGACGACGTGTGTTTTCTTGGGGTCCTTTTGCTGGAGCAGGGACGTGCAGAGAACGTTAGAGAGGCAGGGGCTGACATTTCTAAAAGGGTCTTTTGGTGAAAATATTGAAAATAGCAGACCTCCAAGCTCACAACCTGTCAAGCTTGGAGGTCGGCTATTTTTTTTTTTCGGCAATTCCCTTGAAAGCTGCCTTCAGAGGGCATTTGCGTTTCTTTCACCAGAGTAAAAACTTGCATTCATGGTCTGGAGAGGGCACCTTTTTTACAGACGGATCCAGGGACATGCTGGGCCCCTGATTCAGCCCGGGAAAAAGAGTTGGAGAGGCCTTCATTGCGTGCTATAGAGAGAGATCTCTCTCTACTGTATAGCGCTGCTGCTACTCAAAGATTTGCCATTTCAGATCATGACAAGTGACAAGCCAGTGGGCCAATTACATGAGTTATATTTCGTCGTTGTCGGGTGGAAACCTTGTATGTCCAAAACTGTTTGTTTTGTATTTATCATTTTAAAAATGATTTAAACTAGTGAAAACAGCGGATCTACAAGCACACAACGGCGTTGTGTGCTTGTAGATCTGCTGTTTTCACTACTTTTGTGCGACGGCCTTATATGACGAAGCAGGGCTTTGCGAAAAAAAAAAATCTAATTTGAAACTTGGAAATACAAGGTTTCTGCCCGACAGTGACGATTTACTTTGTTGGCCGCCCAGCCCCCAAAATGGAACGAAAGCCGACATTTTATTTACATTTTTTTCCTAATGGCCAGCCTGGACCGTCCGGGAATGAACCGGCCGTTCGGGAGTTGTCCCGCTTTTCCCAATGGCCAGCACGTCCCTGGACGGATCAAAGGCAGGGGCTCAAGCCCCCATTTGATGTCTATGTGTGCACGTGCCTGCGCGGGAGGATCTTGGCGACGGCCCAAAGTTTTACCTGAGATTACCTCTCTCTCTCTCCCCTGTCCTCCTCCGCTGAAAAATGGCGGTTAACAGCTCAGCCTCATTAGGCCTGCGTATCGGAGCTATTTGCGTGTGCGTGCGTGTGTCCTGCATCTCAAAGGGGGCCTGAGTATGAGTTTTTCAAACATCTGTCGAACAACGGCGCTTCAAGTACGTGACCTCCTCACAGCTGCTGCTGCTGCTCGTGGGGCAGCCTCAACTCCTCTAAGTTACTTGGACCGGGAACACATTATAACTTTAACCATTATTTTATGCTTTAAAAAAAAATAGCAGATCTACAAGCTCACAGCACAGCGAGCTTGTAAATCGTGAAAGATTTGTGCAAGTCTTTGAATATTTTGTGACCCAATTCTACCAGTAAGACTCCCTAAATCGAGAGGGGTGTCGCTCTCCATTCCGACATGTCGCCACTCCGAAATTGACTTCTTATTGTCGGAGTGGCGACACTTCCATAGGGGTTAAGTTTAGGGTAAGGGTTAGAGATAGGGTTAGTGTCAGAATGGAGACATGTCGGAAAGGAGACATGTCGGAGTGGCGGGGTGTAACCAATCGGGAGATAATCGACCGTCACGTCACGTCACATACACAAACTTTAGAAGGCAATTGTAGCCAATCAGGAGGGAATATGGGAAATGGGACAGATCCATGTTGATGACTATTTTGTGACCCAATTCCATGAATCTCTTCTAAATCCTTCAAAGGTTTTTGCAAAACTTTGAAACTTTTTCATGTCAAAGGACCCCCAGAATTATTATGTATTTGGCCCGCCGACCCCCGTCTCGAAATATCATGCATCAGGGACCCTCCAGAAGCAAATATTTGAGTAACAAATGTGTGCTTTAAAAATATATATATCACATTTGGACACATTTTCAAGATTCATCCAAAAAAAATAGCAGATCTACAAGCTCGCAGCGCGGCACTCGGTGCCGCGCTGTGAGCTTGTATATCTGCTATTTTTCAATAGCTAAAGTATCAAATAATTCCAGGTCATAATGGGCTAAGTTACCGGAAGATGCAGAACACTCAGGCTAGAACTTCTTAATGTCGCTGCTCACTGATCCACGTCTGCATGCGAAGAAGAAACCGTCGCTACCGTACTGTACGCTCCTCCTAATTAGCGCCCGACGCCGAGGAGAGAGAATGAGCGGCGGCAGAAATAGCACGACCTCGTGGCTCCTCTCCGCCTGTTCCGCATTATCATAGAGAGTGCGCTGCTGCTGTTTGCCGCGGCGCTGCGTGATTAATTCATGTCTGTATCATTAATGCACGAATGTCCAGGGGCAAAGACGAAAAGCTGTAGTCAATGTGAAACAAAACACAACCGGCAGGCAAAGCCCTGCGAAAATGCACGTGCCCTGCCGCCGCCGATGCCAAAGCCAGATCTCTTTGTCCCCCCTGTACAACAACATGGCGACGGTGTCGCAATGGGCGAAAATTCGCTAGACCCGAAAGCGTTTGTAGGTCTGCGAGTTATCACCCGCGGGACACCAGCCGTACAACAGATCATAAAGTACGCTTAACACAAATGTGGCCGATGAAAGAGGCGGATCTCGGATTGATGCCCTCGTTCTGAGGTTCTGTTTGAGCCAACAGCAACCATGATACGTTGTGACCCTCGAGAGAGAGAGAGAGAGAGAGAGAGAGAGAGAGAGAGAGAGAGAGATGCTCCAGGGCCACTTTATTATGCAAATGAGGTGCAGGATTTTCACATAAAAACACATCTCTCTCTCTATTTTCTCTAAATCCACCCTGTTCCCTCGGTCCAGTCACCCATGTCTCCCATCATTTTCATTCTCTGCACCTCCTCTCCTCTCTTTCTCTCTCTCTCTCTGTCTCCTGCTATCCTCACTCTACCCCCTCCCCCTTTCTCTCTCTCTCTGCCTCTCCCCCTTCTCTCCATCCCTCTGTCTCCTGACATCCCTCTCTCCCTCCCTCCCTCCCTCCCCCTTTTTCTCTCTGGTTTGTGAGAAGCAACAATAACTCCTGGCTAAATGCTGCAGGGGGCCAGAGGTAGAATAACAATGGCATATTCATTCCAAAGTTACGCCAGCGAGCAGCTGGCACCGGGAAGCTTCCAGAGCCCTGGGAGATCTTATGACTCCACCACTGCAGCCAGAAAACACAGCTTAAAAAAACAGACAACAGTAGATTCAGGACTAGGGACATGCACACATAGACATCAAAGGGGGCTTGAGCCCCCGCCCTTTTATCTGTCGGTAAAAAGTGCCCTCTCCAGAGTCCAGACCAAGAATGCAGTTTTTACTGTGGTGAAAGAAATGCAAACGCCCTCTTTTCCAAACACTCCCGAACTTGAATGCAGCATCTTATGTTTTGCCCTCTCTGTGTAGAAATCCATGCCGTTACGCCACATCTCCAGCATTCACTTGATTATGCTTAGTTCAGTTTGGTACCAAAGATAGCCGGAGGTCTGCTATTTTCTGTGCTAAATCTGTTATTTTTGATACATTTCAGCTCCTGCCGCCTCTCTAACATTCTCTGCACGTGCCTGTTGGGGACGTATAAAAATGCTAGACAGCTTATGATTAGAAGCCAGCGGGAGCTCTCTCCGAGGACGGTGGCGGTCATATGGCGGCGCCACCGCAGTAGGAGTTGGGGGGCGATTGTTTGCTGAGTTAATGGCTCGGGCGAGGCCTTTGCTGACAATATTAAAGGCTGGAACTGCGTCAACGGAGGGAGCCAGAGGAGCGGTCCCCGTGCACGCTGCACGCATCCCGCGCTCGCTTGCCACGAACGCGATCGCCGAGCTGCCCTCTGCGCGCGGATATTCATTCGGCTAAGCTGCTTATGTGTCAAACGGCAGCCAGGGAAAGATAGTTTGTGCAGCGCCGTTTCTGGCACCGGCAACGCCTGGTCAGAGACCGGCGGATGTTGCCCCGTGAAGCAACATCTTTACCCCTGGCTGTGTCTGTTTAGCACTCCGGCTGCTCAAAATGCTAATAGCCATGGAGGGGCTTAAAGCTCACCGTTTCGCTCTGCTCCTCTCTCTCTCTCTCTCCCCCACACCACCACAACCCCTCTGCCCTTATACGCTTCAGCTCTGAGGATGAATCGCTGCTCGCGGAGAGACAGCTCAGAGAAATGTGCTGGCTGTCTGTCAGTGTGAGGAACGAGGGAGCGGGGAGAGAGGGAGAGAGAGAGAGAGAGAGAGAGAGAGAGAGAGAGAGAGAGGGAGGAATAGGAAGCAAAAGGGAGATACGGGGTGG
This sequence comes from Nannobrachium achirus, assembly GCF_963921795.1. Classification (NCBI taxonomy): domain Eukaryota; kingdom Metazoa; phylum Chordata; class Actinopteri; order Myctophiformes; family Myctophidae; genus Nannobrachium; species Nannobrachium achirus. The sequence continues at coordinate 34,115,207 of NC_137824.1, read as the reverse complement.
CAGCATGTCAGGTTCTGATAAGGGCATTAGTCTGCCCCCTGTGGGTCAGAGTGAGAGACTGGCTCTGCGGGTGCTCACAGGCAGCACATACACATGCACACATGCGTGCATGCGCGCACGCTCACACACACACGCACGCTCACACACACACGCGTGCACACACACACGCGTGCACACGGCTTTGCTGTTTTGGAAGCGGTCAAATAAACAGATAAGATAAACCTGATCGTCGTCACTGGATCGTTCTTTGAACTGGATAAACACAACACGCACACGCATGCATGCAAGCAGTCAAATCCAGTGTTGTAAAGTAACTATATAAGTACATTTACTCAGGTACTGTACGGTACAGTTTTCAATACTTTCAATTCTACTTCACTTCATCTTTGAGGCAAATATTGTACTTTTACTCCATTACATTTACTTGAAAACTTAGTTTGCTGATATAATTTATTACATTACAAAACATACATGAACCACTTTAGCCAAATTTTATACATACCGAGTAGGCTATTTGAAAATAGCAGATCTACGAGCTCACAACGCGTCACGATGCTTCACGTTGTGAGCTTGTAGATCAGCTATTTTCAAACATTTTAGTACTTTTAAGCACATTTTGATACCAACACTTTTGTACTTTTACTCACGTAAATCTTTCATTCTGAACTTCTACATTGCAGTATTGATACTTTTACTCAAGTACAAAATATTTGTACATTTTCCACCACTGGTCAAAATCACACACAAACACATGCGTACACACGCACACATTCTTATTTGCAAAAAAAAAATGGTTATTCCGCAAAGCCTCGCTATGCTTGATGTGGTGAACAGGAGGAGTCTGGAGACGGGCGCCAAGGCTGTGGGGATCCAGAGGGACCGACGCCTCTTTCATGTCAGACATGCGATTCAATGGTAAATAGAGCAAGGCCTTTTATTTACCCCGCTAATTGACAGCAGAAGTGCGCGCCGAGCCAACTCTAAACAATGGCCCAGATCTTGTATTCACCAGTGAGCGTTTGAAGGACAACCAGATAATCCCGGCAGCTTACGCCATGGAGAGACTGGTATATGTACGCCGCTCGCACTCGAACAGTGGCCACAAACAATGTTGGCTGCAGTTGTCATTCTACGGATTACTTTTTACTCGACGACGGCTCCTCCGCCATTTTGTGTTTTGTAGTGGCTCGCCCTCGCGGCGGCCTCATCGAGGCTGTATGCTGGTCGAAAGAGAGAGAGAGAGAGAGAGAGAGAGGGACGTGATACGGAGGAGAGATAAGGGAATGCTTTTTTGGAGCGAGGTGCTCGCCGGAGGATGGAGGTGAGATCAATGGAGGTAGAATCACACGGCCAGCGAGCTTGAAAATAATAGCAGACTGACACATATTCCTCTGTGAAGTCTAAAGGGGAACGCACACCGGCTGTGGACGGCGTGCGCCACGCCTGGAAAATAGAACAGTGGCGTAATAGGAGCGCCGTGCGAGGCGTGAACGCACGCCTGCGTGCGTCTGCCGCCGCCGCTGTGGGTATGTTCATTGAAAATAATGGGGTGTTTTGACGCGAGGCGTCCGCAGCCGGTGTTCCCCTTAACAGTCATTACCCACCCAAGCACACTGAGGACGATCGTGGGTTTGATTTCCATGTTTCATCTTTATAGCATGCTGTTTAGGATGCTAGTTTCATTGTTTACTTGGTATCCTAGCTACTTTGAGGCACTACATAGTTATCTCTGCAATCTACCAATGTGACTATTTACCCTGTCCTGTTGTTTATTGACTAGCTTATTCACCGTATTCCGATCTCACACTTGTAAGCCGCTCTGAGTAAGAGTGCCTGCTAAATGCCCACATTGTAATAGTAATTCCAATTGATTTCCCGCCTCAAGGCCCTTGTCGCTCGTCATTTTGTCCTTACTTTTCTTCTCTTTCTGTGTCTCCCTACAGTCCTATCAAAGCCCTAAGTCTTCAAGACGTCTTTATAGATATGTTTTTTAGAAATCTTTATAGAAACGGTATGTTTTTAAATAGAAGTCTTTATAGGGGAGACCTTGATTTTCATTGTTGTCAGGTGGAAACCTTGTAGGTCCAAAACCGTTCGCTTTGTATTTATCATTTTAAAAATGATTTAAACTAGTGAAAATAGCTAATCTACAACGCCAACACCGCAAGGCATTGTGTGCTTGTGGATTTGCTATTTTCACTTGTTTTGTACGACAGTCTTGTATGATGAAGCAGGGCTTTACTTTATGAAAAAACAAGCTCATTTGGAGATACAAGGTTTCTGCCCGAAGGTGATGATTTGTTGCTATATACTGTACACAGAAGAACCCCAAAAGGGGTTCCTGTCTTGAAAGGTATAATTACAAACAGGGGTTCCCGTCCTAAATGGGTTAACACCCATTATAGGCCTAGAATTATCTAATGCTTTAACTATTGAAAAATAGCAGATCTACAAGCTCGTGCTTGTGCTCGAGCTTGTGCTTCTGGGGTGGTCCCTGGAAAAACATATTTTGAGATGGGGGTCAGAAGAAGGATTTAGAAGATGTTCATAGAAGACTTGCACAAATGTTCACGATTAAAAAAAAAATAGCAGATCTACAAGCTCGCAGCACGGCACATGTGAGCTTGTACTGTGTATCTGCTATTTTTTAATAGTTAAAGTATAAAATAATGGTTAAAGCGGTTCAAATCTAAAGTGACACAAACTTGCATTCAGGTCTAAAAGGGGTCAAGTGCCTTGCTACACTTCAACAGGCAAACCGGTGACCTTCCGATTAGTAGATGACCTCACTACCCACTCAGCTCTCACCCAAACAGCCGCTTTTTTATGGAGAGACTTTATAGAAGTCTTTATAGATATAAGTCTTAATAAATAAAAGTCTTTATAGAGAGCCTTTATAGAATGGAAGTCATTTTAATAAATGGAAGTCTTTATAGTTGGGGTGGAACGGCAGGTCACAACGACTTCCTGTCCCCGGCCACGTCACAACGATTACAGCGTGAAGGTTAAGCCGCGAGGCTCTCTGAAGTACGAAGGTCACTCGCGGACACACGTGAAGAACCGTCGCATCAAACACCACGGACAACGTCCCTGAACTAATTCACTAGCTCTTCTTCTACCTCTTCTTATTCCCCTCCTCCCCCTCCTCCACATTTCTTCTTTTATTCGGGGAATCAAATCAATATCCACTGGGAACAGGGGCTTCAATTGGGTATGGCAGGGGTATGCAGCTGCCATACCCTGGGTCCAGTGGGAAAAATAAAAGTTACTTTTAAATATAAATCCATGAATGTCTCTGTCTATCTGTGTTGGTTATTATGTTGTTAAATTACAGTAAAATAACTACAAATGCAAAATGTAACAAAATGGTCACTTTAACTATTCTCCACACTTCTCCCCATCTTGACAGAATGGTATATTCCCAGGTTCTGCAGGTCAGCTGCACAGGTGCAATGCATTATTGTTAATTGTGGCACATTTACTAACATGCCAAGTTTAGCTGCACTTGAACAACCGTTCCAGGCTGCCATATCCAGACCAAGAAACCGTAGAAACCTGTGTAAAAAACTGACACATTTTTTTTCAGACATTGTGAAAATAGCCGATCTACATGCTTGTGAGCATGTAGATCGGCTATTTTCACAATACAACCGTGTTATACAAAATGTAATGCCTCTTATCCATGAGGACTCCCATCTTTGCCATACCCTAGCTTTTGCTGAACTGACGCCACTGACTGGGAATAGTGAAAGTTGAGGAAAACAGAAATGTGTGGAGGGAGGGAGCTGTGCCAATGCAGACGTTGGGTAGCCGCAGTGTTGGGAAAGTTCACTTTAAAAACGAACTAGTTCAAGTTCAAGTTCAGAACTTCTAAAATTAACTAGTTCATTTTTAGTTCATAATTCTATATTTTGAACTAAAGTTCATGGTTCCCCAAAATGAACTAACTTAGTTCTTTTTCGTTCTTTTTTTAACCTTATTTTTTTTAATACTTTTGGCTATTCAAAAAAAAATAATAATAATAATAATAATTATATATATATATATATATATATATATATATATATATATATATAGGCTATATATATATGTTTAGACGTTGCTGCATGCTATTATTTGTCAAAATTATTGACACAGCCCATATAGAACCACACACAGCAATAATTTCATCCAACTTAACATTGAGATGCCCACAATATGTATGTGCCCACTGCCCAGTGCCCAGTCTTCCTGCACCCTTATTGTGAAGGGCTGAAGGCAGACGTTTCTAAACCTCGCGCACAGCGTTTTTCCGCGTTGGTTAAAATAGCTGATCTACAAGCTCACGTTGTCTCGTGGATGCGACGCGTTGTGAGCTTGCAGATCAGCTATTTTCGCCGTGCAACAGACATAGGACAAACTATAGTCAGGCTTGCGAGACGTAACGAGGAGGAGATTCACGGTGCTGTCTGCACTGCATGCATATCAACATAGCACTGGATATCAACGTTCACGAGGAGCTTCGTGCAGTGTGTACTATTGGAGCATGTGAATGAAAAGAGAGACGAGAGGACAGACGACCGCGGAGGCGCGGACCGCCGCATGAACGGCCGACGAACGCCGCCGAACGCCGTTCACGGGCGTCAGAATGACCGCGTTCGACAATATCGTTCATCAAGCGAAAACAATCACGTTCAGTTCACGTTCGCCCAAAATATGAACGTGTTCATGAACGATCGTTCTTTGAACGCGTTCGGGTACAACACTGGGTAGCCGTGCTTGGTATTTACTGCCGCGGTGACACTTGAAGAATGGAGACACTTCTCCAGTACATTTCTCCGGCATACGCCCGTATCGATCCCTCCTGGCTCTCCGCCGCCCAGACCTCGGGATTGTTCTGCACACTCGCTGAGTATGAGTGACAGGTAGGGGCCACGGAGGGGCCGTGGGTGGAGGCTTTGAGTGACAGGCCCGTGGATAAGTCTCCGGCGCGAGCCGAGGACTTAGAGCCGGCCAGGTGTGTGGGCGTGATTGGAGAGAGAAACTGGCAGGTAGCAGACTTCTTTTTCTCCCTCCCCCCGCTGCCTCCCAGGGGGTCTGTCATTTCTGTTCCTACGCAACTCCAGTAAAGCCCCGGATCCAGATGTTAGCTCTCAACGTAAGCATTCTCTCCTGTTTATTTATTCTTCTCCCCGTTGGTTTCCTATACAGCACACGCGTGGCCTTGTGTAGTCAACCACAGTACACGTGTGTCCTTGTGTAGTCATTAGTCAACCACTGATTCATTTACGTAAGTAAGTAGCCTTGGGAACCAATGGTGTCGTGGGCCCCGTAGGTCAGGAGGTACAATTGACCTTTTGTCGAGTCCCGCCTGTTGTCACGCCCATCTTCACACCCATTGGTTGCTGTGTCTTGGTGGGAAACTCGGTGACACTCCGTCCACTAACATTTTAATTCAGTTGCTTCGTATTGTTATTCTGTGTGTTCTAATTTCAAACTTGGTTTCAGTAAAATGGAGCAGCTCAGTGGTGGTATGTTTTTAAAAAACAAAAATTATGTTTTAGCAAATTCAACATAGAAAAGGCGGAACCAGGGCAGGACAAGGCAGATAGGGCCTGTTGGTCGGTCAGTCAGGGACCAATCAGAAGGCTAACAAAGGGTGAATTATACTATACAAGTACCCAGTCGTGGAAAAAGTACTCAAATGTTTTACTTAAATAAAAGCACCAACACTGCAAAGTAGAAAGTAGTACAAGTACAAGTCCAGAATTCAAAATGTGCTTGAGTAAAAGTACAAAAGTATTGGCATCCAAGTGTACTTGAAGCGTCAAAATGTTTGAAAATAGCAGATATAGATAATATTATAATGTATATCTGCAAAGTAACTAGTAGCTAAGGTTTTCAAATAATTGTAGTGGAGTAAAAGTACAATATTTGTATCCAAGATGTAGTGGAGTAGAAATAAAAGTATTGGAAAAAAATCAAGTAAAGTACAAATATCTAAAAATTGTACTTAAGTACAAAAGTACAGTACTTAAGTAAATGCACTTAGTTACTTTACCCCACTACAAGTACCCCCCCCCCCCGGATATGACAATAGTAGGTCGCAGGGACTTTTATACCAATCCAACCCTTGATACTGAGTGCCAAGCGGGGAGGCATTGGGTACCATTTTTATAGTCTTTGATATGACTCAGCTGGGGATTGAACTCCTGACCTCCCACTCCCAGGGTGGACAATCTATCCACAAGGCCACTGAGATGACACTTCTTCACTTTAGTGTCATCTCAGACTAGGGCTGTCACAATTATTACATAAAAAACGTCTTATCGTGATTATTTGACATAATCGTCATAATCGTTTCCATGTCAAAACGACGCGTTGTGAGCTTGTAGATCGGATATTTCCACTATCAATGTTATTTTTTAAGTATAAAGTTGTCAAATATGTCAAGTAATTTCTTTGTATATTTAGCTTATGTGTCATATCTACCATGTGTAACTTCAAATCCTAAAAGCCAAACAGAAATGTAATTGTCAATGACAAAAACACAATTAAATCGTTAATCGCAATTATTTGAGAGAAAATTAATCGCCATGTAAAATGTCATAATCGTGACAGCCCTATCTCAGACCTGGTGAAATGTGTTTTTCCACACTTTCAGAGCATATCCGTGGTCATGTTTTATGTATTTTTACATCAGAAGTCCCTAAGGTCAATCTTAATTACATCATGCACTTCAACGCAAACATACTGCGTGATGTAGATGGACTCTTATGAATATAAATGAATCTTGATTTCCCTCACCTCCTGTTTGATTCCCATAGCTCATAATTTCACTCAAAATCATAACCAGGCGGTGCATTACTCGTTTTAAACTTAATCAGCACTAAAATATGTATCTGAAAACATTATAGGTTAGAACACTGTCTGTCTCTCTCTCCCGTGGGCAGTGTGAGCCGGCAGGCTACAAACACTAGCCCTCTGCAGCTACATCTGCAGCGAATGAGTTTCCACCGTTCCGTAGCCTAAAGCGATGGGACCTTCTAAATTCGCTGCGAGGCTGTTTTCAGAAAGAAACTTCAAAATAAAATTACAGAAAGACGCATTTCACCAGTACTTTAAACCCTAGGAGGAAACCATACGAGGCACTAACCTGCTCAACAGGAGCAATTGGGGGTTCGGTGTCTTGCCCAAGGACACTTCGGCGGCAACTCTGGAGGAGCGCGGGATCGAACTGGGAACCTTACGTTTCCCAAACGGCCGCTCTACCTGCAGAGCCACTGCCGCTCCCAAGCTCACAATGCGTCGCAATGACACGTGTAAATATGTACACACTCACACACTGGTACACAGTACAACGCTCAGCGCTCATTTAGGGATGTAACAAAGCTAAGCATGAGGTCAGTCCGTTGCTCTCCACAGGTTGGCAGAGGGAGTGTAGCGTCCACGATAACATTAGACAATTGACACTGGGTTAAACAAAAATGGGTTACAAATCGTGGGATAAAATGTAAAAAAGCAGGAAAAAAATAAAATAAAGGAATGTAACAAAGCAGACGATTTTGGACCAGCAGATGGAGCGACTGATCAACCAGCAGAGTGTGGTATACTAGCTGCATGCATGCATGTATACCAGGGGTCTTCAACGTTTTCAGACCAAGGACCCCTTAGTTGAGAGAGAGATGAAGCAGGGACCCCCACAACCTTATCATAGATTCCATATAGTGTCATTGTTTGACAGCACAATCATCAGTATATGTTGGATTCATTTAACCACTTGAACCGTCAATACTTAATAAACTTGAGCTCTCACTGTACTTCGTCTGCTCTTTTGCCCCTCCAAAGCTCTTTGCCAAAAATAGCCGATCTACAAGCTTGTAGATCTGCTATTTTTGGCTAAAGTTCTCAGAATATGGACGCTAGGGTTCAAGTGGTTAATATAAAAAAGGGGAAAAAAACACGTTTCTATCACACAAAGATTTGGAGGACCCCCTGTAGTAACTCTGAGGATAACCCAGGGGTCCCGGACCCCCTGTTGAAGACCTCTGATGTATACAGTAGATGCATGGACTAGCTGTATGGACACTGCATGGACACATGGTATATACTATAGTGTAGCTCCATGGAAACAGCTGTAAACGTGTGTGAGTGATTGAGTGGTGATTGAGTGGTGATTGAGTGGTGATTGAGTGGTCAAACATGCTGGGCTGCTGCATGCCTACACCACATGTCGGTACACAGTGCTTGTTTGTGCATTTGTATTGTGCTGTTATTTTTGTGTTTATATCGTTGTTGTCGGGTGGAAACCTTGTATGTCCAAACCGTTTGTTTTGTATTTATCATTTTAAAAATGATTTGAAATAGTGAAATTAGACGATCTACACGCACACAACGCCTCTGTGCTTGCAGATCTGCTATTTTCACTAGTTCTGTGCGACAGTCTTGTATGACGAAGCAGGGCTTTACTTTAAGAAAAAACATACAAATTTGAAACTTGGAGATACAAGACAGTGACGATATGTTTGTATGCCGTACTGTTGTGTGTGTTGTGTTTGTAGGGGGCAGGTTGTGTGCATGTGCATGTGCATGTGCATGATTGCGTAGCATTGTGTGTTGTGCAGTGTCGTGCGCACGTAGCATCCCGTACCTCGTGGGTTGTTGAGCGCGGCATCGGTGGCCTTGCCTCCCTCTCCGCAGTGGCTCTGGTCGAAGGGGAGGCACTGCTCCCCGGTGCCGGCCACCACCTCCAGGTTGCGGGCGGGGTCCTTGGGCTGGCCCAGGTTGCGGACGCGGAACACTCTCCGGCTGCTGGTGTCCGACACGTACAGGACCTCCCCCATGGGGTCCATGGCCAGGTAGTACTTGTGGGCTGGGCTGGTGCTGGGGAGAGAGAGAAGCCAAAAGATCAAAGCACCTTATTTCACTGGGGGAAAAAACAACAAAACAAATTAAAGGAAAGTTAGGTACATCTATTTTTAATATATATGTATGTAAATAATTTTTTTAGCAGTCATTTCCCTTTCCCTTTGTCCGTCACATATTATTGTGCTGGGGTGTTTCCTTGAAGAAAGACAACGTCCCCCTGGCTGTATTTTGGTATGGCTCCGCAGGAGGCTAGCCATCTATAAGAGGGTCAGAGTTTGTGTGTGTGGATTCCATTGCTTAGTTTGGACCATAAATGTGTAACATTGTGAGGAATGGAACATTTTCATTTTTGTCATTTTGATGTGTGCGTGTGTGTGCGTGCGTGCGTGCGTGCGTGCGTGCGTGCGTGCGTGCGTGCGTGCGTGCGACGTGCGTGTGTGTGTAATCTGTAAGAGCAGAGAGCATTAATGTGGCTGTTCTTCAGAGATAGTAACACCTCCCCTCCAGAATTGGAGACTCATTTAACATAAGTACTTCCATTACTTTGATAAAACCGACTGTCAAATATTAAATTTGCTAATTAGGTCTCAAAGTGTCTTGCAGCTGTCAACTTGAGAATAACAACGTGAGAGCTGGCTGCAGGCAAAACATTACCACAATTGTGTCGCTCGTTTTCTCTTATGGGTATTATTCCTAACACTTGTAAGAGTAACATACTGTACTGATAGGTTATTATTATTATTTTTTTACATTTTTAAACATTTTGTGTAATTTTGGGAAAACATTTTACCTATAATGACATTCCTGAAAAAGACAACATATTGAAAGTGGTTAAAAAAATATGTTTCCCCCGAACAAATGCAACCACTTGCATTTAAAGGACAACAAGGGTTCATATTTTAGATTGTAATTCGAGAAAGGAGAAGATGAGTGTTAAAAATGTTTTCATTTATCGCTTTCTATCATTTTAGTGATTTTAATGATTTTGATTTCAGTGGTTGGGGGCATGTGTACAAGTGGCTAAATATGTATTTTTAGACACAATATGCCCATTCCCAAGATGCACCACAATCTTTCATGGGCAGATGTGGGTAGTGTTACTGTAAATAGTAATAAAGAAATCAACGGTTTATTCTGTCTAAAAAGACATATTTAGCAACTTGTACGCATGCCCCATGCACCCACTGAAATAAAAATGGCTAAAACGTTAGAAAGCAGTAAATGAAAACATTTTAACACTCATCTTTTCTTTTCTCTAATTACAATCTAAAATATGAAGCCTTGTTGTAAATAGATATTAGCCTTCTGGGTTTCATGAAGTGCTTCTACATTACACTATGTGGTCACCATCTCAAATACTGGAAAAAGAAATAAACGCTCATACACTGAGGACTCACATGCGATAATTGTGCTTTTATTGTACCAAATAAGTCTTGTGACATTTCGAGCACACAGCACTTCAGTCTGAAGAACAGCTGTGTGCTTGAAACGTCACGACACTTAGAGCTGTGTGCTTGAAACGTCACAACACTTATTTGGTGCAATAAAAGCACAATTATCGCATGTGAGCCCTCAGTGTGTGAGCGTTTATTTCTTTTTCCAGTATTTAGTCGTTGCTCAGCACCTGCCCAACTTGGGTTAGGGATGTGCATGTCACCTCCCTTTTTTCACCATCTCAAATACACCTTCCACTTTCATTTCATTTCGTTTTAGAGTTCTATAAAGAAGACTCAACATCCAAGGATGTACTGTATGGTAGCACTCACCAACTTTTAAAAAGAAGGACAGGGCATCAATTTCACCAATTTATTTTGACCAGACAAAATGTTTCAACCCAGTCTGGCCTTCATCAACGCATCCGAGCGTGAAGGCCGACAAGGCCAAAACTTTTGCATTTTTGTCCGGTCAAAATACATTGGTGAAATGAAATTGAGGCATTGTCCCTGCCCTTCTTTTGAAAGTTGGTGAGTGCTCTTTGATTTAAATTACACAGTCTGTCCGTGTGTGTGTCTGTGTGCCATTCTGACTGTGAGCTGCTAAATTATGTACAAAAACCAGCAGATCATGTCCGTCTGTGGGTCACGCCTCATGTCACACTCCATATACATCTCCATACGGAGCTGGACAATACCTCTACATCTGACCTCACAGATGCCTCATGTCACGCTCCATACTGTATATGGCCAAGACATCTCCATATATGGAGCTGGCCAACCTCTACATCTGACCTCACAGACTACAGATACGGATATAGCTGACCTGATCTGACATCACAATGATGACTCGACCAGCCAGAATAATTGTGACCGAAGGTCACAGTTTACCATGAGAAATGCCACAGCTTGTCTGTGTCCGTGTAGACGTGTACACATTTTTCTATGGGCAAACCCATATACCGTAAAAATGTGTCATCATGATGTCATCAGGCTCTGATGTCACTGTGATGTCACACTAACAGAATCCCTTTTATGCCCATATATGGAGTTCCCTGATGTCCACATCCCTGATGTCCACATCACTAACCGCACCCTTTTATGGGGAGGTCGCTTGTCGCCCTGAAGCGTCTTACTAGTAGTTTAATTCCTGCTTCTTAACTGTGCCGTATTAAGAAGCTCTGATGTTTCAGCACGACCTCCCCCATTAGGGCGAGGTCACTTCTCGCCCTTAGGGCGTCTTACTGGTGCTGTTCTCTAGTTGATTGACTATAGGTGATTTCGCTGGGGACCCCGTGAACCCCCTCAAGGTTCCCCAAGTTGAAAACCACTCAGCTAAACAGTCAACACGCCCATCCATCTGGGCTATGGGATGGTCTGAACTGCACTAATTAGACACATTCTCCACTCAAACTGTTAACCATTTAAACCCATGTTATACTTAATACATTGGCTGCGAAAATAGCCAAAAAGACGTCTGGAAACGTCTTTATATCAAAATTGGCGTTCCTGGCGTTTCTACCAATATATAATAATCAATATTACTATTTTATCGCCAGATTAGCAAAAACACTACATTACCCATAATGCTTAGCGGCCGTTACACAACACGCACGCTGCACGTTCGCATGACACGCGCACAGCCTTGCAAAGATCCCCTTCAGTGAGGCTTTACTCTAAGTGAATGGAAAATGGCGGCAGTTGTTTTGATTTTGCGCTTATATAAAGCCACGCTGATGGATTATATCATTGCAGCGTTAACGATCACACCCGCAGCCGTCACACAGGCCGAGGCCCACACACACATCGCGTGCACGCGCGCCCCGGTGAGTTCCATTAACCCTATGATCATGGCATCCTATGTGTTAATAACCGGAGTGCCCCAGGGGTCTATACTAGGCCCTTTTCCCCATACACCAAATCCATTTGGTGAAAATAGCAGATCTATGTGCGTTGAAAACACAACATAATTATTGTGAGCTTGTAGCTATTTTTTACTGAATGTTCGCCGCCATGGGGCTTCTAGTGTTCATGTGGCTAAGTTAAAGCATGTGCACAAAAAAAACCTGTAAACCGCGGAACAGGTAGCATTTGGTTCCTGAGGCAATTTATTTTTCAGAATTAATTAATTCTCTTTTTATCGAATCCCGAAACTCATACGAGACATGGTATGAATTTAAAAGAAGGACATCCGACAATAATTTAGTAACGGCATCACTGCTCACTGGTTGCAAATTGCCGAAACGATGAGCTTTTATGTCATTACGAGAGCAGATATTTTCTGGGTTCATTATGACTATAAATTGAACTGTGCAGTTTGGTTAATTAATGGGGAAACAATGAAATCCAATCAAAGCCAAAAAATGATGATGTTATGTCTAATTTGATAGTTATGATGCAGCTGAGAATATTTTGTGAGCATGGAAAATTATTAAAAAAAAAGGGTCAAATTCGTTCTCCTGCTATAAAATGGGGAACGCCCTACAGGCACATGCACTCATAGACATCAAAGGGGGCTTGAGCCCCTGCCCTTTTATCCGCCTGAAAAAAGTGCCCTCTCCAGACCATGAATGCAGTTTTTACTATGGTGAAAGAAATGCAAATGCCCCCTTTCCATGCCATACCTGAAGGCAGCATTCAAGAGAATTGCCTTTTCCAAACTCTCCTGAACTTGAATGCAGCATCTTATGTTGAAAGAATTGCCCTCTCTGTGTAGAAATCCATGCCGTTACGCCACATCTCCATTATTGACTTGGTTATGCTTAGTTCAGTGTGGTTTCACACCGAAAATAGCAGACCTCCAAGCTCACAACGCGTCGCAACGCATTGTGGGCTTGGAGGTCTGCTATTTTCGGTGCTTCCACCAAAAGGCCCTTTTGGAAAACATTCTCTGCATGTCCCTGACGCCCTATATCAAAGGCCTTAAAGGAGTGTAAATCCCTAACTTCCTTTAAAACCACTCTGAAAAGCCACTTACAGGCGGTTGCTACTCGAAACTGGTAACAGTAAACTTAGCCTAACCTTAGCTCTCCCCGACTCTTCTATTGTAAAAAACATGTATTTTTGCATCATGTTTTTCATGACTGTTTTTCTTTTCGTATTTATTTCTGCATAGTACTGTGTTCTATCTGTCTGTCATGCAATGTTATATAGCCATGAGTGTATCCTTTTAGTTGACCTTGTAGTGAACTGTACTGACATGAAACTGTACCTTTTCCTAAGCAAACTTCTAATAAATTCTTCAATAAATCAATGCTCCATCTGCAAAGTACTTTAGCCAATAAAACCTCCTTCACGCACACATCAGGGGTGATTGACAGGCATTAATATTGTACTTTGATAGACTTTCACTGGAGGGGAAAACTCGATGCTCGTTAAATCTAAGTTTAGCTGGGTGGGAGATCAAAGAGAAAGAGCTCTGTGCATGAGGTCACCTTAATAACAACTTATTAAGTAGCTATATAGGTACCTGGCGGGATTTCAAATAAACGCCATGCATTTACAGTATTGCCACTTATATGCTAGGACATCTGCATGAGAACTCAATATAAATACATGAAAAAAATATACATAATCAATAGACCAGAGCTGGGCTGGCCAATCCCTCCTATAAAATGGTCAATGGACACATATTTTACATACATCATTGTAGTGACCTGCTATGTCCTCTCTAAAACCAGTTATACTGTAGAGCAATGTTTCCCAGATTTTCTGGGTCACGGACCAATTTTTATGGGTCAAGACTCGAGTAAAAATCCAATTTCTCTTCCTAGAAAAAAAAAAAAAAAAAAAAAGTATATATATTTTCTTTCTTTTTTTTAAATCGCCTTTTCCCTTAGAAATAATAAATAAATTGGAGATTTTTTTTTACATTTTCAAACAAAGAAACAAACACATCTAAGAAATTCCCTAAATAAAATATAATAATAATAATAATTAAGAAGTAGTCAAATAGACGATCTGCTCTTTTGGGTCATGGGCTAAAAAGTTGGCCAACCACTCACTGCTATACAGTATACAGAAGGTGTAAGGGCCTTGGACACTCAGAAAGGACAGCAAACCTAAGTATGCATCTGTTTATGAGCAGAGGCAATTACTGAGACTCTTGGGACCCCTAAGACTGACTTGAATGAGCCCTGGGGCTCTGTATGTGGGAGTCTATTTCATTTTAATTAAATAGGTGGTCAGACTCTTGACCAGTGGATATCAGTCAGTAAAATATTCTATACCAATATCCTGATCATTGGGTCCGTTGGGGGATCCACCACTGGCACTGCTGCTGTGTGAATATGGTCACGAGGCTTCATTTGATCTGTAAAATATGTGTGGAAAAGTTCAATTTGACCCATTATAAAAACAATTATCGATTTGAATAAAATAACCATTTTCCAAAAATGGTGAAAAAAGACTGCCTTTTTTTGGCTTATTATGCGTGGGGTGGCTGTGGTTCAGGAGGTAGAGCAGGTTGGCCAATGATCCCTGGGTGGCAGTTCAAATCCCGGCTCCTCCTGTCCATATGCCGAAGAGTCCTTGAGCAAGACTCTGAACCCCTTGGTGCCTTGCATGGTTTCCTCTGCCATTGGTGTATGAATATGTGTGTGAATGTAATGCACAATCTAAGTAAAGCGCCTTGCATAAAGGCGCTATATACAAATGCACCATTTACCATTTATACCCTTGTACGTCAAAGTACACAATAGGGGTTAAGTGGTTAATCAGAATAACTCATTTTGTAGATGATAAGAAAATCAATCAATAATTGAGTAATAGCGCTACAGATAATCGATAGTTACAGCCCTATACAAACACACACACACACACACACACACACACACACACACACACACACGCACACGCACACGCACACGCACACGCACACGCACACGCGCACACGCACGCACACACACACACACACACATATATATATAACTTTTTTCCCACTAATTACAGAACATATCACACCGCGGGGTAGATTTCAGAGCACCAACCTCGTCAGTAAGAGCACAAGAACTTAAAAAGCATTTTTAATGACCCTGCAATTAGAGACAACCACCATGAGCTCTGATATAGACTGATTCAGATTTAATTTTAATTTTTAAATTGGGAGACATTTCAAAGCTCTCTTGCCATTAAACTCTAAATCTAAGGAGAGCCATCTGTTTTCCTACAACTAAAGATGGTTATAAAATGTTTACCTTAGAACAGCATGCAGTGCTAAATATTTTGACACCATTTTCTCCAGGGAAGGCTCCAGGGGGGGGGGGGGGGGGGGGCTAGAGGGGGCTTTAACTATTGTTAATAATTTCATTGGTTAAATCTTTATAAAAACCAACAGACTTAAAGTTATACCATGTAACTTTTTTTATAAAACAAATCTTAAAATTGTCCTAACTGTTAAATCGCTAAAGTTTTAGAACCCCCACTCCGTTATTTTCAGCTTCTGAAGCCTTCTCTTTATATGTTTTCTACTTAGCCGTGACAGGGGCGGGATTTCCCGGCAAAATTACGTCATCACACTACCGGCCAATCACAGCGAGGGTTATACACTGCCGGCCAATCACAGCGCATCTTGAAGTGGGGTCGCTATGGCGGCCATATTTGTAGTCGCCCGTGTGTCTCTATACTCAAAAGGTAATCTCGCCTACCAGGCAGGGTGAAGGAGTCCGTTTCTCCGGAATGCCTGAACGCACAGGAACCAGGGACCCCTCTAAAGATAGCTCTCGGCGAGGTGGAGGCAGACGCGGGGGTGTGAAGGTACGAAAAACAGCCGAAAGACGCGGACGCGACCGCAGTTTGCTATAGGGCTACTGACCACTAGTTGAGCATCTTACACAGTATAGCTTTAAATCACACGGTAGTGAAAATAGCAGCTCACAACACATTGACACCTTTTGAACTTGCAGCTCGAACGAAAAACGAAGTAGTAGGCCTACACTCATTTACAAAAAACAAACAAACACACACATAAAAGGAAACAAACATGGATTCTACAAGGTTTCTGCCCGACAGTGACGGTATGCCGGGCTGCTGTCAGTCAAAGCCGGGGCGGTGCATCCAGTAAAGTGCATAACTGTTTACAGGACTCTGCACTGAACTGCCCATGCATAATTAACACCCAGTCCTGGGAGAGATCTACGCACACGAGGCCCTGAATGATTCAGAGGGCCGAGACCCACTGCAGACAGTAGGGGCCCTGGAAGAATACGCCAGAGATCCCGGGCTAGAGCACCTGGCATCGGTGAAGCACTGCCAAGAACCCCCCCCCCCCCCCCCCCTTCGGTGTCCGGGGGGGGGGGGGGGGGGGGGGGGGGGGGGAGGGGGGCCCAGGACGTCTAGTCGCGACCTTGTCGCCGACTTCCAAAAGCGTGCCTGTACTATCCTCTCTCTCCCCCGCCAGTGGATGAGGTGATGCCTGCCTACCTTCCGTCTTCAAATAAACGCTGGGCTTTAACCCATTTAGGCCTTAGGCGAATTATTGAATGCTTCAAGTATTGAAAAATAGCAGATCTACAAGCTCACAGCGCGGCACCGAGTGCCGCGCTGCAAGCTTGTAGATCTGCTATTTTTGAAAAATCTTGATTTTTCAATATATATTTTTCAAAGCAAACTTTTATAACTCAAATCTCTGCTTCTGGGGGGGTCCCTGGAACAACACATTTTGAGATGGGGGTCTGCGGCCAAATAAATGTCATTTTGGGGGTCCTTGACATGAAAAAGTTTGAGAACCACTGATTTAGAGGAAGTATTTAGAAGTCGGGTCAAAGATCGGGGCCAAGTTATTCAAAGACTTAAACACATTTTCAAGATTTTTCTAAAATAGCAGATCTACAAGCTCGCAGCGCGGCACTCGTATATCTGCTATTTTTCAATAGTTAAAGCATAAAATAATGGTTAAAGTGGTAAAAATCTAACGCGCCTCGGGCGCGTTCCAGGTATCCGATGGTTAAGACGCTATCTTGTCTATTGGGTAGATGAAGAAAGGGGCGCTCAGCGTCAGCGGCTTGCCCCCCTGCCGCGCAACGAAGCCGCTGATCAGAGACTGATGGATCTCTCTGATCTCCCCCGCTCGCCCGTACCTCTCAGCCCCACATCGCCCTATACAAACACACACACACACAGTCACACACACACACACACACACACACACACACACACACACACACACACACACACACACACACACACACACACACACACACACACACACTGTTGTCCGCAGTGGGGAACCGATAGGTTCAACGTGCAACATTACAGGTTCCCTTGTCTGCAGTAAAACGTTAAAGCCAGAGACGTCAATTGGGTATGGCAAGGTATGGCAGCTGCCAAACCTTGGCTACAGGGGAAAGAATAAGATGTACCTCTTAAAATAAATGTATCATGCCTGTTGCTAAGGCATGATGGTTAAAGCTACTGGCCACTGGTTAAAGCTCCGCTACAAATGAATAAAAGGTCATTTCTACGGTGAGAGTATGTTAAACCTGGTGTCGGGTAGGACACCTACACTGGTTGAGAAGTACTTTAGTACCGCCTGAAGGTCATAAGCTCCATATCTCTCCCTGTCCAAGCAGGGTTTCCCTCTTGGATGAGCGGTTGAGATGTTTTGGTTTCCCACATATTTTTAGGTGAGAACAAGCCAAGGAGAATGCTTAATCATACATTGGCTGAGAATGGAATACCATTATGTAGCTATCTTTGAAGAGAGCAGAGCTGTTGCTCAGTTAGTATAGCGAAACCAGTCAGACCCAGCTGTTGTAGTGTCCAGCTGCGACTGATGCGCTAATTATTGATCTGACCTAGATTCACACAATGATGTCATTGATTAATTTGAGCAAGATTTCACTATTATATAACATTTTAAAAGGCTTTTATATACTCTTGATACTTTTTTCAAATGAGGTTTGCCCTAATAGATCGAAGTGTGCTCAGTTTTGGCTATTTTCTGGGTGAAATTACAATAAAAAAAAAAATAACAATTCTTTTTCGAATAGTCGAATATTCGGTTTCAAAATTGTCGTGTACACGTCAGTGAAATTAGTCGCTAGGAACATCCCTAATTGATACTTTAAAAGTATGTACTTTTTCCACCACTACATGTCATCGGTGTGTTAATGTGTGAGTGAATGGTTCACTGTAAAGCACTTTGGAGAAAGGTGTTATACTGTATACTAGGGATGGGACGATATGAAAATGTAAACCAACAAGCTCACATTGTGAGCTTGTAGATCTGCTATTTTTTGGCAAAGACATTTGGTAGAGAGAGAAAAAAATACTGTATCAAGTACATATATTATAAGTACCTTTTACCAATTATAGAGGGTTTAAATGGTACCGGATATGCAGCTCAGCAAATAAAAGGTGAATTGACCCCAGTGCATGACGGAGGACGATATCACAATAAATTAAATCTCCACGATACGATTATCGTGAGTGTTTTTTATCACGATAAACGATAATTTCGCGTATCGTCCCATCCCTACTGTATACAGTAAATCACCCATTACATTTTGTCCATGTACAGCCTCAAACGTATACAGCTGTAAACGTACGCCTCGCAGGCTCGCGTAGAACCTCTGGTGCTCTGCAGATATGACGTTGTGACAAATCGGATAAGCCTGTGTCCTACCTCCCCCCCTCTCTCTCTAACACACACCCACACACACACACACCCACACACACACACACACACACACACACACACACACACACACACACACACACACACACACACACACACACACGCACACGCACACGCACACGCACACACACACACACGCACACACACACACACACACACACACACACAGATAAGAGCTGATAGTGACACATACACATGCCTGCAGGCACAGAGGCGCGTTACACACAGGCGTATATATATATACCTTCTTCCCCTCCACTGCAGTAAGGCATGATGGTGGCTCTAATCCTGTGTGTAACATATGGAGCTGGCCAGGTACCAGGGACGCTGCCAGGGTTAGGGTTATAGCAGGACACTGCTCCCAGGAGGTGAATGAGCCGCGACACGGCCCAGCCAAGCCTTCCTACTGTATAATCCTTCCCTAAAAACTCCCCTCCCCAAGTATGCAATCCTCAGTGTTTTATGGGCCCTTTCCAGCTGGGGAAATTTTATATCATCATCATCATCATCATCATCTAGCGGAATTAAAATAAAGTGGATATGCAGGCTTTAACCTTGACCTCCGTGTGCGGAGGAGGTTTTGGTGCCAAGTTTAACCCACTGTTTCTCAGCGTCTGGTCTGGGGACCGCCGGCGGTCCAAATGGACACTTAAGGGTCTGCAACTATGGCTGAATGGTTAGAGAGCCTATAAGGCCTTCCAGGCCATTCCAGGCCTCAGCAATGTGTTGAAGTGTCCCAGAGCAAGACACTTCACCCCTTACTGCTCCCTGTGTGCTGCAACCAACGGCTGCTCACTGCTCCTAGGATGGTAAAATGCACAGGACAGATTTCAGGTATGTGAAAAAAGATAGTGACCAAAAAACACCCCAATGAGTGGGGGACAAAATTATTGTTATTATTAATGCTCTCTGCTCAATCCTATTTCTCTAGGAACTGTCACTACTCTTTTCTCTCCGTAAGGGCCTGAGCTGCTTCGTTGTGCACTCCCTACAAAGCATCCCCAAATTAAATAAGGCAATCGGAAGACTACAACCAATCAAAAGTATCACACAATCACTAGTCACGTTTCTCACAATAACACTGTAAAATGCATCTTATTGATGCTGTGGTGCTTGCTATTCAATTTAACACATCGTTGCTGTTGGGTAGAAACCTTGTATGTCCAAAACCATTCCATTTTTATGATTATTTGAAAAACATTTAAAATGAAAATAGCCGATCTAAGATCATATGGATGATGCTATTCTCACTACACTTGTTCGACCCTAGTTTAGTTTATTTTATTTTGATCCTCATCAACATCACCACAAAACATTTCACACTGCAACCCCACAATTTATGGACTAAGAAAAAGGCCTGGGCTGAAGCTCAAAGCTCATGATGAAGAAGGGCATTAATTTACGGAAAAAAAACACAAGTTGAAATATGGAGATATCATCCTACATTTATCATGACACCCTGCTCCCGGGCTCCAGAGTACGTGTGCCCTTAAAGCTCTCTCCGCTCATGCAGCGTTCTGCTCCGCTAACCTGTTTCACTAGGAAGTATGTCAGGAATCCTGACATCCTGACTCAGTTAAATACCATTCTGGATGGACTTTAGGCTGCACTTCAGAACCCATGCTGGGCTTAAGAGGATGAGGTGTATCCAGCATGATGCTTGAACTGCGTTTGAACCGGCACTGCAGACAGATGCAGCAAACAGCTCACAAACATGGAAGATACAATCAGCCAAACTAACCCCCCCCCCCCCCCCCTGCACTCCTGAGACAACAAGCCTCTCTCTCTTTGAGTTCCGTGCGTGTGTGTGCGTGTGTGTGTGTGTGTGTGTGTGTGTGTGTGTGTGTGTGTGTGTGTGTGTGCATGAACATCTGTGTGAGTGAGCGCGTGTACATCTGTATGAGAGAGAGTGTGTGTGAGGTATGTCCATGTCCATGAGTGTGCGGGCATCATGAATATTTGTGTGAGTGTGCGTGCGTGCGTGCGTGCGTGCGTGCGTGCGCATGTGGAGGTGTTGATCAATGGTTCTCACCTGTGCCTGGTGTCGCGGTTCCTGATAATAAGCCACGAACGCAGCGTTTGACAAAAAAGAGGAGAGAGAGAAGCAGAGGACAGAAGAACACATCATTTACAGTTCTAATGAGAAGCCCCCCCCCCCCCCCCCCCCACACACACACACACAGACAGACGGATTAAGGCTTGATTTAGGCCCTCCTCGTTGTGCCACATTAAATATTAACCCAAACAGGAAGCCTTTTTTTGGGCATTTCCTCCCGGAGGACAGGGTAGGGAGGTATCAAATACAGACAGTATGAAAAAGCTCCCCGGACCGTCTGAGGCAGAAATATTAGCCAGTGATACAGTAA
This sequence comes from Nannobrachium achirus, assembly GCF_963921795.1. Taxonomy (NCBI): domain Eukaryota; kingdom Metazoa; phylum Chordata; class Actinopteri; order Myctophiformes; family Myctophidae; genus Nannobrachium; species Nannobrachium achirus. Next base: position 34,093,926 of record NC_137824.1, on the reverse strand, counting down.
TAACAGAGAGTTACATAAGGAGAATGTGCCTCGGCGTGGAACCCCATCTACATGTTCTGCTTGAGAGAATACCCAAATGGAGGGAGTGAGTGACTGGTTCCTGCCGCAGCACAGCAGGAGCTATCATCTTCATATGGTCGTTGTCCGAGGAAAACCTTGTATGTCCAAAACCGTTCGTTTTGCATTTATCATTTTAAAAATGGTTTAAACTAGTAAAAACAGCCGGGTGCGAGGCGTTGTGTGCTTGTAGATCTGCTGTTTTCACTACTTTTTGATGAAGCAGGGCTTTACTTTGCGAAAGAACGTACCCATTTGAAACTTGGAGATACGAGGTTTCCACCCGACAACGACGATATGCTAGTATATACCCACACACAATAATCTGTCTGTCTGTCTACAGTATCTGCTGTATGTGTCTGTCTGTCTGTCTGTCTGTCTACAGCATTGGTTCTCAAAGTGGGGTCCGGGGACCCCCAGGGGTCCTTGAGGGAGTCCCAGGGGGTCACCAGCTAAATGATAGTTAGGAACCAAATGGACCCTTATTGGATAACTCAGAGAGTGTACCAATGGAACCAAATGGACCCCACATTTGGTGTGTGTGTGTGTGTGTGCGTGTGCGCGCGTGTGTGCGCGTGCGTGCGTGCATGTGTGTGTGTGTATGTGTGTGTGTGTGTGTGTGTGTGTGTGTGTGTGACACTGTACTGTAATATGACCAGTGAGCAGCACTAATGCTGTGCTAAACCCACATTGTCTGAGACCATTTTATTCTCAGCCTCGCTCCATCACATTAACATTTAACCACAGTCTCAGTCCATCAGTCAAACCATCCCCCAGCCTTGTCCTCCATAGCACAAATACTGTAGGCCTACATGTATCGTTTTAAAGCACTGCATCTCAAAGTGGGACCCGGGGACCTCCAAGGGGCCATTAAAGGGGTGTCCAGGGGCCATTAAAGGGGTGTACAGGGGCTTTTTTCAGCTATATGATTTTGACAGCAAATTTGTATGCAGTTTTAGGCATATTTTAGTCATCTGAAAAGTTCTAGTTTTAGTTGACTACATACAGTACCATGAGATTTTAGTCAACTAAAACCACAATTGAGCTTGCAGATCGGCTATTTTTGGAGAGTGACACCTGCACACAACCAAGCATAAAATTACTTGGTTCCACGTAGTCCCTCCCTAACATTTTAGACTAGTTTATTTGTGTTGACAAAATTGTCAACATACTTAAAGGTAGGGTAAGTGATTTAATTGAATTCAAATAATAGGAAAAAGGGTCTATTATATGTTCTGATAGTATTACTGTAGTTACTATAGAGTGTTTGGTCCATGTTTGGACTTCAGCCTTATCCCCTGTGAGGAGAAAAAGTTTTGAGTTCAGTTTTGGTGGAGGATAGAGGATAGAGTGGGGCCTTCCTCCAAACATGGTCGAGTGGGGCCTTACACGCACCAAGGCACTTGATCATGATTGGAGGAAGGCCTGTCACCTACGAAAAAACTCAAACTCAAAGTGATAGTTCGCCTATTTTGTAACCAGAGCTGTATTTCATACTCACCTGTACTGGAGTTGTAGCAAGGGCATGAATTGGTCAACTCATTCCCGTGGACAGAGCTGTGGTCATTTTTGTGCTCAATAAAAAGTAGTTCCACTGAGTTGGCGGTCCCATTATTTTGTAATAAACTAATCCACAAAACTGCCGTCATTATTATTGTTGACATATTTCCACTAAGTTGAACGAGCAATGCTCGTTTAACTTTGAGCCCTCTGTAACATGGTACTATTTTTTCTCTCGAGTGTATCACTGCATTCAACTCAACGGACGCATCCCGTGGCAGCCGCAGCACGCGCCCCCAAAACAGTCTGCACTGATAGCTGCCTGGTCGCTCCTGAAAGCTGAAATCTCGCCTTCGGTCCTAACTATAGCTGGGGACCCCCTTATATTCCCTCAAAGACCCTGCCCTGGGGGTCCCCGGATCCCACTTTGAGAACCAATGGTACAGACGATATATTTTATTAGTCCTGTGTTGTTTATACCCTCGGCAATCTAAGAACGGTAGCTCTGGTCCATAGCGTAGCGCTATGTCACCGATGAGCCCTTGCGCTTTAGGAAAGGCTGCACCCTCTCCTCTGTAGTAAAAATACAAAGTACAGTTTCGCTTCTCACCAAAACAAAGACATCTTCATAGAGTAAAAAGCCTACTTTCAGAAGTGGGGGCAATCTGTCTAAATTTCACGTCTAAAATGCACTTTTTGCCATAAAAGAAAAAATATTTCACCCGAAGGCAAAATCTGGTCAATGGACTTTTCTATTGACAAGATCTGTAGAGGGCAGTGTGGAGTAGCTAAAACTTCCAGTGAAATATTTTCTTTTCTGGACCAAATGTGTATTTTAGACGTGAGGTGGGGGGCTACGAGTGTTGCCACTAAGGACAGTAAGCTTTCAACATCTTAGAACCGCCTTTGTTTTGGTGAGTAGTGAAAGTGTATATTTTATTTTTACTACAGACGAGAGGCTGAGCAGCCTGGGCTGCCGCGGCTCTGAACGCAAGTGCTCACCAGTGACATAGTGTAGTGTTAGATACGGGACCAGAGGGGAAAACTCGCTGGCTCTAACAAGCCAAAGTTGTTTTTCTTTTACCCAGAAATGCGTGGATATATCTCCCTTGTGTTAGCAATGGCAGATAAAGGTTAGCTAAGCTGCTATTCAAGGCTAGTAGGAGCGATCAGCAGCGACCACACAACAAACAAACAGCGTGTGCTGCAGCAGCTCACAGCAGCACAGAGCATACGCAGTGAGTGATGCGGCGCCATAGAGTTATAGACAGTGCGGCGCAGTGATCTACTCGAGAGAAGAAATAGTACCATGTTACAGAGGGGTCAAAGTTGAACGAGCATTACTCGTAGAAGTAGAAATATGTCAACAATAATAATGACGGCAGTTTTGTGGATTAGTTTATTACAAAATAATGGGACCGCCAACTCAATGGAACTACTTTTTATTGAGCACAAAAATGACCACAGCTCTGTCCACGGGAATGAGTTGACCAATTCATGCCCTTACAACTCCAGTACAGCCAGGTGAGTATTAAATACAGCTTTGGTTACAAAATAGGCGAACTATCCTCACAACCTAATCAGAATGGGGTAGTGTGTGTGTATGTCTGTCTGTATGTGCATCTGCAACTCCACGTTCAGCAGTTGTTCAATTGTCTCAAAAACATAATACAAAAATCAACAACGCATATTCCTTGCTGACCATCAATTTTTTTTTGTTTTTTTTAACTTTTTTTTTGTTTTGTTTTTTGAACTTTCTTTTTTTTTTTATATGAGCGCCCGTTAGGGCGCGATTTCTAGATGTGAGCGGCCGCGCAGCGGCCGCGAATTTCTAGTCACTTTAAATGAAATCACTTACCCTACCTTTAAGTCATCATAGCTTAGCATTTGTATTTCGTTTTTCGTCAGTGAAAAAAAGGTAGCCGACGGAATATTTTCCGCCGTAGTTTCGGTCGACGGAACGAAACGCTGCTTGTCGTCACTCACTTGAGCTCCAGGATGGTGCGCGTGAAGCCGTCCGGGTGGACGCGGCGGACAAAGTTGAAGTCGCCCACGTACAGCGAGCCGTCGGGCCCGCTGGCCAGCGCCACGGGGGCGAACAGCATCATGTCCCGGGCGGCGCCCGTGCAGCCCGGCCCGCACGGCACGCTGCGGTAGAAGCCGTTGCCCATCACCGTGCTGATGACCGGAGGCTGCTGGGACAGGAAGACGTTCTCGCCATTTCCCTTGTGCAGGATTCCTGAGGGGGAGAGAGAGAGAGAGTGTGGGAGTCAGATGTCCGTTCGGTTACGTATCGTCGTTGTCGGGTCGAAACTAGAGATGGGACAATAAGCGATATTATCGTTTATCATGATAAAAAAACACTCACGATAATCGTATCGTGGAGATTTAATGTCTCGTGAAATCGTCCTCCGTCATGCATTGGGATCAATTCACCTTATATTTGCCAAGCTGCATATCCGGTACGATTGAAACCCTCTATTGGTAAAACATACTTATATTATACGTACTTGATAGTCTTTTTTTCACTCTACCAAATCTCTTTGCCAAAAAATAGCTGATCTACAAGCTCACAACGCGTCGTTGCGGCGCGTTGTGAGCTTGTAGATCTGCAATTTTTGGGCAAATTTTCCACCCATGGATAAGTTGGGGATATTTTGATTATCGCGACAATATCGTGAATCGTGATTTCTTTTGTAACAATAATCGTGATATGACATTTTCATTTTGCAGATCTACAAGCACATCTACGAGGCATTGTGTGCTTGTAGATCTGCTATTTTCACTAGTCTTGTGTGATGAAGCAGGGCTTTACTTTATGAAAAAAAAGACATACACATTTGAAACTTGGAGATACAAGGTTTCTGCCCGACAGTGATGATATACAGTATGTCTCTGTGTTATGAGATCTGCATACAAACACACACAAACACACACACACACACACACAAACACACACACACACACACACACACACACACACACACACACACACACACACACACACACACACACACACACACACACACACACACACACACACACACACACACACACACACACATATGAGATGGGGAGAGAGATGGGAGGGGAGGAGAGGAGAGGAGAGGGCTGCTTGTTGACAGACAGCTGTGAGATTGGGTTTCTCTGTGTTTTTATTAGCTGGGGTTTGTGCGTGTGGTGTGTGTGTACAGTGCGCATGTGTGTGTGCATGCGTTTTGTAGGAGATACTCTTGTCTTGGTATAGTGGAATTGTGTATTATTTTGTATATATAAATATTTATTTTTTTGTGGTTTATTTGGACAGCGCTTACAACAAAGCGATGTTTTATTTAGTGTTGTGTTCTGCTTTGCATACCGGATCACTGGCGAGTGTGTTTTGTATTCCGGGTTTGTATTCCGTGTGATTTTTTCTACTTTGCACATGAATGTGTGAGTGCATTTGGAATGCATTCTCCACTATGTTGATGCTGGATTGCGTGTTATTTTGTATGCTATCCACGGGTTTTACCCCAACATCTTTATTACGAGGAAATCTTTCGCAGAAATGAGCCGATGGACAAGTGTGGCGTGGCGCGTTGCGAGCCTGTCCAATGGGCTATTTTCGAGAAGAAAAAACAAATAGCAGATATACAAGCTCACAGCACGGCACTCGGTGCCGCGTTGCAAGCTTGCAGATCTGCATTTTATTTTAACTTGTGATAATGTGTGCAAATCTTTGAATATATAATTTTCAAAGCAAACCTTTGTAACTCAAATCTTTGGGGGTCCCTGGAACCACATATTTTGAGTTGGGGGTCAAATACCTGTAATTTTGGGGGTCCTTGACATGAAAAGGTTTGAGAACCACTGATGATACAAACACTTTTAGATGACATTTATATAATCGGGTCAATATATTCAAAGACTTGCACACATTGTCATGATTTTTCAAAAATAGCAGATCTACAAGCTTGCAGCGCTGTGAGCTTGTAGATCTGCTATTTCTCAGTAGTTAAAGCATTAAATAATGGTTAAAGCAGTTCAAATCGGCGTTGTGAGCATGTAGATCTGATATTTTCACAATAGAACCAAGTTATACCAAATGTAATGTAGCACTGTAATACTGGATCATTCCGTTCTTGACAATAAGCAATCCTACTGTTTGAATGCTGTACAGATGCACACATGGAGCAAAAATAATGATAGAAAAAAATACAAAGGATTTCTTTTTTCAACTTCGCCTTTCGACTTTCTCTGGTGGGAGTCGACTTGTGTAATGAAGTCGACTCAGTCGACTTTTTCGTTAATGCCCTAGTGTGTGTGTGTGTGTGTGTGTGTGTGTGTGTGTGTGCGCGCGCGCGCGTGCGTGCGCGCGTGCGTGTGTGTGTGTGTGCGTGCGCTCACCGCTTGGGATGTTGAGCGCATGGTGCTTGTCCAGGGACCAGCCTCCCAGGTTGGTGGGGACCAGCTCAAAGCCCTGCATCAGAGCCGTCCTCCTCTCCCACTGGACCACGCCGGGGCACGCCTCGTATTCATAGCCCACCGACACTGGAAAAAAATTAAAATTAAAAAAAGGTTTGTATCAGTGTTGTTTTTGACAGCAAATTTTCTTTTAGTCATAGTCTTTTGAATAAAATTTAATTTAGTTTTAGTCATAGTCATAGTCACCTGAAAAGATTTAGTTTTAGTCCAAATTTATTCGGCTAAATATCATAAGATTTAGGCCACTAAATCTGCAGTTGATTTAGTCAACTGAAATGTATTTTGGCAGGCCTTGATGGCATCATTATGACAGATTTTACACTTAGTTGTGTGCTGAAAATAGCAGATCTAATCTGCTATTTTCAGCGTGCAAAACCTGAGAGCAACCAAACATAAAACATGCAAAACCTGAGAGCAACCAAACATAAAATGAATCTTGTCCACTAGCTTTTTAGTCTAGTTTTTATTTTAAACATTTTTCGTCATAGTTTTAGTCGACGACATCAACATTGGTTTGTATTACCACAGATGTGCCATTTCAAAACTTCACGTGTCCTGCCATTGGCATGACAGTAGATTTCCAGTGGATTGGCAGAACATTGAGCTTGTAGATCAGCTATTTTTTGCTATTTTTATGACCTTTTCTGACTTCGAAGTTTAAATCTAGCTATGAAGGTGGATTCTGCTTTCCAATGGGAATGGAGTGGTTTCTTGCCATTTTCGGGTTTGGGTGAAAGGCAAAACAGAGAAAGAAACCTGTGGGAAAAAATACATTTGCAGGAAATCTTCAGGAAAAGAGCAGTAAAGGTAAGGTAAGGTAATATATTTATAAAGCGCCTTTCAAAACAATAGTTACAAGGTGCTGTACAGTAAACACAATGAAATAAAACAAACATCACAGAGCAAGAGTAAAACAGAATTGCATTGCATTGTGCAAATGAATAAACAGTACAAGGAGATAAACAGTATTACACACCAAAATATTTCCTAAATAAATGAGTTTTTAGCAGTGTTTTAAAAACATCTACCGACTCGGCATTTTTTATTGACAGTGGTAAGTCATTCCACAGTGTAGGAGCTACTACTGCAAAAGCGGACCCCTTTTATTTTGTGTTATGTAATATGTGCTCTTCTATTATGTATTTGTAAGCGGTCTAGCGGCCGCATTCTGAACTAGCTGGAGGCGGTGTATAGAAGAGCAACTCAGGGTGGAAAACAAAGAACTGCAATAATCCAACCGTGAGGAAACAAAAGCATGGATCAATTTTTCCAGGTGTCAATAGGAACTTGATTTTTGTTATATTTCTTAACTGGAAGAAACAGGTTTGGACCACTTTTTTTTTCTTTTTTTGTATGTGGTTCAAAGTTCATGTTACTATCAAAAAGAACACCTAGGTTCTTTGACACCTATTGAAATTTGCTGATGAAGGACCCATGGACCGTTTTATGTCATCATGGATGCCCTCAGGTCCTATTATAAGGTGCCTGAAGCCTGAAGACTTGAAAAACGGCACATCTGTATTGTTGTGGGGACATCAACATTGTAGGACGCTGTTGAAAAATATAGCTGAAACACAGCAGATCTATATACAAGCTCAGAGGCTGTGTGTGATATCGCCTCACGTCCCTTTGAAATAGGGAGAACTCTAATCCCAATCCCTACAGTCTGTATATGTCCAGTCGTAACCCTAACCTGAATCTTTTCTTAATTGTAAACCTCCCTTAAATATATTTTGTTTAACCCAGGGAAAAGGTCCTCACAAGTGTTGTAAAACACACACACACACACACACGCACAAGCATGTGCATGCACACACGCATACATGCACGCGCACACACACACACACACACACACACACACACACACACACACACACACACACACACACACACACACACACACACACACACACACACACACACACACACACACACACACACACACACACACACACACAGAGAATGAACTCTGAATAACAAGTCCGGACATTCTTTATGAAAGCAAAAACTTCTCACATGTAATTATTTTAAATTAATATAATAACAGTGTTGACACGGTTTAAGGGTACACATACCAGCATTACACCATGTACAATCAATTAAATGTTTATTCATTTTCAATTAATTCTACAGTACACACACAGCATGCCAATTATATTATTTAAATGCATCCCACCGGCTCCTGAGACTTTTTTAATGATTGCACACATAATCATAATACGGTATAGTATATAATATACTATATTGGCTCCCAGTTGCTGTCCGTACAAAGCATGGATGATGGCTCACAAGGGAACTAAAGGTATGGCACCCCATACCTACAAAGCCTACGACCCCTTCCCGCTCACTCAGATCAGCTATAGTAGCACTGCAAGCTGCCTGAACCTTCACTAAAACCAGTGGTGGAGAGCAGGGGCGTCACACCAAATTCTGGGCCCTGGGTACAAGGATTCACTGCGGGCCCCCCCCCCCATGAATGTTAACTATTGAAAAATAGCAGATATACAAGCTCACAGCGCGGCACCGAGTGCCGCGCTGCGAGCTTGTAGATCTGCTATTTTTGAAAAATCGTGAAAATGTGTGCAAGAAACCTATGTCAAGGACCCCCAAGATGATATGTATTTGGACACGGACCCCGATCTCAAAATATTTCGTTCGAGGGACCCCCCAGAAGCAAAATTTTAGTTAGAAATGTTCGCTTAAAAAATACATATATTCAAAGATTTTCACAACTTTTCAAAAATAGCAGATCTACAAGCTCGCAGCGCGGCACTCGGTGCCGCGCTGTGAGCTTGTAGATCTGCTATTTTTCAATAGATAAAGTTATTAGGGCCCCTCCACCTTGGGCCCCGGTAACTCAGTCCCACTTTCCTACCCCTTGTGACGCCCCTGGTGGAGAGTAACTACCGGTAAGTACATTTGCTTAATTACTGGGCAATTTTGACTTATTTGTACTTTACTTAATATGTAATTCCAATTTCCAATACTTTTACTTCTACTCCACTACATCTCGGATCCAATTATTGTACTTTTACTCCACTACATTAATTGAAAACTTTAGTACTAGTTACTTTATAGATTTTGTTTATAATTACAAAACATACATTAACAACCTCAGCCCTACATAGCGGCCATTTGAAAATAGCCAATCTACAGGCTCACAATGTGTCACGAGCTTGTAGATCTGCTATTTTCAAAAGATTTTTATATATTTGAATACTTGAATTGGGACATTCTGCCTAATGAATACTTTCTACTTTCGGTACCTTAAGTACATTTTGATACCTAAAGTACATTTAGAATTCTGGACTTTCACTTGTAAGGGTGCACACACACCAAAATACCTATGAGAGTGGTATAAACCTTGTGTTTATGCTGGAGCAGATACATTCTTCGGTTTCCCCCCTCTGTCCAATCGGGTGAGTCAAAGGCGGAATGGGGAGGGTTCTGGAAGTGACTGACAGGCGCGTCGCTGCTTTGGGACAGAATGCGCTCGCTGCGTTTTTAGTCAGCCGCGCACAAAAAGAGTTTATCCACTGGCGACCAGATTTTGGTGTGTATTCACCCTAACAGAGTATTTCTAAATCGCAGTATTGATACTTTTACTTAAGTAAGAAATGTGAGAACTTTTCCCACCGCTGCCTAAAGGCCTCTCCATACTTCGACTGAAATGTTCGGTGAGTTGTGTTTTCCGACGTGCAAATTTCCGAACTCTCGTTCAGTCCAATGCTTTTCAGAAGTCCCGAGGGATATAATTTTATGGTAGAAAAGGACCTTTTGACCGAAAACGGCGGTTTCGGTCAAAGTATGGAGAGGCCTTTAGACTCGTTCTCAACTGTTTCTCAACCTGTGGGTAGGAATCCCCAGGGGGGTCCCCAAATTATTTTGGGGGGTCCCCAGATGATTAACTTAATATGCAATGTTGTTTTCTCACTCCACTGTAAACAAAACAACATAAAGTTTAAGTGTATAGCACATTTCTTAAGTGACAATTTAAGGACATTATAATACCTTTGAAACAACAAATTAAAAATTGGGCAAATTGACACATATTGGAGGCAGAAATTGTGAAAATAGCCGATAAACAGGCTCAGCATAGAAATCTGCTATTTTCACAATAGAACCGTGATATACAACATCTAATGCCTCAACTCTTAGTGCTCGTCAGGGTGGGGGTTCCCCGCTTCAAATATGATTCTTTTGGGGGTTGCGGCCTCAAAAGGTTGAGAACCACTGGTCTAAAACACCCGGCCACAGCGTGCCAGGCCCAGACTCTTCTCCCTCCTGGCTCCCAAACTGTGGAACAAACTCATTGCAGTCAGATCTACAGACTCACTCCCAATCTCCCATCCGTAATCTGACGATTCAATTCTTCAGACCCAACCTTAGCCCGTAGCACTTGGCCTACTTATGAAGACCATGCAGACAAATCCTGCTCATTTGTTCTCATGTCTTTTGTTGCGTAGGCTTGTTTTTTTAATCGACCACAAAGTTAAAATGTAATTTGGATAGCATGTAGGATGCTAGGTTCATTAATTTTTTACCTGGTATCCTGTAGTTTCAATGTACAAATTATTATTTTAATAGTGTATTGTTTAGACAGAGGCCATAGGTTTTTGGTTTAACTGAGACACTACACTATCTCTCCATTTGATTTATGTGTTTACCTTGTTAATTGCAAGTCGCTCTTGATAAGAGCGTCATTATTGCCAGTATTTTTATCTTATTAATTCTTGTTTTTTTCTTTAATTCTAGCTTTGTATTTTCTGCTAGTACAACACAGCCGAACAGAACAACTCTTGTGCGCAAGCACATGAGACGTAACAAATAAAATCTAGGAATTCACACACGCAGTTGAAGACAACAGCGCGCGCACACACACGACCGCGTGCTCACGTACACATTTGCACAGCCGCCTTCCCCGTGTGCGTCGGCGCTCTCCTATAGTGAATGAAGAGGCAGATGAAAGGCAGCGTAATGAGACCTCATCAGTGTGTTTACACCCAGGAGGCCTGAGAGAGGCGAGCAGAGTCCTAATCAGAAGAAGACCTAGAATTAGCCGAGCCTCACGGCTGTAATGATACCGCCGCAACCATGCCGCGCCGCCCGCCACTACAGCTAACAACTGTCAACAGTGTGCTCGGCTCAGCAGGCCCGCAGCAATTTATACCACTCCACTTCAGCCTCTAGTCTGAGGGCAGTAAACTGTAAACAGTAGACGGATAACTGCCGTTTGTTCGCTGTGAGTTCCACGCATACATGGTGCTAAGCTAATATAACCGAATGTCAGGTCAAGCAAGGTGTAGACCAGGGTTCCCCAATAAGTTTTCCCCAAGGGCCGAATTATGTCTAGGGTACGGTGGCGACGGTGGCGTTCCCGCTACTCCAGCGACAGTTCAGATATCGTTGTTGTCGGGTGAAAATCCAAAACCGTTCGTTTTGCATTTATCATTTTAAAAATGATTTAAACTAGTGAAAACAGCCGATGCGAGGCGTTGTGTGCTTGTAGATCTGCTGTTTTCACTACTTTTGTGCGACGGCCTTGTATGATTTGGGAAAGAGCGTACAAATTTGGAGATACAAGATTTCCACCCAACAATGACGATATACTAGTGTTGTTGCTGCTCTTATACCACCATTATTACTGGGGTTGGTGGGGGCCAGACAGTAGCCCCCGTGGGCCGCAAATGGCCCACGGGCTGCCTATTGGGGAACCCTGGTGTAGACCTTACAGATGAACTATCTCTTTTCTGCTTTATTTGGAGAACCATGAGGACTGGACCTTTCCATGGAGGACCTCCCACATGTTTTTCTTTGTATTAAACCTTTATTTATACAGGTGAAAATCCCACTGAGATCAACATCTCTTCTATGAGGAAGCCCCGTGCAGGGTAGCAGCAGGACAACATAAAACATACACAACATAAAGCAATCACAGAAAAAACAAACAGATTCAAATGAAGTCAAGTGCAAACGGAGTAATAAGGCAGGATAAATAATCAGCGCATTTTGAATAATCCAAATATCCATAGCACCTGACTGCGCCCAAATGGGTTTGAAAAGAACCAGGGCTGTACTTGACCAAAATATGGAGGTAACCAACTGATATTTTTTGATGTACAGTATGTATAATATTTTCTTTTTGGGGCCCCTCGCCCAACTTTGAAGACAACTGAAATAGTACACTCAAGAACAAATAGATAATAAAATAAACAGCGAAAATATACAGTATTTGTGGGCCGTCCCTTTTCAACAGCCCCGCCTCGCACCATTTTGGTCAATTAGCACCAGCTATGACGATTTCGTTGCCGTGTGTCAAACCGTCATGATAAAACAACGTTTAACACCCTCGAAATAGAGGCACACACACGCACGCACGCACACACACACACACACACACACACACACACACACACACACACACACACACACACACACACAGTGTACGCACACACAGTGTACGCACACACAGTAAATACAAAGCCATGAAAACATGTAATTTACACAGTCCTGTACAAATATGATGCCTTATATTTGTAACAGCTTGCCCTCATGTGCATTGAAGACTGCCACACCAAATTCAAAGTACTGTAACTGTCACAGTCCAAATCACAAATGAAGCCAAGCATGAAACCTTCAGAAGGCGGCTCACGCAGGGGCAGTGGGTATTTGGTGCGTTTAAAGCAGTATAGCCATCACACGCTATCCTAGTAAGCTTAACCCACTGCTTCTTAAAGTGGGGCCTGGGGTCCTCCAGGGGTCCCTCAAGGGTCTGTGACTCAGAGAGTGTGCACATAGAACCAAATGGACCCTGTCTCCATTTGTACACTCTCAGAGTTAAATGAACAAAGGGAATTGTACAGCGTCGTAGATAGAGGTCCCGGAGATTCAATAAATGGCATCAAATACCGGTACATCAAATACATTTAAAGTGGGAGTCCTTGAAATTAAAGAATACAGCACAGCTCATAGACACTGTGAGATGAGGATAATGTCATTTAGACAGCATGTTATTTAGACAGAGGCTATTCATTTAGTTTCAATATATAGAATATTGTTTTAATAGTAGGTTTGACTGGTTTACCTGTGATCCTAGTTTACTGAGACACTACACTGTCTCTCTTCATTTGAGGTACGCGTTTACCATGCTTATCTTAAGTCACTCTGGATAAGAGCGCCTGCTAAATGCCTAAATCGTGAATGGTAAAATTGTATGATGTTGAATTACGACAGAGAGACAGGAGTGATGCAATCGTATGAACAAGCTACCGTCCTGTCCATGGGTTTTGAGGTAGAACGGCGGCTCAGGTGTGTAGCAGACGTCCCCGTGTGTCTTTGACCGTATTAAACATTCTCACAGAAGCAGGGAGCAGAGGTCTGGGGGAAGAGGAGCGGCAGAGAGGAACGCGTGTACAAGCAGGGAAATCCCAGATTAAGCTCTTCCTAAATCTCCGCCTCGCCGCGCGGAATCAATAATATGATTAGAGAGGCAAAGAGAACCCTCGCAGAGGGGGATGCGAGGAGGAGAGGGGGAAAAGTTATGGTTCCACGGGGAGAAAAGTTTCAAAGCAAGTCCAACAGGTTTATTGAAATGATTGATATTTTGTTGTGTGTGTTAGATTAGTTTTTATGGCGCGCAACGTTTCATTTGGGGTCCGAACGCGTTTTACTACACTTTGAAGTTGAGATTGCTGGGGCTCCCCCGACATAATTGGGGGAGAAAAATATATATCAGAGCATCGAAGAGCCTATTTTAAAAAAAAGTATTTTTCTTCTTTTTGCTTGTACTTTGTATCACGTTCTATATTATGTGCTCGATGGTGTGTACACTCCTGTTTTAATATCGCATTGAATTACTGATGCTGATTGATGCTGATTCATTGTTTGATGTGGCTGTTAAATGGTGTGTACTAAATGTTAAATGGTGTGTACACAGGTCATGCTTTTCATGACCTGTGTGCCTTGATGAAGTCACACAGGCGTTTTACTGTTTCAACCCAACAGTCTGCTGCCTTGGAGGCTCTGCAGGAGGCTAGCCCGTCTATTAGGAGGGTCTGTCTGTCTGTCTGTCTGTCTGTCTGTCTGTCTGTCTGTCTGTCTGTCTGTCTGTCTGTCTGTCTGTCTGTCTGTCTGTCTGTCTGTCTGTCTATGTCTGTCTGTGTTGTCTGTCTGTGTTGCCTGTCTGACTCTCTGTCTCTGCATACGAAGCTAATCCCGCAAACTGCTGAACCGATCAGCACCACATTTCTTGTGCACAACGCCAGTAGGCCAAAGAAGTACTGTACTCCCACACGTTTGTTTTCACATAATTAAACATTATCTACTTTTACATTGGAAGTCTATACGTCATAAATATATGCCATAGACTACTGACAACAGATGCTAGGCACATGAAGCCGGAGATCCACACTGGAGCCACGATGTTCCCATGTGCATCCCGAGATTCATGATCTGAAAAGACCTGACAAAATATCTAAAAATGTCTTCTAAATCCCAACAAAATTTTCTTTATCTGTGGTGCCAAAGTTTTTAATGACAAGGACCCCTAGAATGATATGTGTTTATCCGCCGACTTCCATCTCAAAATATGTTGTTCCAGGAACCCCACGAGTGGCAAAGATTTTAATTAAAATGTCCGCTTTAAAATAATATATATTCAAAGATTTGCACCAAGTGCCGTGCTATATGAGCTTGTATATGTGCTATTTCTTTAATAGACAAAGCATATAATAATGGTTAAAGTGGTTAAGTGACACAGATGTGTTCCCGTCTTAAAGGGTTAAAGTTCTCCTGAAGCATTCCACAATACTGGACTGTTTTATTATTTTTCAAACCCCATCTCAGAGAGACCCTGTTTAAGTTTTGCATAATTGTGGATCCATGCAGCACTCCTTTCCTGTACTCCCTAAAATGGAATATCATCAGTTGTAGATCAGCTAGTTTTGATACTTTTCGCTATAAAGAATAGAAAATTGCATTAATTTATATATAAAACAAAAGGAGATACAAGGTTTCAGCCCGACATCGCGGATATGTTTATTGAAATGTTTGGTAATTGTTTGGAGCATTTGAGATTAGTTTTACACTGTTGTAAGTAACGTTCATTCGAGTCTGAATGATTTGCCGCACTTTGAAGTTCAGATTACTGAACATAATTGGGGCAGAAACAAAATATCACAGAATCACATATTTGAGAAAGTAATTAACTTCTCGTATCGCGGCAGGAAACTGAGTTAACGAACTCTCGACGGGGCACTGCGTTTCTGCCGAAACTTCGGCTGACATTGTGCCCCAGTTGAGCACACATCCTCCCGCGACCCTGAAACCATCCGATTGAAAATGCATTGAAACAAGACAGAAATATACCTTGGCGCGCCAAAAGGGAAATCACAGACTCACTCTCTCTATCTCTCACTCAATTCCACAAAAAACGAGTTCTTCCATCTTCTTTTTTTTTTTAGACATGAGGCTTTTCCAGGGCGCCACGGACAAAGAACTCTCAGAGGGAACGTGTCAGTGTTTTGAAAACTGCTGCACAGGAGAATATTGCTATGGCTATATTACAAAAGCAGGGGCACGAGTGCACACACACACACACACAGAGAGAGAGAGAGAGAGAGAGAGAGAGAGAGAGAGAGAGAGAGAGAGAGAGAGAGAGAGAGAGAGAGAGAGAGAGAGAGAGAGAGAGAGAGAGAGAGAGAGAGAGAGAGAGAGAGAGAGAGAGAGAGAGAGACACGCGCAGGCAAACAAACACATATGCACTCGACAGTACATAAACAACACACACTCAATATCTCACAGGTGAAAGCTTTCATTCCCTCCGCAGAAGCCTCAGGCAATGAGCTCGCTCGCGCCCCAGCAAACAGAGCGTGAACTTTCTTTCTTTCTCTCTCTCGCTCTCTCTCTGCTCTGTGTGTTTGCGTGCTCGCTCATGTGTGTGTGTGTGTGTGTGTGTGTGTGTGTGTGTGTGTACATGTGTGTGCGTGCCAACAAGGAGCTCCACACGGAGGGGCAGATCAGAGGAGAACACGGGTGGAGAGGAGAGGAACAAGGGAGGTCAGAGCAAAGACAGCGCAGAGGTAACAGGGGAGATCAGAGGCAGCCGAGGAGACGACAAGCAACGGAAGAGAAGAAAAAGAAAGCGGGCAGAGAGGATGTGTGTGTGTATGGGGGGGGGGGGGGGGGGGAGGAGGGGGGGGGGGGGTCTGAGCGAGGCACAGAGGACAGGATGGAGGTGAGGACGGAGCTGGGAAGGGCACGGATTTAAAAAAAGGGTGAAAAAATCAGGCCGAGAGAGGAGATGGAGGTTGTGGATGTGGAGGACACCTGGTATCAGTGGTGGGAAAAGTACTCATGTTTTACTTGAGTAAAAGTGTCAATACTGCTCTGTAGGTAAAAAAAATACTTGGGTAAAAGTAGGAAATTGGCATCAAAATGTACTTTAAGTACCAAAAGTAAGTACTCGTTATACGGAATGTGCCATTTCAAGGTTTTTATCCCACGATTTTGTAACCCATTTTTTCACCCAGTGCCAATTGCCTAAGCTGTAATCCTGGGCTCTGCTCTCCCTCTGCCGCACTTGGGGTGTACAATCATCTTTTGAAAGCAGCCGATCTACAAGCTCACAATGTAGATGGGCTATTTTCAAATGGCCGAAATGTATTATAGGTCTGACGTTGTTAATGCATGTTTTGCAATAATAATCAAAATCTACAAAGTAACTACGTAGCAACTAACGTTTTCAAATAAACTTACAGTAGTGGAGTAAAAAGTACAATATCTGCATCCGAGATGCAGCGGAGTAGAAGTAAAAATATTGGAAATACGCAAGTAAAGTACAAATACCTCAAAGGTGTACTTAATTACAGTACTTGAGTAAATGTACTGTACTTAGTTCCTTTCCACCAGTGCAGGACACCTGGTGTGACAGGGGCCCCTGCTGCATGCAGACAACATCTGTGTTATCCCAGCCAGGTCAGAGCAGGCTGACCACAGAACCACAGAGTCCCCCCCTGTGGGTCCTGCTTGGGACCTGCATGCCAGCCCTCCGACATAACCTCCACTCAATCTCCACTGTCCCGTCTGAATTCAGGCAATAGCAAGGAGCTTGTTCTGCACGCTTGTTTGCCATTGTGTAAGCTGTAATTGACTTGCACACATAGAAACACACTATAACCGTCCACGCACGCCAGCACAAACACCGTGCTGTCTGTGTGTTTGTGTGTCTGTGTGTACTGTTTTACTGTGGTATATACTGAGTATATATATATATATATATATATATATATATATATATAAATATATATATATATATATATATATATACACACAGACACACACACACACACACACACACACACACACACACACACACACACACACCCACACATACATGTGCTTGTAGATCAGCTATTTTTTTGTTGTTGATAAAAACGATGAATTGCCCAAATGTGGAGATGACATCACAGACTGGCCTGTGATGCTATTGTATAATACCATTCACTCTATAGCTTCCCAACAACCTTCCCAAACAGCCGCGCCTCTCGTAGTGTTTCCTCAGCTTTGTCTGTTCTAATACCGCAGTGTGTTCACATATGGGGACATACCAAGTACTGTAGTGTATGGACAGTATGTCAGGTATGTAATCATTATCTAACCAGGGAAAAAAGAAACATCACATCGAGGTATGAATGGAACGCCCTGATGTCATTATCCATTAACGGTCTACGTGACTCAATGGCTGCTTCTTTCAAAACTTTAAAAAGCATCTGTCAGAAAACTGCAAGTGGACATAGATGTTGAGTCCCCTTGAAATGAGAGGTATTACACTGCCGCCAATGTTCTCTTTTCCTTTTTCTATAGCAGTTTCTATGACTATTTGTATTTGTTTATTGTGTCATATTGAATCCCCTTGAAATGAGAGGTCTTACACTGCCACCAATGTTCCCTTTTCCTTTTTCCATTTTCTAGTATTTCTTTCTTTATACATTTTTTTGCTACAGTATTAGTATTTTGCTGTTGCCGGTGGAAACCTTGTACTGTATGTCCAAAAACTATTTTCTTCTGTGCGACAGTCTTGTGTGATGAAGTAGGGCTTTACTTTATGAAAAAACATAAAAGATTGAAACTTGGAGATACAAGGTTTCTGCCTGACAGTGACGATTTGTTGATGACATGTATTATTGTGTTAATATTCTACACTCTGTTCATGAATTGAAAACATGGGACCACAATGGAAACAAGTCCCCGTGTTATCCTTTTGGCCCAAGTGTCTGTGTGTTAATTTTTGTACAATCAATCAATCAATCAATCAATCAATCAATCAATAAATAAATAAATAAATAAATAAAAACTAGGGATGCACATCTGTATCGGCCAGATATTTGCAGTTTTCGGTCAAGATTGGCATCGGCTAATAAAGCTGACATTAACCGATGGCAGTAGCTGATATTCATCTGTTATCTGTTGTGCTGGCTATGTTGGTGTATTCGTTATCTGCCGCCTACCAAGCTGTAGATTCTGAACCGCTATTTCTTATAATATAATAAAGATGTATTTGTTTCCCTGGCATAAAAGGGGGAAATACATATATAAATAAATATCGGCATAAATTGTTATTTTAAACATCAGTATCGGTATCGACCAAGACTTTCCATATCGGTGCATCCCCAATCAAACATATTTTGAGTCCTGGCCAAGAGAGCTAGGGCCAAAGCAGTACAGGCAAACAGGGAATGACAGAAGTAATGTTCTGTTGTTCAGCTTCTACTCTGGGACTTTGTAAGGTCAGGTTTTGGGGTTGCAGGATTTAACTGACAGTCGTGAATGAAATACATCACATTCTCACCATCCAACAAATGCAGGGACATCAACGATGGGCACTTCTTTTGGCAGAAACCCATCGACTTTGAATTGCGCCTGTGATACTTTGAACCTTTTATTTTACCGTACTCTGCCTTTCACTGACTGATTTCAAATAGTACTTTCTCTCAACTCTTACATTTGGTTCAAAGACAGTTTTCTTCAGAATTTTCTGCTTTTGAAATCCAGAATAACTGCTGCCATTCAGTTCACAATTTCTATAGAATTTACTTTCAATAAAGTATTCAGGGGGAGAGGGAGAGGGAGAGGAGAGGAGAGGGAACAATTGTTCGTTTGTGAACAATAAAATGGCTTGTGTTTAACTTTCACAGTTGGGACTCCCTCTTTCCCAGGTGTTTCTCCCAGGTGGGCGTGGCTTTGAGGTTAGGTTTTAGGCATAATTTCTGTTAGGGTTAGGGTTAGTCAAAGTGTTTGTGAGGTTAGGTTTAAGGTTAGGTTTAGGCACAGTTTTACTGAGGTTAACGTTAGGTATAGGCATATACCGGTATAACCGAGAGACAGCCGCTGATACGAACGACCTACGGCCTGGTCGCGACCTAGGCCACGACCTGGAGGTCGTAGGTCCCGGTTCTGGAGGTCGTAGTTCGCGGTACATACTTGTTAGGTCGCGGCCGGTCTAGTTTCGCGACCCCCGGCCGTGGTTGCGCCACCTCGGTCGTCCCCGGGCCGTTGTTGCGCGATCGGGCCGTTGTTCAGCGACCTGGGAAGTCCGCGGTCGTATTTAAAAGGTCTTTTTGCAGAATATTCTAGAGCAGCAGCGCTATTCAACCTTTTGAAGCTTGTGATTGGCTGAACCGGAGGTAGGAAGCGCTCCATTGTAGTCACTTGGACCACGCGAGGTGCACCAAAACCTATCCTTAACCCTAACCCCAACTCTAACTCTAACCCTAACCTTAACCCTAACCCCAACTCTAACCCTAACCCTAACCCTAACCCTAACCCTAACCCTAACCTGCCGACACTGAGTAGCTAACCTGCCGACGCTGTTGAAAACGAGCGCTCCTTCCCTTAGCAAGCGTAGAGTTTCTAAACTCGCGTCCCTTCCCTTAGCAAGCGTAGAGTTTCGATCGCGGCGCTCCTTCCCTTAGCAAGCGTAGAGTTTCTAAACTCGCGTCCCTTCCCTTAGCAAGCGTAGAGTTTCGATCGCGGACTTCCCAGGTCGCTGAATTACGACCGAGATCGCGCAAAACCTCCAGAACCGGGACCTACGACCTCCAAGTCGTGGCCTAAGTCGCGACCAGGCCGTAGGTCGTTTGTATCAGCGGCTCTTGCTGGTATAACCATGCCCACCTGGGTGAAACACCTGAGAAAAAGGGAGTCCCATTCGCGACTAACATTATCGCACGGATGTGACAGTGTACCTGTGGCGTGCGTGAGGCCCCAGACCTCCTGTCCGTAGACGTCCGTCTTGTTCCAGACCACGCGGTGCACCAGGCCCGGCGCGGCCGGGTACCAGCGCTGGTAGAGCCGGCCCTGGACGGAGGCGCGCACGTGCACCTTGGCCAGGCCGCCCAGTGGGGACACGGGGGAGGAGGGGGACGGCGGCGTCAGCAGGACACGCAGCAGGGACAGGTAGCCCGCCGCCCGCGTGCTCAGGTAGCTCAGCCTCACCAAGGAGCCCGGGATGGCAACCTCCTCCTGGACCGCCTGCACACAGGATAGCGGACACAAAAAGATAGGAAACTTCGGTCAATATGTAATAATACCTCTTAGTAATACCAATTGGTATTGTTGCGACCGTAGGCCGCATTTACTATGAAAACATGCAGCTCATGTGCGTCAGTCAGTCAGTCACCTCATGTCACGCTCCATATATGGCCAAGACAGAATTCATTTGCAAATATATGGAGATCCCTGATGTCAACAATATTAAGCCCATATCTGGGAACGCCCATATATGGACATATTTATGAGTCAGTCTCTGTTGTTTCAGTGCGACCTCAGGGCGTCTTACTTTTAAACTACCCAGCAAAAGATAACAAACTCCGTCCATCATATCTCCCCTTTAATAATACCAATTGGTATTGTGTTCTATATCATTTTTATTGTTGATTAAATGACCTACACTATAGGCTACTGTTCTGCTGGCATTCACTCTCGTTTTGGGCTTCCCTGAGTTTAAAATTAACAAAGTGTAAAAATACACAAATGCCCGATGCATACAAGCTTTACCTCGTTGTAAAGGTGACTAATCAACAATTAAAAATTATATAAAAACACAATAACGCTATTATTTAAAGGGGAGATATAATCGACCGAAGTTAAGTTTCCTAACTTTTTGTGAGCAGATTAGATAAAAAGTTGGAAGTTATATAATGTGCACTGCGCGCTATAATGTGCACTGTGTTAATTATGATTGGCAGGAACAGGATTAAATATTTCATGCAGTACAACAGGCAGAGCCGATGTGTGGGTGGTTTCTCAGCAAAATGGTAAATTGACTGCATATTTACTGTAGATAGTGCCTTTCTCCAAAGAGTTTACAATATTAATAATAACTTTATTTGTATAGCAAACAGGGGTTACAAGGTGCTGAACAGCAATTGGAGCATGAAGTATCTAATTAAAACATGTAAATTTAAGCATACGGATAAGGAAATATCACAGCTAACACAAGCTCTAAAGAGCAATAAGAGTCAGGAACATTTTAGGAGAGGAGACCAAACAAATTACAATTGTCCACACGAAACACAGTTTAAGTGCAGACATCAGATAGTGCCTTTCTCCAAAGCGTTTAAAATATTAATAATAACTTTATTTGTATAGCACTTTTCAAAACAAGGGGTTACAAGGTGCTGAACAGCAATTGGAGCATGAAGTATATAATTAAAACGTGCACATTTAAAAGCGTATGGATAAGGGAATGTCAGAGTCAACATAAGTTCTAAAAAGCAATGAGAGTAAGACACATTTTAGGAGAGGAGACCAAACTAAATGTAATAGTCCACACGAAAAACACTGTATTTAGGCCTAGAATTATTGAATGCTTTAACCAGTGAAAAATAGCAGATATACAAGCTCACAGCACGGCACCGAGTGCCGCGCTGTGAGCTTGTAGATCTGCTATTTTTGAAAAAGTCGTGAAAATGTGTGCAAATCTCTGAATATATGTATTTTCAAAGCGGACGTTTGTAACTCAAATCTTGCTTCTGGGGGTCCCTGGAACTAAATATTTTGAGATGGGGGTCCGTGGCCAAATACATATCATTTTGGGGGTCCTTCACATGAAAAGGTTTGAGCACCACTGACACAGTAGTCTCTCAAGAACAGACTAACCGAACTCCAGTTAAGTGAAAAGGACCTTTTCTTTGACGATGGCCAGACAGATTGCTGACATAGAAACATAGGTTTTTCCAAAAAACTTAGAAGGATTCAAAAGACACTTATAGAATCAGGTCAAAATTCTAATTTTCACAATTTTTCAAAAATAGCAGATTTACAAGCTCGCAGCGCGGCACTCGGTGCCGCGCTGTGAGCTTGTATATCTGCTATTTTTCAATAGTTAAAGCATAAAATAATAATACACAATACTGTGTACCCGTTCTGAATGGGTTAAGTGTCCACATCAACAATTACAAACATACAATCACCATGCAATTCACAATCACACATGCATGCACCGACAGCGGAGGAAACCATGCAAGGCACAAAGCGCTTCATTGGGGCTCAAAGTTCAAACCAGGAACCATCCGATTCCAAGACGGCCGCTCTCCCCTCGAGCCACTGCTGCCCCAACAGCAAGACCTTTCCCGCTCACTTAGATCAGGAAGTCTGACAGGAAATCAGTTTGAACATTCCCTAAAGCATCCTGGACAACGCCTCACCAGTCCTATAGAGTCATCTTGACACTTCTTCCTCCTTCTCGCTCCCAAGCAATAAACTCAGAGCCTCACTCCCTGCTTTCCTCCACAGTCTGAAAACACACCTCTTCGGTCTCTCACCCCCTAGCACTCCTCTCTCCAACGTATCACTTCTTGTCCTCTATTTTGATATGCTATAGTATGCACATCTTTGTTGGTTAATATGGTTTATATTTAGTTATTAATGTGGTTGTCATAGGCCAGTGTTTCTCAACCTTTTTTCTGCATGGGCACACTTTTCATGACCCAAGAATTATGGGCACACCAACATAATACGGGGGTGTAAATATCATCACTGTCGGGAAGAAACCTTGTATCTCCAAGTTTCAAATGTGTACGTTTCTTTGCAAAGTAAAGCCCTGCTTCATCATACAAGGCCGTCGCACAACAGTAGTGAAAACAGCTGATCTACAAGCACACAACGCCTCGCACCGCGAGGCGTTGTGTGCTTGTAGATTGGCTGTTTTCACTAGTTTAAAATATAATTTTTAAAATGATAAATACAATACTGGCTTTCAAGCAGTTTCAAGGGGCACACTTGATCCTTCTCAAGGGCACACCAAAGGTCCCCAGGCACAGTGGTTGAGAAACACTGCTCCAGCCTATGGCATAGGCAACACACTATTGTATTCGTTCAGAGAATGTTTTTTCCCAGCAAAGTGATCCTGTGTTTTCTAAACTTTCTGAGTGATGTTATCCAGGTTGGGCGGCTGCACAACAAAACTGAAGCTTTTGGTCATTCTTCACTATCATGTTTCTTAACTATCACAATCTATCTAACAATTTATACCAGTAAGACTCCCTAATCGGGAGATAAGTGACCGTTGGTCGCTTATCTCCACAAATAGGCCAAAAGTTTGTTTTACCAATTATTACACTCTATGTGAACATTTACATCAACAAATCCCAAGTACTGGTTTTTAGGGGTGCTGAGTGTGGCGCAGCAGCGTGTCATGCATTTTCTGCAGGGCCTTGTCAATGGCTTTGTGTTCTTGCTGCTTTTTGTTGTTGTTGATCCTCTGGAAGCAGCTGTCGGTAGGACCATATATGGATTCTGTTAGTGTGGATCTCCTAACAGGGCATCATCTGGGATACAATCCCTTTTATGCCCATATATGGAGATCCCTAACATAATCCCTTTCATGCCCATATATGGAGATCCCTAACAGAATCCCTTTTATGCCCATATATGGAGATCCCTAACAGCATCCCTTTTATGCCCATATATGGAGATCACTAACAGCTAACAGAATCCCTTTTATGCCCATATATGGAGATCCCTAACAGAATCCCTTTTATGCCCATATATGGAGATCCCTAACAGAATCCCTTTTATGCCCATATATGGAGATCCCTAACAGAATCCCTTTTATGCCCAGTTGGTTGCTAGGGTAAAAAAACATGGTTGCTATGGTAAACAGTTGGTTGCTAGGGTAAACAGTTGGTTGCTAGGGTAAAACCATGGTTGCTAAGGTGGTTGCTAACGTACACTAACAGACCAGCAACAACAGACTGTTGCCACAGCAACGTACACATGTGGTGTGATGTCATACTGAAGATATATGACATCACACCGTACACAAACAAAGGTGTGACGTGTGACGTGTGACGGACGGACGGCCGGTGGAGGTTTTCATAGTAAACTGCTCCCTGACGGTCGCAATTAGATATCATAATATCTAATATAAATGGTAAGACAGAATTTGTTTTCCCGGCGGGAAACAACACTTGCAATTTCCCAGAATTGCATCTTTCTAGTTTACATTGTTTGTTTTTGATTTCCCACTAATGCTTTTTATTTCGATACATACACAGTAGTTAGACATTTGATGTTTATAAAAAATAGGAATTAAATTCCAAAAAGGTAGCACATCCCCAATGTTTAAATCAGGAGGACAAAGTACTCACATTTCCACTTATTTATTGGCACACACCAAAAAGGAACGCTTACGCGTTTCGGCTAAGAGCCTTCGTCAGAGCTCTTAGCCGAAACGCGTAAGCGTTCCTTTTTGGTGTGTGCCAATAAATAAGTGGAAATGTGAGTACTTTGTCCTCCTGATTTAAACATTGGGGATGTGCTACCTTTTTGGAATTTAATTCCTATTTTTTATGTATATTTGACTTTAGGTCTAGCACTCCATTGAGAAAACCATTGCTGATGCGCACCTTCTTTTTCTTATACATTTGATGTTTACTTTGATGTTTGACTTATTTGCACTGTACTACTATTGTGTAGTTGTTTGTTAACTAGAGTTCACGCCATTTACAATTGTACTGTATGTCGTTCTGAATAAGTGCCAGCTAAATGCCTGAATTGAAGATTGTAAATTGTCTATAGTTTGCCAGCATCCTAATTATAGTTGGCAGGTACAGGATTAGATACAGTATATCAGACAGAGCTGTTGACGGCCGGTTTCTTAGCACCAAAGTCACTCTGAAAGCTGTGACTTTCTGATGGGAGGAGAGGTGCAAATAGGACCCTAGGGAAGTAGTTTGGAACAGGGGGGGTGCGGAGCCCGGCGGCCCTTAAGAAAATAATTGTGATGGTCCACAGACAGTGCTTTCACGATAATTGGCTAACAAAAAGGCTGTGGTTGTTTAACAATATTTACTTCTAAAATAGGCCTATTTTCTACCCCATTCTTCCCATTATTATATGATGAAGGATATAGGAAATTGTGCTGGTGGTTTAGGCTAGGCTATTTACTGTGGCATTCGACCTGGGTTGTCGATCAGATCACAACAAAAGAAGGCAAGGTGGAGTTTTCATCTTAAATATTAATTAATGAATAACTCTCAGACTTTCTCACGAGTATCTCAAGGATCATTCAATGTCGCAAGATAAAATACAGCCATACTCAATGCTTGTATCGAACAAAACAGTAGTCCTTGATTAAAGGCTTAGAGATTTGTCAGCTAATGTAGATAGATTATTACACGTACTGCTTCTGTTTGCCTGCCACCGGACATCATTAATCATTTAAGCATTATATACTTCATTGTACCGTGAATGTCTGATGAAAACTGCAGATCTACATGTTGTGTTATGGAGAGGAGAGGAGCAATACTTTGACGCCTTGACCCCTGCATACAGTATACCTGTAAATAGAATTCTAAATGTCACCGTTTCAGAGAGAAATGCTTCTCATAGGACCAGCGGCAGACATATTAACTGCATCTGTTATTTCCTCCCATGCTAATGTGACATGATGCGCTCTTGGCGTTCTGTCGGAGGTGCTTGAGGTCTGTGCAGCCCCAGCGCACCAGGTCATCAGTTGGCTCTCAGCAGAACTTATGAGGCTCTTCTGCGCAAATTGCCGCTGGCACCCTGCTCTTAAGGGTAATGAAAAGCTGTCATTTGATTGGCCTGACTGAATCCACCTGCAACACACCCACTGACAATATATTAAGTGAAGAACGCTCTTGTCATAAATTGGACCAATTTATCGCAACAAATGGAATGCAGTTCTGCCCTTAAAGCTAAATAACACTTTGCTAGAGGTTTAGGTTGTATAGTTACACTGCTCTCATGTAACTCTAAATACCGGTGAGATATCTTCAACAGTTTCTCTTGATTAAAAAAACATGATAATTCAAACGTATTCTCCCCGTTGACTTGCATTGCTCCATGAAACAGGTCTTAAAGCACTCTTTTTTTTAGAACTCAAATGAACTTGAACAAAGCGGGATTCTGACAACGCATAACGTTACAAAGCCTGACGCTGCATTTCCTCCGAATAAAAATGTCAACTAAAACTTCCAGGTGATTTTACTATTCCGCATTGAGCAGTGTGTGAAGGCCATTTTCTGCCGACTCAGCGCCGTCCAATTTGCATGGCGATAGGCTGGGAAGCGCTCATGACTCATCCTCGCTAGCGCGCTGCACAGAAGGCTGTGCTCCGCGTCGGCATGGCGCAAAAACATACATGACCGACTGTCAACCTGTCATCCCTGTCTGCCAGAAACGTTTTATGCTGCGCAGGGGTCGTCAGTATGTCCGTGGCTAATACTAAAGGCCCTTTTCCACCGGCAGTGATAACGATGACGATAGCCATAACATATCACAGCGATAATTATGCCTTCACATTGATGTCCGATAAAGTTATCGGACATCAATGTGAAGAGGCGCCAATTAACAGCCGCTAGCGCAGAGCGCACCTCGAGCTGTTTGTCAGAGACCCAGTTCCATATCACTGTGATCTTAACCACATCGTTGTTGATCCTAACGATGTAGTTGTCGGCTATCGTTGTCTGTATCGGTGTTGGGTGGATGCTGCCGATCCACTTCAATTGAAAACCCACTTTTTTAAATTGTTATCGTCATCGTTATCGCTGCCGGTGGAAAAGAGCCTTAAGCCTTGTCCGTGGCAGATTTCTTTCTGTCCATGCCAACATTTTCTGTTTTACACACAATTATAATGTTCTTATTTTGGTTATAAGACCCGATTCCTCAAGTCTCAAGGTTTTCTTCAGAATATATATGACATTGATTTACAACGGCACTATGGCACATTATGAGTCCACTAGTACTTGTGGTCCGCAAACGTTTTATTTGCAAGGACCACCATAACTCTACCATTTGGTTCCATTTGTACACTGTCAGAGTTACAGACCTGTCCTGGGCTATCTCATGTGTTTCTGGTAGTAACGCTCATTTTGTATGTGGCAAAGATTGAATTTTGACAATAAATGACCACCATACTCCAAGTCAACATGGCGACGACCAGTGTCAAGAGGGGGAGTCCCTCTTTAGCAGGTCTTTCAGTCCAAGTGTATCAAAAAATCACCTCGGTTAAGGTGGAGACGACCTCCCGTTGGTCCGACCAGGTTAACATTCACCAGGTTAGCATTCACCAGTGTCAGCAGGTTAGCATTTTCACCAGGTTAGCATTCTTTTGGCACCTCTGCGCAGACAATCACAAGTTTCCGCTGCCTTAACCGAGGTACTTTTTTGATACAATCGGACTGAAAGACCTGCAAAAGAGGGAGTTCAAGAGGGGTGTGAGAATGCTTTGACCAGTGTGGTGTGTGTATGGTACACTATGGTACAGTACCTGGAGCTCCGGTATGACGGGACCCCGCTCGGCACACGCCCCCGTGTATCTGGGCAGAGGCGAGGGCAGCACCAGCGGGTACGGACTCACGACGCTCCGGACGTCGCACTTGGGCAGCGCCGCCTCCTCCCGGGCCATGGTCACATGGTCCAGGACCAGGAAGTTGTTGTTGGGGGTCCAGATGGGGATCGTCTGAGGCAGGAAGGGTGGCCGCTGGAACATGAGGGTCATGGACATGGCCCCCGAGGTCACCAGGTCAAAACTACAGGTTCAAGAACAACAACAGAACAGAGGAGATGTGACTGTGAGCATGACAACACTACTGAACCACTGTGCGTGTGTGTGTGTGTGTGTGTGTGTGTGTGTGTGTGTGTGGGTGTGTGTGTGTGTGTGTGTGTGTGTGTGTGTGTGTGTGTGTGTGTGTGTGTGTGTGTGTGTGTGTGTGCGTGTGCGTGTGTGTGTGTGGAGATAATCTCACGACCACATTTGTTGTACACAATGACACAGAAGTTCCGTACCTTCACTAATTAACACAGTGGTTCTCAACCTGTGGGTCGGGACCCCCAGGGGGGTCCATAAATTATTTTGGGTGGTCCCCAGATGATTAACTTAATGTGCAACATTGTTTTCTCATTCAACAGTAAACAAATCAACATAAAGTTTAAAAGTATAGATCTGCACATTTTTAAGTTGACATTTTAAGGACTTTTTAATACCTCTAAAATGACAAATTAAACATTGGCAAAATTGTCAAATATTAGAGACAGAAATTGTGAAAATATCTGTAGATCTGCTATTTTCACAATAGAACTGTGTTATACAAAATGTAATGCCTCATCTCTTAGTGCTCATCAGGGTAGTTGGGTCCCCAGTTAATACATTTCCTTTTTGTTATTGTTGTAGTTTGGAAATATTTAACTTTAATTTTATGATGGATGTCAAAGGGTCTCAGGCTTACGGCTTCAGACCCAAAAGATCCTTTTGTTGACTCCCCCGGGACATCAAATTATGAATCAATAACCATATTATAGTCATTTAAAATAAGTAAAGGTGTATAGACTGCTGCCTGATATTGCTATTATTATATGTGGTGACTGTTTTTTTCTTAGAGGACCACAATGGAAATAATCCTCAGTGATATCTTGTCTGCTGTATGTTGTGGAAGTAAAGACCCACTGTCACTGCCCTTCCGCACAATAGCATTCGTTTTCCAGGTCCGTTCGGGAAAGTGGATTTGAATTCGCTCAAATAGTGGCTTCAGATCGGGTCTATAGAAACCAAGGGGCAATAAACCCCTTCGCTGGAATTGAAGCACATTTCCGGGGGTTCGTTCAGCCTGCTGTTCCTTTTAATGGCCCAGCAGATGTCGCTATTTCACCCTCTACTGCTGGCAAGACATTATAATCTCAATGTGTCTCAATGAGGTTTTGGGTGAACTTTACAGTTGATTTCATTACCTTAGTAAACCTTTTCATAAACACCTTATGTTTTCAAACTTTAGTTTTAATAAAATTAATGATAAAGTATCGTATGTCGCTAGGGTTTCTAGTTGTTACTACCGAGAGAAGACCTGCCCTCGCAGCGTTTTCAGCCAATAGCATTACTTTCCGTTTTGCATTTTGGACTGGATTTCAACCGGGTATAGAAAGATTTCAAATAAGCAAAATGGGCTTAATTTGAGGTTAAATCTATTAGAAATGGCATGACGCTATGTCCCTATCTTTTCACGTTCTATGGCAGAAACCAACAGGTGATGTGACGTCACGTCCGTTTATGTTATACGGCCTATGGTGCGTTTATGAGTGTGCAGCCACACGGTACTGTACCTGCCGTCCTGCCTGCTGACGGTGAAGCCATACTCTGGGTGCTGCAGGAAGGTGATGTTGACGCCCACCAGAGGAGAGCCGTCTTGTAACACCACACTACCTCTGATGACAGCCACACGACTAGAGACAGAGAGAGAGACAGAGAGAGAGAGAGAGAGAGAGAGAGAGAGAGAGAGAGAGAGAGAGAGAGAGAGAGAGAGAGAGAGAGAGAGAGAGAGAGAGAGAGAGAGAGAGAGAGAGAGGGTGATGATAGGGGAGAGAGAGGGGGGGTTGGTCAGAACAGAGCATCAATTGAGTATGGCAAGGTATGGAAGCTGCCATACCTTGGCTCCAGGGGGAAAAAATAAATAAAAGTACTTCTTAAAATAAATTAAAAAATGTCTCTATGACTATCTGCATTGATTATTTTGTTATAAATTCACTTTAAACTACAATGCAAATTAGAACGAAATGATTGCTTTCACCAGGTATTATATTCTCCACACTTGTATCCTCCCTAACCATTTGTCCCTATCTTGACAAATGGTTTATTCCCCGGTTCAGTAGGTCAGCACAGGCGCAATGTATTATTGTTAATTAACAGCAGCGGCATCATTAGTAATCATCAGCATCATGCCTGTTGCTAAGGTACGGCAACATGACAGGTGTCAGCAGTCATGTTGCCATTTGCTGAACTGACACCACTGGGTCAGAAATAGAGAAACAGAGAGACAGAGAGGGAGAGGTATGGAGGTTTTCCGGTTCATGGGGATTGACAGCGTGATGGTTGTGGAGACATGGGACCTCAGACGAGACGTCCTTGTAACCCGACAAGAGACAACAGCTCTATTCAACTCTCTCCCTCTCTCCCAGACAGCCACCACTTCCTGCCTGGCACCCGCAACAAACCTGCCAGGGTTGGCCAGCGGACAAGCGCCATAAATACAGCCGACGCTCGCAGCGACATGTCACATAAAGAAATACCCTTTTAACACACGCACACATGCATGCAAGCACACAAACGCACACGCACCGTTCTATCTTGAGTGTCTTAATTAGCCACGCCCACTGCCACACGCATCGCGGAACGTTTCGAAGCATTCCCGCTGATATTTCCGGTAAAGTGTGAAATAGGCTGTTTAAACTGGGGGGGGGGGGGGGAACAGTCGAACCGATAAAATGGAGACAGATGGATTTAGGATGACTCACACACACACACACACACACACACACACACACACACACACACACACACACACACACACACACACACACACACACACACACACACACACACACACACACACACACACACACACACACACACACACACACACACACACACACACACACACACACACACACACTGATGGATACTATCTGCTCCGCCGGGAGGAGACAGCAGGGTTGCTCTGCGTGACCGCGTCGGCCCCGTTTGTTACTTTTGGCCCCCGAAAGCACGCCATCGATTTCCCCTTCCGAAAAAACAACGTCATGCACATAATTAATTTATTTGTTTATTGTAAAAGTGAGCGAGGCGAGGCGGGGGTTTGGAACAGGGTCAGTGGGAGGGTGTACCCGGCCATTTCTCAGCGCGACACATCACTTCTCTTCTTCTTTTTTTTTCTCCTTTTTTTCTGGTCCGAAACTTTCTGGGTCACGGTGCCAACAAGATATATTCCCCTCCTCATCTCTGGCGTGCCGGCCGAGAGGGCACTGAAATATTTATGGGGACACCTTTATGAGTGGTGTGTTACCGCGTGACACACACCAACATAAATATAGCAGGAAACAAACAGCGGCCGCTTGTACTCTGACACTAAGACAGGCTGAGGACCATGTACTGTACCAGCATGCACTGGGCTCTGGTCCCTGAAGGAACACAGGGATCCAGTCCCTGGAGGAGCACGCACGTGTCCGCGCGCACACGCACGCACACACACACACACACACACACACACACACACACACACACACACACACACACACACACACACACACACACAAACACACAAACACACACACACACACACACACACACACACACACACACACACACACACACACAGGTTTGTACTATACTCGTGAGGACGTCCGACATTTTAGGAAGACGATTCTATGAACGGCAATCTTTCGCTTTTTGTTTTTGGACCGTAAGTCCATCATAGTAAAAAAAAAATTGATCTACAAGCCCACAACGCGCTCTGGGCTTGCAGATCGGCTATTTTTGGGTGCACAACCTCGGCGTGGCAACGAAGCATACATCAGGCATATACTGTAACTCTGACATATATTTTCGTCCATGCCCTTGAACTTCTTTGCGTATTTTTTATATTTTGAAAAAGAAAAAAATCAAAAGGCCATCTACATCGACGCGGTGTGAGCTTGTAGATTTGATTTTTTTTTTTTTTTTTTAAATAGTAGAAAAAGGCAAAGAAGTTTAGCGATAAGGGGAAAGGCATGGATGAAAATCTAGCTCTGCATCTCTAACCCCATTAGCCTAACCTCTAAAGGCCTTATCATAGTCCATTAAGGTGATAGCTCATCACCCCACCCTGGTGTAGTTTTATAGCTATCTCCTAAAGAGGTGAAAAGCTATCTAGGTGATAGCTAGAAAACTACACCAGGGTGGGGTGATGAGCGATCACCTTGGGCTATGATAAGGCATTAAATGTCTAACCCTAACCCCAACCTCAATCTTTCCTTCATTAACTCTAAATCACAAACACGCACACACTCATTGCCACAGACACATGCTAATGAAATGCATGCTCTAGGCTTGGGGGGTGTATATATATACAGTACCTTCCTACTTTCCTGACATTTCACCAGGGTGTACGGTGATATGATGGTATTTGTGTAAAAAATGAATTAAGAGCTGAGCTTCTGGTGATAGAAGTCACTGTATCATGTATGACATTATCTAGCCTGTGTGTAATAGGCAATTAGCCTACTTTAAGACTAGTCTTGCTGGGGTTAACCACTTTCAACCTGGCGTCAGATCAGCTATTTTAGATCTGTTCACTATTTGTCGTACAATGAAGTAGTACTGTATATAGGGCTTAGGTGGTTTGACACGTCTTGCTGGCTTTAAATACTTAAGGCCCATAGAATAATGAATAGCTAGGAAATAAATAAGCAGCCTTCTCCCTGCATACCATCAGTGATCTGAATGGAGATGATGTGGGCTGGTCTGGTGACAGACTGGCAGCTGAATAAATTCATAAATCGCTTTTGTAGTTGGATGTTATCTGGCAATGTTTTCAATATCCCATGCCTGGTCATCTTTAATTGCTTAAACCGATAGACTTACCAGCCTTTATTTTATACCTACAAATAATTATTTTATTGGCTATCAGTTTAATAGAAAGTGCAGCTTTGTTTTTAACGGGATTGACAATCATGGAACATTTTAAATCAAAGAATACCATAATACCGTCTTATTATTTACATCAACTCAGTTGGCATGGCAATAATATATTGAAGCCGAAATTGATACCTCGATTGGCATGCACACTCAGACGCACTCACGCATACGCACACTTGCACGCACACTCGCACACACACTTATACTTACAAACACTTTGTTGCACACATGTACAGTATACTGGCAACGACTGGCATGCACACACAGACGCACAACAACGTTCTCAACACCTGAAAGAGTGGGCGTTTTAAAAGGGGTTAATAAACATGTACCGTATCAGTATGTGCGCTTGTGCGCGTACAGGATGACTCAAGGACACGGTTATGAAAGGAAATTGTTATGCACATCCATTGTAGACGCTGGTGTGTAGGACAAAAACATATACATAACAAGAACAAAAGACGTCCGCACTTCCTCGGTGCAGTCTTCTTTTATTTCTTTTCAAGGACACGGGCGCACACACAAAAGATATGCGAACAAACACACGCGCACATGCATCGTCGGCACGCATCCCACACAAAAACACTCCACAATGCATGGAGCCAGTGTTGATTTTGTCGACTAAAACTGTGATGAAAAATGTTTGTCGACTGCGTTTTTTTTCACTGACGAAAACTAAATAAAAACTAAATAAAATCTAAGCTGTGATGACTAAAACTAAGACTAAATATATTGACAATTTCGTCAACAAAATAAAAACTAGACTAAAACGTTAGGGAGGGACTAGTGGTCATTTTTTGTTTGGTTGCTCTCAGGTGTTGTGTGCTGAAAATAGCAGATCTACAAGATCTACATATCTTGTAGATATGCTATTTTCAGCACACAACCAAGTGTAAAATCGGTCATTGGGGTGCCATCAAGGCCTGCCAAAATACATTTCAGTTGACTAAATCAACTGTAGATTTAGTCGCCTAAAAACATATGATATTTAGACGACTAAAATTAGACTAAAACTAATACTTTTCAGGTGACTAAATTATGACTAAAACTAAATGACATTTTATTCAAAAGACTTATGACTAAATCAAAATTTGCTGTCCAAAAACAACACATGCATGGAGCGCAAACAACAAGCCTCTCACCTGGTGTCGAAGGGCACCTCTCCGGGCAGGGTGTGCGTGGCGGTCTTGCCCAGCAGGAAGCGCACGCGCTGGTAGAAGCTGTGCGTGTGCGGGCTGGCGGCGGGCGCGGGGGGCGCGGTGGGGGGCGGGCCGTTCCTCTGCAGCAGGGCCAGCGGGTCGGCGGAGCCCTGGCACAGGGCGTCAGAGCCACAGCTCACCTGCTCACAGCAGTCTGGGTCCACACAGTCCACCAGGCCATCTGAAACACACACACACACACACAGAGATTTGGAGGACCCCTTGTAGTAACTCTGAGGACCCCCTAGGGGTCCAGGACCCCCTGTTGAAGACGCCTGCGTTATAGTATTTTGAATAAAATTGAATTTAGTTTTAGTCGTATTTTAGTCATCTGAAATGTTTTAGTGCTATAGTCTAGTTTTAAAGTCTAAATATCGTTATAGATGCTGGTCGACTAAATCTACAGTTGATTTAGTTGCGCTCTGAAAATAGCTGATCTACAAGCTCACAACGCGTTGCAAAAAACGAATTCGTATTATTATAATTCTGAGGAAATCGACATTCTAGAAGGTTGTTGAGTGAGGAAAAAAGCCATTTTCATGACCGTCTCTGAAGTCTGAAGTTTAAATCTACCCATGAAGGTGGATTCTGTTTTTCAAAGGGAATGGAGTGGTTTCTTGCCATTTGTGAGTTTCTGCAAAAATACTCTCCATTCTCCATAAAGATTTGAAAGGCAAAACAGGGAAAGAAACCTCTGGAAAAAAATGCTTTTGGAGGACATTTTCATGAAAAGAGCAGTAAAACCTGAAGACTTGAAACGGCACATATGTAAATGCTCAATCCTAACCTGTTTTCCAAAATTGTAGGTTTAACGGTTCCTAACTCCTTTATCTTTTAAATCATTAAAACAACAATTTCTCTTGGGTGGAGCTGGGAAATTGTCCTCATGCACAATGTCCATTTCTCAAATTCTACTATACTTGTGGGTGACCAGCTTTTAGAGCAGGGTTCCCCAATAGGCGGCCTGTGGGCCATTTGCAGCCCACGGGGGGGTTCTGTCCGGCCCCCACCAACCGCAGTCAAAAATAAAAAATATATATATTTTGGTGGAGTAGTGAAAGTTACAGGTATGATGGGTGCGATATGAAACGTAAGCTTACCATAATCACAGTAATCCTTAATCATTTTCAATCATATTCAAGGGCTTTTGGAGAGAAATGAGACAGACACAGAGTACTGCAGAGGGAAAGTGTGTGTGTGTGTGTGTCTGTGTCCAGCTGATGCCAGTAAGTAGTTGACAGCCCCTTGTTAATGGATCAAAGGAAGGCAAGCACTGTCAACTAGCTGCTGTTAATACAGATGCATACTTTTCAAGCAGACTGGTTAATTGGTTCTTAACTTATTTTGTTTCAACTTTAAGGAGTGTATTTCTCATAATAATTATAATAATGGTGGTATAAGAGCAGCAACAACACTAGTATATCTTAACGCTGGAGTAGCGGGAACGCCTTCGTCACCCCCCACAATGATCTGGCCCTCGGCTTGGTACCCTAGACATAATTCTGCCCTTGGAGAAAACGAATTGGGGAACCCTGTTTTCGAGTGTCAGCCCTGAGATTGGGGTGTCGGAGTTCGATCCTCCGGCTGGGTCATACCAAAGACTATACAACACACACACACACACACACACACACACACACACACACACACACACACACACACACACACACACACACACACACACACACACACACACACACACACACACACACACACACACAGCATCAAGGGGTTGGATTGGGGGGAATAGGTCCCTGCGACATACTAGCGTTATGTCCAGGGGATATACTTGTATATGACTGGGAATGTTCTTGTACATCAAGCCGCCTCATGCCGCATGGCTAAGACACAAATGTTATTTATCGTTGTTGTCGGGTGGAAACCTTGTATGTCCAAAACCGTTCGTTTTGTATTTATCATTTTAAAAATGAATTAAACTAGTGAAAAAGGCTGATCTGCAAGGCGTTGTGTGCTTGTAGATCTGTTGTCTTCACTTGGAGATAGGAGGTTTCTGCCCGACAGTGACTTTATGCAGATGCGTTTGATGTTTACCTGGTGTCCTAGTTACTTTGTAGAACTTAATTGTTTTCTTTGCGCTCTACTTAAGTACAGTAAGTGGCCATTTACGCTGCCATTTGTTGAACAGGTTCATGGCATGTACTCTGATCTTACACTTCCAAGTCACTCTGGGTAAGAGCATCTGCTAAATGCCTTAATTGTAATTGCACAGCAAGAGTTGACATGTAAATTACCCCACACAGACTTAAATGCACGTGTCGCATACGCACCACACAGAGTTGACAAAGCACACACACACACACACACACACACACACACACACACACACACACACACACACACACACACACACACACACACACACACACACACACACACACACACACACACACACACATTCACGCATGAGACACAGCACACACACACACGTGCGACAAGCAAATTATGAGGTGGTTCGTTTGTTGCAAACAAGCCGTCCACTTAAATCTGCACTGTTCATTTAATCAAGACATTAAACAGTTATTAAACACAGGCAGCGGGGAGAGTGAGACAGTGCGATATGGGGGGAGAGAGGGATAGTTAGCAGAGGGAGAAGGTCACGTGCACGCACACACGCACGTCGCACGCAGGCACACACACACACACGCGCACAGTGTAAGAGCTGTCCAGACGTACAGATTTGTAGAGCTGGTCAGTGAGCCATGGACTCCACACATCACTCTCATCACACTCAGCAGACTCCATCAAATGTGAACGACACGGACGCATCGTGAAAACATCACGCGGCCACAAATCACACCCATATCGCCGGTGTCGCTCCACTGGGCCTTTTCACGGCAGCCATATTGACATAAATATAGTGCCATTGTGTAATGTCACTCCCTTCACAGGTGTTACCAATGATACTAATTATCCACAGGAACCCAGGACACTAGTGCCCGTATCCTGGGGCAAACTGTTGCCCAAAATAGTGTAGTGTGGTATAGAGGGAATAAAGGAATGGGCCAAGGACAATAAGAACTAGAAGCAGTGCTCTTCCGAGCACAGGTCTCCACCAGGCCACACAAATCGGCCTGTTATAGCGCCACCATTAGGGCCATTTGAAAACTTTGGGGCAGAGGTTCTGAATTGGCATCCAGGGAGTGTGTGTGCTCATTTTGGCAGCGACCGGGCCAACGGCGCCGGAGATTAGCTGTACACAAACTGGGAGGACGAATCGGCCTGTTATAGCGCCACCATGAGGGCCATTTGAAAAATTTGGGGCAGAGGTTCTGAATTGGCATCCAGGGAGTGTGTGTGCTCATTTTGGCAGCGAACGGGCCAACGGCGCCGGAGATTAGCTGTACACAAACTCAGGACGAATGGGCCTGTTATAGCGCCACCATGAGGGCCATTTGAAAAATTTAGGGCAGAGGTTCTAGATTGGCATCCAGGGAATGTGTGTGCTCACTTTGGCAGCGACCGGGCCAACGGCGACTGAGATTAGCTGCACACAAACTGCGAGGACACACACACGGACGGACACACGGACACACGGACGGACGCACGCACGGACGGACGGACGGAGGGGAAAACATACTCTCCCCTCAGCCTTCGGCTGGTGGAGACAATAATAGATAACATGGATAATAATATGGACACCACAATTTAGAGGGAGTATTTCTTTTGTTGTTGTGGTTGTACATTTGCACAAACCTGACAATTGTCCGCTGCATTTAATCCTAACTGTTTGGAGCAGTGGGCGCAAACGGATCAGTGGTGGAAAAAGTACTCACATTTTATACAGTACTTAAGTAAAAGTATCAATACTGTAATGTATAAATACTCTGTTACAAGATAAACTCCAGAATTCAAAATGTACTCAAACAAAAGTATTTGTATCAAAATGTACTTAAAGTACAAAAAGTAATAATAGCATGATAGTATAAGTAATAATAATCCAAATCTGCAAAGTAACTAGTAACTTAAGCTTTCAAATAAACGTAATTGAGTAAAAGTACCATATCTGTATCCGAGATGTAGTGGCGTATAAGTAAAAGTTTTGGAAATAGGAAATACTAAGTAAGTAAAGTACAAATACCTCAAAATTGTACTTA
Source organism: Nannobrachium achirus (assembly GCF_963921795.1). NCBI lineage: Eukaryota > Metazoa > Chordata > Actinopteri > Myctophiformes > Myctophidae > Nannobrachium > Nannobrachium achirus. The sequence goes on along the minus strand of NC_137824.1, from coordinate 34,055,623 downwards.
AAGCTGTACTGTGGAAGCTGCTCAACTAGTGGTCAGTAGCGGTATTGCTTTTTTCGGCCGGAGTCGCCGCGGACCACCGGAACGGGGGTCCGCGGACCACCGCGGCTGTCGCGAGCACCTCCGCCTCGCCGATACGATTCCGTAGAGCCGTCTCCCATCATTTTTAGACCAGGATTGAGGGAGTAGCAAGCAAGATTCCTTCACCAATGTAAACACAGTTGCTGAGGGAAGCTACTTCCTTTAGAGACAGCAGGACTCGCTGTGATTGGCCGGTGGTGTATGATCGGCGCTGTGATTGGCCGGTAGTGTATCATGTGGGAGATGACATCATTTTGCCGGGAAATTCTCCCCCCCTCACAACTCATAGAAAACATATAAAGAGAAGGCTTCAGAAGCTGAAAATAACAGAGTGGGGGTTCTAACACTTTAGCGATTTAACAGTTAGGACAATTTTAAGATTTGTTTTATAAAAAAAGTTACATGGTATAACTTTAAGTAAATGTACTTAGTTACTTTTTTACACTACTTTGCTTCAATACATATAGGGGCCAGGGCACGAACCAGGGACCTTCTGTATCCCAGGCTCTACCTACTCAGGTACCACCCTTTGTCAAGTCCCGCCCGTTGTCCCGCCCCTCTTCACACCCATTGGTTGCTGTGTCTTGGTGGGACATTCAGTGGGACACTCCATCCACTACCATTTTAATTCAGTTGCTTCGTATTGTTATTCTGTGTGTTTAATTCTAATTTCAAACTTGGTTTCAGCAAAATGGATCTGCTCAGTGGCAGTATAGTGACTCAGCATGTTTTTAAATGTTTTTATTTCTCCAAAAAATATGTTTTAGCAAATTCAGCATAAAAAAGGCGGAACCAGGGCGGGACAAGGCAGATAGAGCCTGCTGGTTGGTCAGTCAGGGTCCAACCAGAAGGCTAACAAAGGGTGAATTCAGACATGGTCGCCTCAGGTGGACTCATTCAGTCAGCTAAGTATACACTGTAGGATTTAAGTGGTTAAATCCTACAGAGACCTATACACTTTGTTGTTAATTCCTATCATTGGTAACACCTACACAGCTATTCCTGTCAATATGGCTGCTGCGAGGTCTATTGTGCTGAATAAAAAGTTCATGGTAAACAATGAGCTGGTCGGGGGGCAGCGGGGGGGCTGAGGGGCGCCGGCGCCGGCTGGCATTTCTGTTTCCCCATTTCACGGCCGCGTGTGAAAAGGCAGGAAATGGAGCTGACATTTAAATGTATCTGACCGCCGAGACCAGGGGAGTGAAAGGCCAACAATAGTCTATTATAACCCGGTTAGACCGGGAACGTATGCTGTCCTTGATAGATTTTAACCGCTTTAACCATCGTTTTATGCTTTAACCAGTGAAAAACAGCAGATATACAAGCTCACAGCGTGGCACCGAGTGCCGCGCTGCGAGCTTGTAGACCTGCTGTTTTTGAAAAATCGATCAAAATGCGTGAAAGTCTTTGAATATGCCGACCCGATTCTATAAACGTCTTCGAAGTCCTTCTTCGAAATCGGTGGTTCTCAAACTTTTTCATGTCAAGGACCACCAAAATTACATGTATTTTGGCCGCGGACCCCATCTCAAAATATGTTGTTCCAGGGACCCCCCCAGAGGCAAAGATTTGAGTTACAAAAGTTTGCTTTGAAAAAAATATATATTCAAAGATTTGCAAACATTTTCACGATAAAAAAATAAAATAGCAGATCTACAAGCTTGATCTGCTATTTTTCAATAGATAAAGTATAAACTAATCCCAGGTCCTAACGGGATAACCTCAGTGCGGTGGAGGAGCGCAGCGCGGCGGCCTATATTTCAACAAGACGACGCACCACTTCACATTCACAGCATAACATTAATTGCATTTTTATTCTTTTGTTCTCGCAAAAGGAACGCGGGACAAAAGAGACATACTGTAGATTATTCCGAGGGTATTGTCCTTGACGGGGGAACGCATTATTATGCTGTCCTATTTTCTATGATTACTGCAGCCCCGGCTCAGAAAAACTGCAAAGTGGTTTATTTTCTCCCCCACCCCACCCCCCAAGTATGTATAAGCTAAGTAACAGTGATTGGGTTATATAGATATAAAGGGTTCTGGTTTTTAAATATGCAAGCGTTTTTTTTTATGCGATTAAGCTGGACGGGGGAAATGTGAAAGTCTTGCGATATCAGTAGGGAAATGTTGATTCTTGTGGCAAATATTTATTTAATTCATCAAGGGAATTGCGTAATAACTTTTATATGGATGTTGCATTTTTTAAAACTCTTTCATATATGTATGAGAGAGTGCGGGCGTGTGCGTATATTGTGTGTGTGTGTGGGTGAGCGCGCGTGAGAGAGAGAGAGAGAGAGAGAGAGAGAGAGAGAGAGAGAGAGAGAGAGAGAGAGAGAGAGAGAGAGAGAGAGAGAGAGGAGTAGACTGTCAGCCTTGACAATCAGCACTTTGGAGTCTTTTCTTTGATGAAAACAGGATCACGTCGGCCATCTCTCCCATCCAGAAAGGGGGGAATAATTGAGCAGCTCCTCAAAAACCTTGTCTTTATTCTGTGATTGCATATGATAGCATCTCTCTCCGTCTATCACACTCATTCGCTCATACCCTTCAGATGCAAGTAGGCAACATCACAGTCTGATGATTGTCTGAGACAGGGGCGTCAATTGGGTATGGCAGGGGTATGCAGCTGCCATACCCTGGGTCCAGGGGGGAAAATAAAAGTTACTTTTAAATATAAATCCATGCATGTCTCTTTGTCTATCTGTGCTGGTTGTTGTTAAATTACATTAAAATAACTACAAATGCAAGATGTAACAAAATGGTCACTTTAACAAGGTATTATAATTATGCACAGGTGCAATTCATTATTATTAATTGTGGCACGTTTAATAACATGCCAAGTTTAGCTGCACTTGAACAACCGTTCTAGGCTGCCATATCCTAGCCTCGCAAGCCATCCCGAGTTACGTCATCACCAATGTGCTTCCTTTCTCGGTCTGGTATCCCTCCCATCGAGTCTCTTTATGAGAATTTGGGTTCTCAATTTCCAATCAAAAGGCTGCATTTTGAGCGAACCCGCCTCACACCGCTCCTGATTGGTCGAGCGGCTGCCACAGCTCTCGAATTTTGTAAACAAACATGGCGGACCCCATGTCCGATGCGAGTTCACAAATCTCAAATAAAAGCTGCATTAAGCGAAGTTTTATCTGAAATCAACTGCATCTCATAACTTAAAAACGAACAACAGTTTGCACCTTTGGAATTTCTGTCTGGAAAAGACATATTTGATGTTCTCCCGACGATGTTTTGATGCGCTGATGACTACTGAATGGACCTGTCAGTCAAAGTGAGTAACTACATCATCGCATAATGCATCGTCTATGGAGAACTCTCAGACTCTCCTTTTGGAGAGTCTGGCTGTTGCGAGGCTAGCCATATCCAGCCCAAGACACCGTAGAAACGGACACCAGTCATGTTGCCATACCTTAGCTTTTTTCTGAACTGACGCCACTGGTCTGAGACAGAGAGAGAGAGAGAGAGAGAAAGAGAACACGCAGCACAGTACAGTAAGGTACAGCATGTGCATCATTATTGCGTACGTGGGAAGAGAACGCGAAAGACGGAAACACAAAGGAAAGTGTGAGCAGACTGCGTGCGGGCTTTGTTAGTCAGACCGAGGCATTATAATCAACCCCAAAGTGGTGGGGGGGAGAAAGACGCAAATGTGCCTTTATGCACGGAAGGCACGTTCCTTCCTCCAGGAGAGTTCATCTATATTCATGCGCCGCATCATAAGAATGTAAAGAGGAAAACAAAATAATTATGGGGGGCAAGGCGGAGGGGAGGGGGAGCCATTTGTTTTCTTTCACACCGAGGACAATTACCTCTCTCACCGGTACGCCGCTGCCACCGCCCTCAGCCCTCCACCCAGCCTCTCACCTCCACCCCCCCTCCACTCTCTCATCTACAGAGAGAGACAAGAGACGGAGAGGTGAGAGGAAATTAACTGTTTGAAAGGCATCGCTTTGTTTTGCACCGGGAGCAGGTCAGTAAATAAGTCGACCTGATTGGGAAATGATAGCCACGCTTTATGCGCACGCACAAAAGGCAGGGGGGAGTTTGTTCTCTCACCGCGGAGTCCGCGGATGCTGAAAAAGGGAAACGCGTGCCCACACTTTAAAATGTACAATTATGTTCACACCTTCGCACGTTCGATGGTGGCGGCGGCCAACATTTGATGGTGGCAAACAACCAACCTGCTCAGCGGGGGAAGTTAGGGGTTCAGTTTCTTTCTGAAGGACATTTTGGAGACTTTCTCCCTGTGTCTCATAGGGTAGATACCCTCACAAAAACATGCAGTAATCCTGGTCTCTATAATGCCTCCCCCTGGCCAGCCGGGGCGCCTGATGGAGGGGAAAGGAACTGGTTGGAATAACGTGTTCCTTCCACGCGCTACGTCCAAACCGGGGAAATCCCCCGTCAGGTGAAAAGAAGCAACTTGGACTACTCATGCACTGAAGGAAGCTTGAGGTCAGTCTGTTGTCTCCCCAGGCGCAGCAGAGGGAGAGCAGAAACCAGGATTACAGGTTAGGTAATTGGCACTGGGTGAAAAAAATGGGTTACAAAATCGTGGGATAAAAATTATATATATAAAAAAAGGACATTTTGGAGACTGAGCTATAGGAGGAGCCAAGGAGTTGAATTGGGAACCTTCTGATTCATAAGCAGACGCCCTAGCTCCTGGGTCACTGCCGCTCTGCGGTAGTCGTAGTAGCAGTATTTGTTTTTGTGGTAGTATCAGTACTATTGTTAGTGGTAGTATTATTAATAGAAGTAGTGTAACAGGGATGCACATTATACATCGGTCATCATAACACCTACACGGGACAGCTACAGTCATGCGAGGAGGAAGCAAGACAATAAGGTTTAATACCAAACTTCATAAGCCACCGGACGTACCAACATATAGCGTTCAACCACTCATCCGTAGTGCGGCGGTAAGAAGGAGTTCTATAATTAGGAGAGACTGATCACAGAAGCCTACCGTGATCATTGTCTGAAATACTGCAGTTTGCAGCTCATTTGAATCCAGCCCTTGGATAAAGGGTGGTAAATCAGGTCATAACAAAGCAGTGTCTTTTAGAAATCTGCATCTTCTGCACCCAGCATCACATATCACAGTACAAGAGGTGTACGGTAAAGCCTGCTCCCCCAGAGTTAATGCTGAAGAGTCCTTGAGCAAGACTCTGAACCCCTAGTTGCTCCCAGTGAGCGGGTTGGTGCCTTGCATGGTTTCCTCCGCCATTGGTATATGAATGTGTGTGTGTGAATGGGTGAACGTAATGCACAAGCTCTGTAAAGCACCTTGGATAAAAGGCGCTATATAAATGCACCATATACCATTTAGTGGTAGTAGTTAATAGTAGTAGTAATAATACTACAATAGTGGTGGAGGTGGCTTGTGTTAGTAGTAGTAGTAGTAAGATTAAAATAAGGATGTCCTTTAAAATTGTCTGACGCGACAGCAGCAGTTGTGCTGTGTTACAGAGAAAGCAAGAGCTAGCATTAGTGACAGTATTAGTGGTAGCATTGGCAGTAAAAGTAGAACAAGTAGTAGTCCCGGTAGAAGCATTGATTCCACAGTATTTAGTGTCTTTATCATTGAAAGAGTGAACTGCACATAACTATGTGTTGACCCACACCATTATGTCACTAACACACACACGCACACGCACACACACACACACACACACACACACACACACACACACACACACACACACACACACCCTTAAAGCCAATAACAATCAGTGTTTATGCCGCTGGGAAGCCTCAGTAAATGGTGCCGTGTTGAAAGAAAGCTCTGCGGCTCATTTCCCTCCTTCTCTGCATCTCTGTTTTACATTATTCTCAGGCCATTTCCAAAAGGCACGGCATTCAGCAAAAGGCCATTTAATTTGCCGATTTCAAATGGCTGCCAGGGACAGGGACGTGCGCCGAGCGGACCCAGTCGGCCACGGTGCTCGGGTAAACAATGCGGTACGACATGGAACTTTACCAGCTATATCGGTTCGCATAAACAAAGTACACTCGCTCGTCCCGCTGTGTGCATCGATTCAAACGCTACTTATCACAAACACACTCCACTCCGGCTATGGTCTGTTGTGAAGTCACTGCTCAAGAAGTAACAATTTCTCCAAACACACGCAGCAGCAGCAGCACCTCGTTGGGCGTGATAGATCGTTTGAGGCAGCTCAACGACAGCGTCCGTCATGAACAGAACCAGACACGAGCGGCGGTAGACAACAATCACACCAAATTGCGTGTCTCCAGACCCGTTGTGAGTGTTGAAAGACAGCTTAGGGACGGCAGAGTAATGACCACCAATGTGCAAAGACGCACACAACTTTCTCTAAAGGTCCATTTATACTCGACATAAAGCATGAATGCGGACCGACGTGAATGAGCACGCAGCGTAGGGGCACATAAACGTGTCCACGGCGAACTTAGACTTTACACGGGACTGAAAGAGAAATACAAATGCGTGGAACGAATGCCTGTCATTACAGAAGAGATGGGAAAACACTATTCTGTGTGCTAAGCTGTATTTAGGCTCCTGGGAATCTCTCAGAGTGGCTTTTATCCTAGCGGGGAGTATGCATATCAAAGAGGTTTAGCTCAGATTGGATAGCAACACAGCGCACCTGCACGCTGTGCACGCACGCGCACGCACGCCCGCACACACACTCACACTCACACTCACACACACACACACACACACACACACACACACACACACACACACACACACACACGAACAAACACATACAGTATAATAGTGGCCAGCAGGATTCAGCTGGGCTCTCGGTGGGAATGCAGGGATGACATGGTGCTATTAAGTGAAGCATAGAATCTTTCACTGACCTCCGGGCATGAGGAAACACCAGGCACAGCCAGGGTGGAAGGGAATGGAGGGAGGGAGGGAGCGAGGGATGGATGGATGGATGGATGGATGGATGGATGGATGGATGGATGGATGGAGGGATGGAGGCGGGCAAACAGAAGTGAAATGGAAAGAAAATTTGTGACGTTGAGACAGAAATGAATGTAAGAAACAAGGACGAAATGATAAAGGGGTACAGCTAATCGCACTAATCGATATCATGTTTTATAAAAAAGTAATTACTCTACTTTTGCACAACACCGTTATGAATCAGACTAATCGATTTAGATGATGACATCCATTAGCATTTGTTTTGCGTTGATTTGTTGATGTATAAAAAGGGTATTTTAATTAACACAGCAGAACCCAATGAAAAAGGTTACAGACAGATTATCCCTAAGATAATCGATAGCTGCAGACCTAATAAAAGAGACTAGAAAAGGGAAGAGGGGAGGAGGAGAAGAGAAGAGAAGAGAAGAGAAGAGAAGAGAAGAGAAGGACTGTCAGATCTTTTTACCTCCATCATTGTCGGCTCCGTCGCTGCAGTCGGTTTCCATGACGACGCTGCATCCCGGCCCACTCCAGCCTGCCTGACAGACACACCTCCATCCACTCTGCTCCAACGTACAGCGACCATGACCACTGCACAGCCCTGGACACCCATCTGACACACACACATGCACACACACACACACACAAACACACACACACGTTTGTGAGTTTGTTCGTTGCGACACATTGGCTTGCACATCTTGTGTTGTGTGTGGGGATGATAAATACAGATGATATTTACCTTTAACCACCACGTCCAGGTCATGAGTGACTGTGGGGAAAAGAGAGGGAGCTGCGTGAGAGAGAGACAACGTGTTATTAGTTACTTTACACCACTGCACGCACGCACGCACGCACGCACGCACGCACGCACGCACGCGCACACACACACACACACACACACACACACACACACACACACACACACACACACACACACACACACACACACACACACACACACACACACACACAGTTACAGTATGTACACTTCTGCATCATCTTTACTGCACGGTGAGATTAGTGTTAAAGGCTGAAACCAAAATGAAGAGTTTCTCTAGATAAAAAGAACACAACTGTAGGCCTACATTAGATTTTTAGAACCAAGTCTCACCTGGGTTTTTAACCTAGAAGACAATCTGTCTTTTAAACATTATTGAAGGCCTTATGAAACAACTCAGGTTGAAGCTGTTTTTTTATTATTGTAGAAATATTTTTTTGTTTTGGTGCCAGGAAGAAGGAAACGAATCATTCAAGCAATGCTTTTATCAGCAATTGATTCTAGCGTTATTTTATATTCGGCACACTTACAATTTATCTCTAACTCAAGTTTCGGCGCACACCATTGCAATGTATATAAGAAAGTTGGTTTGTCCTCCTTGTACAGAAATAGAATGGAACACTGTTATGTTTTTTTCTTTATATGGCTATTATTGTGCGTTGTTATGTAAGCTCTCTACTGACTCATAAAACTATCAGCTGCTTCAACCTTTGGTCACACAGACTAAGTATGTACAGCATGTCATTCCTCCAGCGTGCTCGGTCTTTGGTGAAAGTGCTTTTAAAAAGGCAGTGGCATAGTTATGTACTTTTTACTGGTTTGTATGTGTCTATGGAGTTAACAATACTCTAATAGACCCGCAGGTGTGGTTATAATATGCAAATATGTCTTCCCTGTGTATTTTTGGTTTCTTCCTGAAGGCTGAAAGCGTCGGAGTCAAAAGGCCCAATTGAAATACACCATTTAATGACATCATAACATCATAATTTTAACACTTTCTGTACACTTTTTTTTACTCTTCCCAGAGTAAACTTTGAATTCCTGACTTTTAATATCAACAGAGTGTTTCTGCTTTGCGGTATTGATACTTTTTCTCCCGTAAAACATCGGAGTAATTTTTCCACCACTGGGAATGAGGTGTTGATTGACGTGTAGAAAAGCGTGGCTGATTGAAAGCAATCAGCAGGCTGACAGCTGATTGCAGCTGAGGCGTACAGGCAGGGGTGTCACAAGGGGGGGAAAAGTGGGACTGAGTTACCAGGGCCCAAGGTGAAGGGGCCCTAGTAACTTTAGCTATTGAAAAATAGCAGATCTACGAGCTCACAGCGCGGCACCGAGTGCCGCGCTGCGAGCTTGTAGATCTGCTATTTTTTAAAAGTTGTGAAAATGTCGTGCAAATCTTTGAATACATGTATTTTTTAAGCGAACATTTGTATTTTGTAACTCAAATTTTGCTTCTGGGGGGGGTCCCTGGAACTATATATTTTGAGATGGGGGTCCGTGGCCAAATACATATCATCTTGGGGGTCCTTGACATGAAAAAGTTGAGCACCAATGACATGGAAACATTGGTTACAATTTCACAGTTTTTCAAAAATAGCAGATCCACAAGCTTGCATCGCGGCACTCGGTGTCGCGCTGTGAGCTTGTATATCTGCTATTTTTCAATAGCTAACATTCATGGGGGGCCCGCAGTGAATCCTTGTACCCGGGGCCCAGAATTCGGTGTGACGCCCCTGCGTACAGTACAGTATAGGACTCCCGTGCACTGCATGAACCAAGGCCATGCTACATTGCACAATGCCAAGAACATCAAGAAGAATGTAATCATAAACAGTGGGTACAGTAAAAGTATCAATACTGCAATATAGAAACACTTTGTTACAAATAAAAGTCCGGAATTCAAAATGCACTCGAGTGAAATTATGCAGGTATTGGCATCAAAATGTACTTAAAATACCAAAAGTAAAAGTACAATATGTTTGAAAATAGCAGATCTACAAGTTTGTAGATCGGCTATTTTCAATAAAGTAGGGCTAAATTGTTCAATGTATGTTTTGTGATATTATGATTTATATCCGCAAAGTAACTACAGTACTGTAGTAACTACAGTTTGCAAATACATGTAGTGGAGTAAAAGTACAATATTTCCCAAGTATTGGAAATTGGAAATACTCAAGTAAAGTACAAATACCTCAAAATCGTACGCAAGTACAGTACTTAAGTAAATGTACTTGGCAACTTTACACCACTGGGAAGAATGTGTTCCTAATGAGACTGCTCTAATCAACTGTGAGTGTTTCAGTCAAACCAGCGGGACCCTTCCTCGCATCTCCCAAAACCCAGTGATTTCTCTCCAAATCACTGTATCCATTCATGCGCTTCACCCATAATAACAGGGAACACACAGAAAGCAGCGTTGTCTTCTGCAGATGATATTTCCATTGCATCTACATTATGCTATATCTTTATAGCATTAAAAAAAAAACGTTTCTACTTTTTGCAGAATATGACACATTGTAAAACGTAATACTCACACATATTTTTCTTTGTGTGTGTGTGTGTGTGTGTGTGTGTGTGTGTGTGTGTGTGTGTGTGTGTGTGTGTGTGTGTGTGTGTGTGTGTGTGTGTGTGTGTGTGTGCGTGTGTGTGTGTCTGCGTGTGCGTGCGTGCGTGCGTGCGTGCGTGTGCGTGTAAATTCTGTGATTCTACTGCAGTACACAGTAATTCATTTACTTTGGTAAGTGGGCAGTGGCAATGTTTGGAGAGCTGGGAATGGATGGGTGAGAAAAAAGTATATAGCTCAGAGCAGTTCATTTAAAACAATGAAATAAATAAATGTGGACTGTGAACTTTTAAATTGCGAAGTATGAACTTGAACTAGTTCACTTTAATTTGTGTCAATTTAAATGCTGACAGTTCGCGCGAACTTGCAGCAAACTGTCGGTTTGTTTTAAGTCTGTTGTGTGTTTCTTTTATGTTGCTGTTTCGATTTGTTTTGATGTAGGTTTGATGCAATGTGCCTTCAGTTGGTTTTTGTTTTTGTGAAACCTTTATGCAACTGTCCGAGAGGAGACGGGTCAGGCATGTGTAATTATTTGCTATTATAAACTCTGTTTTGCCTGTAGATCACTGCTTCCCAAACAGCTTCCAAAATGGGGGTCATGACCCCATGACCATGGGGTCATGAGTAAATATCCCTTTTTCTGTTATGTTATGTTATGTTTTCTTTTTTCGGTCTCGAGCTAAAAAGTGTGGGATCCCCTGCTGCAGATGACAGTGATGCATGCAGGCTGTACTTGAATCTAGCAGCGACGTAGCAGCCTATAAAATGGTAAATAAATGCTAGATTATGCATCGCTATAGCACCATCATCCAAAGTGCTTTACAATTCCCTTTCACACATTGACAGAGGAAAACATGCCAAGGCACAAACCTGCTAATCGGAAGCAGTTTAACGGTTCATTGTTTATGCTCAAGGACACTTTGAGAGGGATGATTAAAACAATAGTTCCTGTAGCGTACATACCATAGTTTGTTAGTCAGTTTTGCATTCTTTTGGCGACACATCAGTATCACGTAGGCGTACGGCCTTTCAAATGGAATGTAAATTAATTCACAAAGGAAAACCTTTTGTCAACAAAATGTGCATATCTAACAGCTGGATTCATCTTTACCGTGCATCTGTCCTCCACTATATGGATGTATTTTATTTCTTTTTTTTACGAAAAAATAAATTATAAGCCTGAGTACTGACTCCCGAGGCTATGGATGTAACTTGCTGGCATGCTGATCAACTTCAGCCACCCACCCGCCTTATTTTGCGTTGGTATAAACTGATCCTAGGTCAACTTAGTCATCACGCAAGTTATGTTTTTCTCCTGATCAGCGCTGATCGTGGATCTGGTCGGATCCAGGTAACGCGCACAATGATAAACAGCCTACAGTAGATGTCCCATGGTATTAGCTGCCGAAGAAACCCCAATAGACCAGAAATAAACCCTTGGAACCACCAAACCGTCACGGGTATCTGGTATTATGTTGGGTTTGGGGATCAGGTGGAACTATGAAGACATCTAATACACACACACGCACATGCACGCGCATATGTGCGAGAACATGAATATTTGGTCACATAACCACTTTAACCATTATGTTTTATACTTTGGCTATTGAAAAATTGCAGATATACAAGCTCATAGCGTGGCACCGAGTGCCGCGCTATGAGCTGGTAGATCAGCTATTTTTTAAAAACCACGAAAATGTGTGCAAAACTTTGAATATATATTCTTTTAAAGCGATCATTTTTAACATAAATCTCGGCAATTGGTATGGCAGCTTGGCTCCAAGGGAAACCAACAAAAAGTACTTCTTAAAATAAATTCAAAAATGTTATTACGTTTACTATTGTGTTATTAAATCACTAACTACACTGCAAATTAGAACAAATCTATCGCTTTCACAAGGTATTATATTCTCCACAACACTGTATCCCCCCTATCTTGACAAATGGTTTATTCCCCAGTTCAGTAGGTCAGCACAGGTGAAATGTATGATTTTTAATTAGCAGCAGCGGCACATTTTTTTCAAGTGTGGCAGACAGTTGTTTACTTGTGCCTGCGGTAAAATAATACTTTCTAAAACGGCTAGTTCCATTCCTTGATTAGTTTATATCAAACCCCGGTGCGTTATTTCAGTCCACAGTGTTCCACAGTGCACCAATTAACTGCACCTGTGTTGTTGGCAAAAACGGCTGGAGGGCGGGGACTACAGGTACTTTGTTGAGCTGGGAACTACTTTCTTGCAGACCTTGTAGTGAATTATTAGTGAAATAGAACAGTTTTAATTGGTACATGTCTATTATTTTTCATGTTGCCATATTGTAACCGTTTTAGAAAAGCAATAAGCCACGCGAGGCATGTGGTTACCTGTATTTTATAACGGCTGAGAGTGTTGGAGACACTCTGCTTCGCCTCGTGTCTCACCACGCCTCTCAGCCGTTATAAAATATCAGGTAACTACATGCCTCTTGTGGCTTATTGCTTCAATCTTCTACTTAACTGTTGCTAAGGTACAGTATGGCAACATGACTGGTGTCATACACGCACGCGTGCCTTCGCGTGCGTGCATGACAGTGACACTAGTCATGTTGCCATACCTTAGCTTTTGCTGACACACACACACACACACACACACACACACACACACACACACACACACACACACACACACACACACACACACACACACACACACACACACACACACACACACACACACACACACACACACACACACACACACACACACACACACACAGCCCTCACCGATGTTGCAGTGCTCTCCCTCCCATCCGGGCTGACAGATGCAGGACCCGTCGTGACACTGTCCGTGCTCCTCACAGTGGGGGTGACAGGCCCTCTGCTCGCAGGTGGCTCCCACCCAGCCCGGCTCACACTGACACTGGCCCTCCGAGCACACTCCATGGCTGCCGCACGGCTCCGCACACAGCTCTGTGCGTGCGTGTCGTGTGTGGGCGAGCATGTCAGTATACACATCAGTGAGAAAGAGAGACAGACAGACAGAGAGAGAGAGAGAATAGAACATTAGAAGGAAGAAGGAAAGAAAAATGGTGAGTGGGGAATGGAGAGAGAGAGAGAAAGACAGAGAGCTCTCTCTCTACCTCCCTTCCTCTGCCTAACCTTGCATCACCAGCGAGGAAAGCCTGGTATTCGTTACGAACCAAGGGGTAATAAGTTCCGTTCGCTGGAAATGAAGTCACTTCCGGGTTCTCGTTGAAGCTGCTGTTCCAATGAAATGGCAAGGCAGATGTCTCTATTTCACCTTCTACTGGTACCAAAAAACCTTCAGCTCAATGGAAGTCTATGAGGATTTGACGAACTTTACACTTGATTTTCATTAACACTTTGTTTTCAAAGTAGGTTTCTAGGTTTTGTATTGGCTATACAGAGTGAGGGCCCGCCCCTCCAGCCAAAAGCATTCATTTCCAGCTTCATTTCTGGAGCGGATATAGAAAGATTGCGGATTTGCATTGCTGAAACATTTTCTTCATTTGTAAAAAACAATGGCGTTGCTCTGTCCCTTTTTTTTACAGTCTATGTTACAAACTTTCCAGTGTGTTCCGGTTTAGAAAAAAGATAAATAACATGTTCCGGGTGGTGGTGGTTTCCTGGTTGGTGTCGCATTGTTGTTGTTGCCCACATAATGCAAATCAGTTCGTTTAGTCTCGTCAGTCACTAGTTAGAATAAGAGATGGACACACCAAACCATTATCATACCAAAATAAACTAAACGATTATACCAAACTAAACACATGTTAAACCACGGGAATCTTTTGAGTTCGCATGTTCTCCCTGTGTCCCCTTCACACAAAAAAAAATGCAGTAATCATGGTCTCTATACTGCCTCCCCCTGGCCAGCCGGGGCGCCTGATGGAGGGGAAAGGAACTGTTTGGAATACCGTGTTCCTTCCACTCGCTACGTCCTGCCGGGGAAACTACCCCCTGCCAGCTGATAAGATGCGGCTTGTCATTCCTCATGCACTGAAGGAAGCATGAGCTCAGTTCGGGGCTCTCCCCAGTCCCCAGGTTGGCAGAGGGAGACTGGCACCCAGTCAATTGGCACAGGGGGTAAAAAGAAAATTTAAATAAATAAACTAGGGCAGCCCAACAGGCAGTCCGGGACCCCTAGGGGGTCCTCAGAGTTATTACAGGGGGGCCGCCAAATCTTTGTGATAGGATCATCCTTTTAAATTAACAATTTGAACCCTCGCATCCCTATTCTGAGGAGAAATTTCGCCAAAAATAGCAGATCTACAAGCTCTCAATGCCTCGCAGAGATAGTCTATTTTCGGCAAATAGGTTTGGTGTAGAGGTAAGAAATCAAACCTTGGTTCGAAGTGAAGCGGTGAATTTTTATTCTATGTGTTCTAGAGCTGTGAAATCTGTGTTCTAGATCTATACTTTCTATGTGCTTTAGTTCTATATTTTTATGAATTCTGAATTCTGAATGATTTTGTCTGGAGGGCCAAATTCTCATGTGAAGCTTGACCAATCCTCAATTCTGGACACACGGGACATGACACGGACACAGGTCTCCTTGGAAGCCTATGGGACAGACTGTACGGGACAGACAAAGCCACTCCTTGGAAGCAGCTTTCACCGCTTCAAAAAAATAGTAGACCAAGTTCAGAGTGAAAGGTCAAGTTAACTAAAAACACGAAGCCAACATAGACTGATGACAGTGCTCTCAAACAAGTCTATGAATCTATCTATGAAATCGATGAAAATCTGCATCACACATTTATACAATATGTAGAGGGGGTCCCTGCTTCATCTCTCTCTCAGCTAAGGGGTCCTTGGCCTGAAAACGTTGAAGACCCCTGAACTAGGGGAATCATTTTGGAGGTGCGCGGCAGCGAGGGACGAGTCGTAACGCAAGGCGAGGGAGAACGGCAGCGGCGGAGACGACGCCGCGAAGACTAAAAGATAGGATTTCTTCCCACCTCTAATAGCCTCCCCCCCTCTCTCTCTCTCTCTCTCTCTCTCCCCCACAACTCACCCCTGCAGCTCCCTGGGGGGACGCTCTCTCAATGCGTTCACATTAGCAACCCAATCATTCCTATTTGCACTGCATATTTAAACTACAGGGAATCCCGTCCGAGTCTATTATTCTTTTCTGACATTTTCATCAGATTTAGTGCGTGCGTTAATAACCCCACCACCTCCCCACACACATGGGCGTGGGGGGGCGCGCGCACACACGCGCACACACACACACCCTTTCCCACAATCATTCCCTCTAGTTTCTCTGTCTCTCTCCGTTCTAAAAACTTCGAAACACTTTAACACTAAATACCGTTGTTGTCGGGTGGAGACCTTATGTTCAAAACCGTTCGTTTTGTATTTATCATGTTATAAATGATTTAAAATAGTGAAGCACCTCGCACAAGTTGTGTGCTTGTAGATCGTCTATTTTCACTAGTTTTGTGCAACAGTCTTGTATGATGAAGCAGGGCTTTACTTTATGAAAAAACATACAAATTTGAAACTTGGAGATACAAGGTTTCTGCCCGACAGTGACAATATACGTCATTGACCAGAGTCCCCCAGGGCTCTATACTAGGCACCCTCCTTTTTACCCTCGACAACGCATCTTGTCCCTGAAAGTGGCCGATCTACAAGCTCACGGCAGGTCGCAGCGGAACACCTTGCGAGCTTATAGATCTGCCGTCTTTGCCGGATGTTCGCCCCAGCCAAAATAGGGACACTACAATAGGCTTCATGCGGTTAAAAGAACAATTTCTCCACTTTTCCATCTCTGGCCTTTTTCTTCTTTCCTATTTTCCCCGGTCCCACACTTGTTCCACCTGTTTTATGCCCTCCCTCTCTCTCTCTTTCTCGTTCTGTTTCTGCATCTCTCTCCCTCTCTCCTTCCATCCGTCCCTTTGCGCTGCGTGCCAGCTCCCTCTCTCTCTCTTTCTCTCTCTCTCCCTCCCATCCTCCATCCATCCATTTGTTTGCTCACCCCCCCTTCCCCCCCTCCCTCTCTCTTTCCCATTGCCGTAGCGAAGCCTCATCTATCAGTAAAGAGAGAGCAAAGTGCTGCAGGCTCACAAAGACTACTTATCCAGCAGCAGTAAAAAAAAAAAAAAAAAAGTGACTTCAATTTAAATATACATAGCAAGGAGGAGGTGGAGTGCAGGGGGGATTAAAGTTGGTGGAGTTCCTCGGTTCTCTATTAGAATTATATTAGCTTAGCTATGCTTCAACAAGGCCCTGGATGTACAAACGCTACTGTAACCTGCGTCTTTTGATTAACACTCAAATACCGGGAACGCGCCCGAGTCGCGTTAGATTTGAACCACTTTAACCATTATTTTGTGCTTTAACTATTGAAAAATAGCAGATATACAAGCTCACAGCGCGGCACCGAGTGCCGCGCTGCGAGCTTGTAGATCTGCTATTTTTGAAAAATCGTGAAAATGTGTGCAAGTCTTTGAATATCTTTGACCCGATCTTTGACCCGACTTCTAAAATCCTTCTTCTAAATCAGTGGTTCTCAAACTTCTTCATGTCAAGGACCTCCAAAATTACATTTATTTGGCCGCGGACCCCCATCTCAAAATATGTTGTTCCAGGGACCCCCCAGAAGCGAATATTTGAGTTACAAATGTTCGCTTTTAAATAGATATGTTCAAAGACTCAATAATCTTGATTTTTCAAAAATAGCAGATCTACAAGCTCGCAGCGCGGCACTCGGTGCCGCGCTGTGAGCTTGTATATCTGCTATTTTTCAGTAGTTAAAGCATTCAATAATTCTAGGCCTAAATGGGTTAAAACCCAGCAGGTAGGAGAGTGCCGAGAAGAGTGCCGGCTTCATATCTCGTACATTCAGCCACACTTCATCATTATCATAAACCGTATCGATGTAATAAAAGGCGTGCGCGCACGGTACAGCGCCGGAGGGTTAAGGACGAAGAACGAACGAACGAACGAACGAACGAACGAACGCCTGGGGCGAGTGTGAGTGTGCAGTGCTTGAAAAAAAAGTACTCAAATGTTTTACTTACAGTATGTCAAAGTATCAATACTGCAATACAGAAATACTCTGTTACGAGTAAATTCAAATTGCACTTGAGTAAAAGATCTACATGCTCACAATGCGTCACATCGAATTGTGAGCTTGTAGATCGGCTATTTTCAAATGGCCAAAATGTATGGCTGAAGTGGTTATAATGTATGTTTTGCAATAATAATCTACAACAGGGGTTCCCAAACTTTTTTGTCTCAGGGCACACCATAAATATTTGTTTTAATCCGAGGCACCCCTACATTATAATTTTCACTCCCAGCACCTTATATTTATAGCATATCGTCGTTGTCGGGTGGAAACCTTGTATGTCCAAAACCATTCGTTTTGTATTTATCATCTATAAAATGTACTAAATTAGTGAAAATAGCAGATCTACAAGCACACACCGCATCGCAAGGCGTTGTGTGTTTGTAGATCGGCTGTTTTCACTAGTTTTGTGCGACAGTCTTGTGTGATTGATGAAGCAGGGCTTTGCTTTACCAAAAGACGTACACATTTGAAACTTGGAGATACGAGATTTCTGCCCGACAGTGACGATATTTTAGTGATTATGTTGCGAGGAAAACGTTGAGATAATAGCCATTTTGGTTAGAACTGACTGAAAATAACTTTGTACTTCAAGTTTAAAATGATACTAAAATATTCTTTCCAAATACATTTCAAATATTATCAAATTACCTCGCGGCACCCATGGACTGCCGTCGCGGCACCCCAGGGTGCCCCGTCACCCACTTTGAAAACCCCTGATCTACAAAGAAGGCTAAAACTAGAAGGCCAAACTAAAGTTTTCAATAAAATGTAGTGGAGTAAAAGTACAACATTTGGATCCGAGATCTAGTGGAGTAGAAGTAAAAGTACTACTGGCAATTGGAAATACTCAAGTATTGTATCTCAAAAGTGTAATTTAGTACACCACTTAATAAGTAAATGTTACTTTCCACCACCGAGGGTAAGGACAAACGAATGAACGAACGCCAAGTGCCTGGTGCGTGTGTGTGTGTGTGTGTGTGTGTGTGTGTGTGTGTGTGTGTGTGTGTGTGTGGTGTGTAGGTACGTGGCACTCGAACCCCGGCGGCGTGCAGCCAGCGGTGAGGACACAGAGGGAGAGAGAGAGAGAGGGAGGGTGTCTTATAATGACCGCTTTCCTCTCCGTCAGCATCCAGCCATGGGCCTCCCAAGGACAAGGACGCCGCTCGCGCGGTCACGCGCCGCAGACTACTGCACTTTATTCTCTCATCACCGGCGCTGGAAAAGAGTACTCGAATGTTTTACTTGAGTAAGAGTATCAAAACTGCGATGTAGAAATACTCTGTTAAGATTAAAAGTCCGTAATTTAAAACGCACGTGACTAAAAGTACAAGTAAGACGCCCTAAGGCGGAGACGCGACCGCCGGGTTGTGCTGAAAAGCAGCTGACCGAGCAGCGTTGGGTTAAACAGCGTGTTAAAGCCTGTGAAAGCCACAGCCAATCAGCGACGCTCGCCACAGACCCATGTGAGTGTTGCACCAGATGTGTGGGGACTGCCCCATAGGTCGAACTCCCGTTGGGTCGAACAGCGTCGGCAGATTAGATAATCACCCGCGAGCGACGGCAGGTTAGATAATCACCCGCGTCACGGTTACTGAGGTTAGGTTTAGGGTTAGGGTTAGAGTTAGGCATAGTTTTACTGAGGTAAGGATTAGGGTTTGGGTTAGAGTTTGGTGGTCGATCCAAAGGGTGTTCGACCTAATGACATGATACCCAGATGTGTTACTTACAACTTTTTGTGACCTGCCTTCATGGATGGGATGGGAGGGAGGAACTGAAGTCGAAAAGTAACAAAATGTTGTGTATTAGCGTGACTCACTCATTGACAGACAGACATGAGGTGGACGTTATCATACTAACTGCGACCTGACGGTCGCAACAAAAGTATTGTCATCAAAATGTACTTTAGAGTAGCAAAAGTAGAAAGTACTCGTTGTAGCAAGGGCTCGTGGCTAGCCGGTATGTTATCTATCGACGAGACAAGCCATCTACCTTGCTCAACTTTAGGGAAGAATCGGGGCTCCAAGGCCGGTCATATATTAATATTATTACCTTTGAGCTGCTGGTATCTTATAATGCGAGAAGTAGACCCATTCTAGTAATAGATTCTTATACTTCTATGTTCTTTCATCGCTTCTCTGAAGGGTCAGTCTGTGAAGTTGATACTAGAGTTCTTCCTTGAATCTCTGGTCCTATTATTATACAAGTTACAATTCATATTGTACTGTATAGAGTTGGCATCGGAAGGTTTCTTAACACTTATACTCGACCTAGTCCTAGCAAATACTCTACAATTAGTATTCACAACTATGAGTTGTTACACACAACTGTTATATTTAATTGCGATCCTACTATTTATGGGATCAAACATGATGTCATACTGTAGTATGACATCATGTTTCCCAATTAGGTTGTTTCCTTTGTTACACTCGTAATTTGAAAATAGCGCCGCATCGAGACGCATTGTGAGCTTGTAGATCGGCTATTTTCAAATGGCTGCAATGTAGGGTTGAAGTGGTTATGCATGTTTTGTAATAATAATCAATCTACAAAGTAACTAGTGACTGAAGTTTTCATATAAACGTAGTGGAGTAAAAGTACAATATTTGGGTCTGAGATGTAACAGAGTAGAAGTTAAAGTATTGGAAATTGGAAATAGTCAATTAAAATACAAATACGTCAAAGTTTTACTTTGAAGCACAGTACTTAAGTAAATGTACTTAGTTACTTTCCACCAATGCTCATCACCACGGTGAAGCTGTCTGTAACACCGCCTCCGTCATCCACACAATTCAATTCAAAGGAGCTTTGGCATGACACACCGTGTGATATGGACACCTGCATAGAGAGGTGTTGTTTTTTAGAAGAACCTGTGACGCACCTGTGACGTGACGCCTGCACTGCATAGATCTACGCAGTCAAATTCACAGTGTTAATTCAAAGCGGCAATCCGTGGATTTTAAACCCATTTTTTTGTGTGCGTCAGAGACGAAACTTTGACTGCACGTACGAGACGAATAATCTCTTGCTTGGCCTGGGGAGAAGCGAAAATGAGCTCCGTGCAGGGCTATACTCGCCAACCAGCAGGTGTCCCTACCGGACACCAGGGACTTGCTATATTTTATATTAGAGCCTTTAAATGTCTCAATCTTAACACAACTCGTGCCTCTTAATCTGAAGGTTGCTTGTTGCCTTGGTGCCGCGCCGTTTCCTCCGTCGGCCGCCGCTATTATTTTGAAGGGCTGGAAGGGGGTTGTTTTTGTTTTTTTGGATTATCACTTGACGGCAACGATTACGTCATCTAGTCACATGACAGTGTGAGCCGAGAAGAGAAAGATGGCTGCGCCCTGCCGTGTGTATTGTTTATCAGATCTGGTGCAAAATGGCTCAAAATGGCTCTTTTGGATTAAATGAAGTCTCTTTATGGGCCTCTCCATTGACTTAACATGGAGGAGCTTCACTTCGCGTGCACGCCCAACGTGCGTTTTAAACAAATCGCGGACATTACCGATGCGGCCGCGACCGGAGCTACATTATGTAAGTATTAATACATTTACTGTAAATACAGTAAGATTGACGGTGAGCGCTGTCAACGGCGTCATGTAGTCACCAATTTGAATGACGGTGAGGATCGTCTACAGCAGCAGAACAGTTAAAGGAGTAGTTCACCCCCAAAATGACTTTTTTTCTATTGATTACTCATGCCATGGAGACTTGAGTTCAATATATTTTTTTGTATTTGTCGCATTCCTAAGACAAAAATGTGATTATAGTCAGTTTACCCCCATTGATTCCGGATGGGGACCCGACTACATGGCAATGGATGGGGAAACTGTCAGGGTAAGTTTACTATAATCATTTGTTTTATCTTAGGAATGCGACAAAAACCAAAGAATATTAATGAACTCAAGTCTCCATGACGTGAGTAATCAATAGGAAAAAAGAAGTCATTTTGGGGGTGAACTACTCCTTTAAGAGTAGACCACCGGGAACAACTACTGTACATTATGCACTAGCTATGTTTCATTAACATGCCAGATTGGTTAAAATAAAGTTGTATTTTGCTACAGATAATACTGTAGCAGCTTTAGCTCTGAGAGCATGCAAATGTAACCAAATGGACCCCACACTGAGGAGATTCAGTGTGCATAGCCCCCACATCTGCACACACACACACACACACACACACACACACACACACACACACACACACACACACACACACACACACACACACACACACACACACACACACACACACACACACACACACACACACACACACACACACACACACACACCACCTACGGTTATAATCCAGGCTTTGAAATGCTGTGCTGGATGTTTCGCTTGCTGTAGCAAGTCTGTGAAAGGCCTCGCAGCTAAATGCAGCACTCTCTTCTCTCTCTCTCTCTCTCTCTTCCCTCCTTACTTTCCCCCCTGTTGTTTAGCTGAAGGGAATACGGGCTGTGCGTGCGTGCGAGTGGGTGCGTGCGCGCGTGTACGCTGGCGCGCACGCGCGTTACAGTCATAGTAATGTAAGTGGCAGA